>NC_041390.1:598303905-598316430 GCF_002162155.2 Triticum dicoccoides | reverse complement strand
CGCAAGTCTATGTACACGCGTCCATCGCCGAGAATCCACTATGCCTCGCCGCCGATACCCACCGTCATCGATTGCTGTAGATGAAACACCATTCCACCTCTTAGCCCCTCCAGCCAGCAGCTGCTTCAAAATGGACGCGGATTTTTTAAGCTTAGGCGTCTGCGCCGCGTTATCATGTCCGTTGGTTCCGGTACCTGTACCTCGTGCTCCCCGTCCTTCCCGCCGGCTAACTTGGTGTCCAAAAGACGCGCGCCTTCATCCTCTTCCTCCACGCCAACTCGCGTGAGCCGGGGAGCCCTCAAGCCGTCGCAATCGTCGATTCCCTTCGTTGCCTGCGCTCCCGTTGACTCGAAGAGCCACCGTGTGCTCCCAGGTGAGCGCCGCTTCTTCCCCTCTCTCTTCTGGCTCGATCTCGAGCGCTAGCTGCCATCGCCAATGTTGCCCAATCTCAACATCACCACTGTCCTCGCCGTTGCCAGCTGAGCATGAAAACGTGCCCAGGGCGTCTCTGTGTAGCACATCACACATCTTCTGCTCAAATCAACAAATGAAGCCTCTCATAGAAAAGAGGTAATCAGTATAAAATGGATCAGTGGTGGTTAATTTTCTCTAGTTTCTTTTACGCTGTTATTTGGTTTCCATGAGGGCAGGTGTAAATGGATAGCGGTGGTTAATTTTCTTCCAGTCGCAGCCTAGCTCTCGACAGCTAACGGAAAACAAACCCCCATCCATCAGCACGTGAAGATACAAATAAAGATGCATTTCCCCTTAAAATAAAATAAGGACGCACCAAAATGCACAACAATGCACTTTCACATGCTTGCATTTGAAAAATTGGTTCCTGCATAGTTCTAGGAATACATAATTGTAGAAAGCAGATGAATAATGAGCAAGTTTGCCACATAATAGAATGTTAGCCATTATCATATACATGTTTTAAAATCAAACACTTCACCTTCGAGTATCTAGGTATGCCAAACCTATAGGTATGATGAAGGTGAAATCTGATATTCTTTTCTCAATGATGCAAACAAATTTGTCGTGGCCTCTTCTAAGAAATGTTCTTGAACTCGTTCACACCCTGAATACTTTTCATCTCTAATAATCACAATGCCTGGTCTCTGATGCAAGCATTGATACTTATCATTTGCTTCTTTGTCTCAAGCCCATGCGCCCGAACACTTGAGTTTGAGCGCCAACGTAGCTAGGAGAGCCCATGTGCACATCAGCATCCTGTGGAAATTGTCACATCATAACTAAACCTCATTCGGCCTTCTTTCGACTGAAGTACAAGCATGTTGAATTGTACCGATGGCCAATGTTTACAACAAGCTCTTAACTGGAATTCAGTAATTGCCCAAAATCCCCGATACTTTTTTGAGAGTACGCAAAATTACGTACCTTAACTTTGTAGAAGAGAGAAGTAACATGTATAAGAGAAAGAGCCACCAAAAAACCACAAGTCAGTTTAGGCAAGCATACGACTTCACTCCACCACTTACACTAACTACTACTCATACAAGGTCATCCACTCCTCTACCTCTGGCTAGTGCCCATACTTTTTTTTAGAACAAAGACGCAAGGAGCGTCCGGCTTTAACTTAATAAAGCCCTCGAACAGGCAGCATCCGACAGACAAGACAGTCTTAAACGAAAGGAAAGGAAAGTGGCCGAAGCCAAAGTTTAACATGCAACCTAGAGATAAGGCAAAAGTCTAAACATGCCAACACCGGCAAAAGAAGAACGGTCATCGACTTCTAGTGGCGTGCCGCAATCTGGATCAGTCGAATCCGCTCCATCGCCTCCTGCATCCGCTCAGCGTCCCACCTTTTCCCCAACGGCATCCAAGTCTGGAGGAACAAATGGCATTTGAAAACAATGTCAGCGGGGTGAGAGGGAAATTTGTGTTCTATGGTGATTTTGTTTCTAGTTGTCCATAGAGCCCATAAAAGCGCCCCTACGTATCTCCAAAGCACTCTACCGAACCCACCCCAATGGGCCAGAAGTATGACGCGGAGGTCACTAATCGAGTGGGGGTTCCAATTTTGATCAAAGGCTTCCCGGACCGCACTCCAAGCGAAGCGAGCGAGATGGCAATTGAAGAAGATATGGTTTGCATCCTCGTGCGCGCCACACATCACACAATTGCCATCGGACAACCCGTTTCGTTTTGCTATGTTGTTAGAGGACGGGAGCCGGTCGCGGAACATTTGCCAAAGGAAGACTTTAATTTTGAGGGGGATGGACACTTTCCATAGCCCCCTAGCTATGTTCAATGTCGGACCCTCTGTCAATTTATTGTATAGGGACTTAACCGTGAATTTCTGGGAACTCGTGAGGGACCAAGAGACTGTATCGGCCTCGGGACACAACAACACTACCGCAAGGGTGCCACGTAACTCGTCCCAACCGGCACGTTCGGCGTCAGAAAGAGGCCTTTTGAAAGTAATGGCTGGAGGGTTGGTTCTAAGCGCATTAGCAACAAGGATATCTATGTTATTAGCAAGTTGGTATAAGGAGGGGTGACTATGCCACAATGGCTCCTGACCGAACCAATGATCTAACCAAAATCACGTGGATCTGTCGTCGTTGACGCACAGCTTAGCTCCAAGCGCGAAGGCCGGTTTGATAGCCTGGATCCCATTCCAGAATGTCGACCCCTTGGCCTTGGAGGTAAGGAAATTCCCACCGAGGAAGTATTTTGCTCGAAGGATATCCGCCCAGAGCCCCTGCTCATTTTGGGCGAGTTTCCAGAGCCACTTTGAGAGAAGGGCCACGTTCATAAGTTTGGAGTTTAGAATCCTAAGGCCGCCATATTTCTTAGGCCTACATTGAAGGAAATATGCCCTAGAGGCAATAATAAAGTTGTTATTTATATTTCCTTATATCATGATAAATGTTCATTATTCATGCTAAAATTGTATTAACCGGAAACTTAGTACATATGTGAATACATAGACAAAACAGAGTGTTCCTAGTATGCCTCTACTTGACTAGCTCGTTAATCAAAGATGATTAAGTTTCCTGACCATGGACATGTGTTGTCATTCGATGAACGGGATCACATCATTAGAGAATGATGTGATGGACAAGACCCATCCGTTAGCTTAGCATAATGATCGTTTAGTTTTATTGCTACTACTTTCTTCATGACTTATACATGTTCCTTTGACTATGAGATTATGCAACTCCCGAATACCGGAGGAACACCTTGTGTGCTATCTTACGTCACAACGTAACTGGGTGATTATAAAGATGCTCTACAGGTGTCTCCGAAGGTGTTTGTTGGGTTGGCATAGATCGAGATTAGGATTTGTCACTCTGAGTTTCGGAGAAGTATCTCTGGGCCCTCTCGGTAATGCTCATCACTATAAGCCTTGCAAGCAATGTAACTAATGAGTTAGTTGCATGATGATGCATTATGGAACGAGTAAATAGACTTGCCGGCAACGAGATTGACTAGGTATGATGATACCGCCGATCGAATCTCGGGCATGTAACATACCAATTACAAAGGGAACAACGTATGTTGTTATGCGGTTTGACCGATAAAGATCTTCGTAGAATATGTAGGAGCCAATATGAGCATCCAGGTTCCGCTATTGGTTATTGACCAGAGATATGTCTCAGTCATGTCTACATAGTTCTCGAACCTGTAGGGTCCGCACGCTTAACGTTCGATGGCGATTTGTATTATGAGTTATGTGATTTGATGACCGAAGTTTGTTCAGAGTCTCGGATGAGATCAGGGACATGACGAGGAGTATCGAAATGGTCGAGAGGTAAAAATTCATATATTGGAAGGCTATATTCGGACATCGGAAAGGTTCCGAGTGATTCAGGTATTTTTTGGAGTACCGGGGAGTTACAGGAATTCACCGGGAGAAGTAATGTGCCTTATTGGGCCATACGGGAAAAGAGGAGGCAGGCCAAGGGGAGGTGGCACCCCCATGGGTCCGAATTGGACTAGGGGAAGGGGCGGCTCCCCCCTTGCCCTTTCCTACTCCCTCTCTCTTCCCCTCTTTCCTTCTCTCCTACTCTGAAAAGGAAAGGGATTCCTACTAGGACTTGGAAGTCCTAGTAGGACTCCATACTCTTGGCGCGCCCATAGGGGGTCGACCTCTCTCCCTCCCTCCTTTATATACGTGGTCAGGGGGCACCCCAAAGGCACTCCAAGATTTTTCTTAGCCGTGTGCGGTGCCCCCCTCCACAGTTACACACCTCGATCATATCGTTGTAGTGCTTAGGCGAAGCCTCCTGCGCCGGTAACTTCATCATCACCGTCACCACGTCGTCGTGCTGACGAAACTCTCCCTTGCCCTCAACTGGATCAAGAGCTCGAGGGACGTCATCCTGCTGAACGTGTGCTGAACGCGGAGGTGCCGTACGTTCGGTACTTGGATCGGTTGGATCGTGAAGACGTTTGACTACATCAACCGTGTTACTAAACGCTTCCGCTTTCGGTCTACGAGGGTACGGTATGTGGTCACACTCTCCCATCTCGTTGCTATGCATCTCCTAGATAGATCTTGCGTAATCTTAGGAATTTTTTTGAATTACTACGTTCCCCAACAGTGGCATCCGAGCTAGGTCTATGCGTAGATGTTATATGCACGAGTAGAACACAATGAGTTGTGGGCGATAATAGTCATACTTCTTACCACCAACGTCTTACTTTGAGTCGGCGGTATTGTTGGATGAAGCAGCCCGGACCGACATTACATGATCGCTTTCATGAGACTGGTTTTACCGACGTGCTTCGCACACAGGTGGCTAGTGGGTGTCTGTTTCTCCAACTTCAGTTGAATCGAGTTTGACTACGGCTGGTCCTTGTTGAAGGTTAAAACAACACACTTGACGAAAAATCGTTGTGGTTTTGATGCATAGGTAAGAACGGTTCTTGCTAGAAGCCCGTAGCAGGCACGTAAAACTTGCAACAACAAAGTAGAGGACGTCTAACTTGTTTTTGCAGGGCATGTTGTGATGTGATATGGTCAATACATGATGTGATATAGGTTATTGTATGAGATGATCGTGTTTTGTAAAAGTTACCGGCAACTGGCAGGAGCCTTATGTTTGTCGCTTTATTGTATGAAATGCAATCGCCATGTAATTGCTTTACTTTATCACTAAGCGGTAGCGATAGTTCTAGAAGCAATAGTTGGCGAGACGACATTAATGCTACGATGGAGATCAAGGTGTCAAGCCGGTGACGATGGAGATCATGACGGTGCTTTGGAGATGGAGATCAAAGGCACAAGATGATGATGGCCGTATCATGTCACATATTTTGATTGCATGTCATGTTTATCTATTATGCATCTTATTTTGCTTAGTACGGCGGTAGCATTATAAGATGACCCCTCACAAAATTTCAAGGTATAAGTGTTCTTCCTGAGTATGCACTGTTGCTAAAGTTCGTCGTGCCGAGACACCACATGATGATCGGGTGTGATAAGCTCTACGTTCACATACAACGGGTGCAAGTCAGTTTTGCACACGCAGAATACTCGGGTTAAACTTGACGAGCCTAGCATATGCAGATATGGCCTCGGAAAACTACGACCGAAAGGTCGAACGTGAATCATATAGTAGATATGATCAACATAGTGATGTTCACCATTGGAAGCTACTCCATCTCACGTGATGCTCGGACATGATTTAGTTGATATGGATCACGTGATCATTTAGATGACTAGAGGGATGTCTATCTATGTGGGAGTTCTTAAGTAATATGATTAACTGAACTTTAATTTATCATGAACTTAGTACCTAATAGTATTTTGCATGTCTATGTTGTTGTAGATCAATGGCCCGTGCTACCGCTCCCTTGAATTTTAATGCGTTCCTAGAGAAAGCTAAGTTGAAAGATGATGGTAGCAACTACACAGACTGTGTCCATAACTTGAGGATTATCCTCATTGCTGCACAAAAGAATTACGTCCTGAAAGCACCGCTAGGTGCAAGACCCGTTGCAGGAGAAACTCTGGACGTTATGAACGTCTAGCAGAGCAAATCTGATGACTACTCGATAGTTGAGTGTGCCAAGCTTTACAGCTTAGAATCGGGACTTCAAAGACGTTTTGAACGTCATGGAGCGTATGAGATGTCCAGGAGTTGAAGTTAATATTTCAAGCAAATGCCCGAGTTGAGAGATATGAAGTCTCAAACAAGTTCTATAGTTGCAAGATGGAGGAGAATAGTTCTGTCAGTGAGCACATACTCAGAATGTCTAGGTACCATAACCAATTGACTCAGCTGGGAGATAGTCTTCCTGATGATAGTGTCATTGACAGAGTTCTTCAATCACTGCCACCAAGCTATAAAGGCTTCATGATGAACTATAATATGCAAGGGATGGATAAGACAATTCCCGAGCTCTTCGCAATGCTAAAGGCTGCGGAGGTAGAAATCACGAAGTAGCATCAAGTGTTGATGGTTAACAAGACTACTAGTTTCAAGAAAATGGGCAAAGGGAAGAAGGGGAACTTCAAGAAGAATAGCAAGCAAGTTGCCACTCCAGGGAAGAAGCCCAAGTCTGGAACTAAGCCTGAAACTGAGTGCTTCTACTGCAAAGGGACTGGTCACTGGAAGTGGAACTGCCCCAAGTATTTGGCGGATAAGAAGGATGGCAAAGTGAAAGGTATATTTGATATACATGTTATTGATATGTACATTACAAATGCTCGTAGTAGCGCCTGTGTATTTGATACTCGTTCTGTTGCTCATATTTGCAACTCGAAACTGGGGCCACGGATTAAACGAAGATTGGCTAAGGACGAGGTGACGATGCGTGTGGGAAATGGTTCCAAAGTAGATGTGATTGCCTTCGGCACGCTACCTCTACATCTACCGTCGGGATCCATTTTAGACCTAAATAGTTGTTATTTGGTGCCAGCGTTGAGCATGAACATTATATCTGGATCTTGTTTGATGCGAGACGGTTATTCATTTAAATCAGAGAATAATGGTTGTTCTATTTATATGAGTAATATCTTTTATGGTCATGCAACCTTGATGAGTGGTCTATTTCTATTGAATCTTGATTGTAGTGATACACATATTCATAATATTGAAGCCAAAAGATGCAAAGTTAATAATGATAGTGTAACTTATTTGTGGCACCGTCGTTTAGGTCATATTGGTGTAAAGCACATGAAGAAACTCCGTGCTGATGGGCTTTCGGAATCACTTGATTATGAATCACTTGATGCCTGCGAACCATGTCTCATGGGCAAGATGACTAAGACTCTGTTCTCTGGAACAATGGAGCGAGCAACTCACTTGTTGGAAATAATACATACTGATGTATGCGGTCCGATGAGTATCGAGGCTCGCGGCAGGTATCGTTATTTTCTGACCTTCATAGATGATTTGAGAAGATATGGGTATATCTACTTAATGAAACATAAGTTTGAAACATTTGAAAAGTTCAAAGAATTTCAGAGTGAAGTGGAAAATCATCGTAACAAGAAAATAAAGTTTCTACGATCTGATCGTGGAGGAGAATATTGGAGTTATGAGTTTGGTCTTCATTTGAAACAATGTGGAATAGTTTCGCAACTCACGCCACCTGGAACACCACAGCGTAATGGTGTGTCCGAACGTCATAACCGTACTTTATTAGATATGGTGCGATATATGATGTCTCTTACCGATTTACCACTATCGTTTTTGGGCCATCTAAATCCGTTGAGACGATGCCATATGAACTTTGGTTTGGCAAGAAACCGAAGCTGTCGTTTCTTAAAGTTTGGGGCTTCGATGCTTATGTGAAAGAGCTTCAACCTGATAAGCTAGAACCCAAATCGGAGAAATGTGTCTTCATAGGATACCCAAAGGAGAATGTTGGGTACACCTTCTATCACAGATCCAAAGGCAAGATATTCGTTGCTAAGAATGGATCCTTTCTAGAGAAGGAGTTTCTCTCGAAAGAAGTGAGTGGGAGGAAAGTAGAACTTGATGAGGTAATTGTACCTTCTCCCAAAGTAGAAAGTAGTTCATCATAGAAATCAATTCCAGTGATTCCTACACCAATTAGTGAGGAAGCTAATGATGATGATCATGAAACTTCAGATCAAGTTACTACGGAACCTCGTAGGTCAACCAGAGTACGATTCGCACTAGAGTGGTACGGTAATCCTGTTGTGGAGGTCATGTTACTTGACCATGACGAACCTACAAACTATGAGGAACCGTTGATGAGCCCAGATTCCACAAAGTAGCTTGAGGCCATGAAATCTGAGATGGGATCCATGTATGAGAACAGAGTATGGACTTTGATTGACTTGCCCGATGATCGGCAAGCCATAGAGAATAAATGGATCTTCAAGAAGAAGACTGACGCTGACGGTAATGTTACTGTCTACAAAGCTCGACTTGTTGCAAAAGGTTTTCAACAAGTTCAAGGAGTTGACTACGATGAGACCTTCTCACCCGTAGCAATGCTTAAGTCTGTCCGAATCATGCTAGCAATTGTCGCATTTTATGATTATGAAATCAGGCAAATGGATGACAAAACTGCATTCCTTAATGGATATCTTAAAGAAGAGTTGTATATGAGGCAACCAGAAGGTTTTGTCGATCCTAAAGGTGTTAAAGTGTGCAAGCTCCAGCGATCCATATATGGACTGGTGCAAGCATCTCGGAGTTGGAATATACGCTTTGATGAGTTGATCAAAGTATATAGTTTTATACAGACTTGTGGTGAAGCCTGTATTTACAAAAAGTGAGTGGGAGCACTACAGCCTTTCTGATAAGTATATGTGAATGACATATTGTTGATAAAAAATAATGTAGAATTTTCTGAAAAGCATAAAGGAGTTTTTGAAAAGAGTTTTTTAAAGAAACACCGGTGAAGCTGCTTACATATTGAGCATCAAGATCTATAGAGATAGATCAAGACGCTTGATAAGATTTTTTCAATGAGTATATACCTTGACAAGATTTTGAAGTAGTTCAAAATGGAATAGTCAAAGAAGGAGTTCTTGCCTGTATTGCAAGGTGTGAAGTTGAGTAAGACTCAAAATGCGACCACCGCAGAAAATAGAAAGAGAATGAAAGACATTCCCTATGCCTCAGTCATAGGTTCTATGAAGTATGCCATGCTGTATACCAGACCTATTGTGTACCTCACCATGAGTTTGGCAAAGTAGTACAATAGTGATCCAGGAGTAGATCACTGGACAACGGTCAAAATTATCCTTAGAGGACTAAGGAAATATTTCTCGGTTATGGAGGTGATAAAGAGTTCGTCGTAAAGAGCTAAGTCGATGCAAGCTTTGACACCGATCTGGATGACTCTGAGTCTCAATCTAGATACATATTGAAAGTGGGAGCAATTAGCTAGAGTAGCTCCGTGCAAAGCATTGTAAACATAGAAATTTGCAAAATACATACGGCTCTGAATGTGGCAGATCCATTGACTAAACTTATCTCACAAGCAAAACATGATCACACCTTAGTACTCTTTGGGTGTTAATCACATAACGATGTGAACTAGATTATTGACTCTAGTAAACCCTTTGAGTGTTGGTCACATGGCGATGTGAACTACGGGTGTTAATCACATGGTGATGTGAACTATTGGTGTTAAATCACATGGCTATGTGAACTAGATTATTGACTCTAGTGCAAGTGGGAGACTGAAGGAAATATGCCCTAGAGGCAAAGTTGTTATTTATATTTCCTTATATCATGATAAATGTTTATTATTCATGCAAAAATTGTATTAACCGGAAACTTAGTACATGTGTGAATACATAGACAAAACAGAGTGTCCCTAGTATGCCTCTACTGGACTAGCTTGTTAATAAAAGATGGTTAACTTTCTTGACCATGGACAAGTGTTGTCATTTGATGAACGAGATCACAACATTAGAGAATGATGTGATGGACAAGACCCATCTGTTAGCTTAGCATAATGATCGTTTAGTTTTATTGCTACTGCTTTCTTCATGACTTATACATGTTCCTCTGACTATGAGATTATGCAACTCCCGAATACCGGAGGAACACCTTGTGTGCTATCAAACGTCACAACATAACTGGGTGATTATAAATATGCTCTATAGGTGTCTCCAAAGGTGTTTGTTGGGTTGGCATAGATCGAGATTAGGATTTGTCACTCCGAGTTTCAGAGAGGCATCTCTGGGCCCTCTCGGTAATGCTCATGACTATAAGCCTTGCAAGCAATGTAACTAATGAGTTAGTTATGGTATGATGCATTACGGAACGAGTAAAGAGACTTGCCGGTAACGAGGTTGAACTGGGTATGATGATACCGACGATCGAATCTCGGGCAAGTAACATACCGATGACAAAGGGAACAACGTATGTTGTTATGCGGTCTGACCAATAAAGATCTTCGTAGAATATGTAGGATCCAATATGAGCATCGAGGTTCCGTTATTGTTTATTGATCGGAGATGTGTCTTGGTCATGTCTACATAGTTCTCAAACCCGTAGGGTCCGCACGCTTAACGTTCGATGAGGATTTGTATTCTGAGTTATGTGATTTGATGACTAAAGTTTGTTTGGAGTCCCGGATGAGATCACGGATATGACGAGGAGTCTCGAGTGATTCGGGTATTTTTTGGAGTACCGGGGAGCTACGGGAATTCACCGGGAGAAGTAATGGGCCTTATTGGGCTATATGGGAAAAGAGGAGGCATGCCAAGGGGAGGTGGGCCCCCATGGGTCCGAATTGGACTAGGGGAAGGGGGCGGCTCCCCCCTTTCCCTTTCCTACTCCCTGTCTCTTTCCCTCTTTCCTTCTCTCCTACTCCGAAAAGGAAAGGGATTCCTACTAGGACTTGGAAGTCCTAGTAGGACTCCATACTCTTGGCACGCCCCTAGGGGGCCGGCCTCTCTCCCTCCCTCCTTTCTATACGTGGGCAAGGGGTCCCCCAAAGGCACTCCAATATTTTTCATAGCCGTGTGCGGTGCCCCCTCCACAGTTACACACCTCAGTCATATCGTCGTAGTGCTTAGGCGAAGCCCTGCACCAGTAACTTCATCATCACCGTCACCACGCCGTCGTGCTGATGAAACTCTCCCTCGCCCTCAACTAGATCAAGAGCTCGAGGGACGTCATCGTGATGAACGTGTGCTGAACACAGAGGTGCAGTACGTTCGGTACTTGGATCGGTCGGATCGCGAAGACGTTCGACTACATCAACCGCGTTACTAAACACTTCCGCTTTCGGTCTACGAGGGTACGTGGACACACTCTCCCATCTCGTTGCTATGCATCTCCTAGATAGATCTTGCGTGATCGTAGGAAATTTTTTGAATTACTACGTTCCTCAACATACATATCGCCGCCCACTTAACTAAGTGGTACTTCTTTTTGGATCCAGTTCCTTCCCAAAAAAAACTTGGATCGGGGGGGTGTTGAGCTTGGCATGGACGCCGTCTGCTAGGAGGAACATGCCCATGGTAAACATGGGCAGCGAGGAGAGGCTAGTGTTTGTCAGTATGAGCCTAGCAGCCGAGGACATGAACCGGCCATGCCATGGGCTGACCCGGTTCGCCACCTTGCCGTACAGGGGTGTGATCGCCATCGGCACGCTACCTCTATATCTACCGTCGGGATTAGTTTTAGACATGAATAATTGTTATTTGGTGCCAGCGTTGAGCATGAAGATTATATTTGGATCTTGTTTGATGCGAGACGGTTGTTCATTTAAATCAGAGAATAATGGTTGTTCTATTTATATGAGTAATATCTTTTATGGTCATGCAACCTTGATGAGTGGTCTATTTCTATTGAATCTTGATTGTAGTGATACACATATTCATAATATTGAAGCCAAAAGATGCAAAGTTAATAGGAATTTTTATTTCTGTGCCCCCGATTCCTTAGCTCTACCCATTCATCCCCACTCTGTTAACTTTTGCTCACTTTTCCCCACTCCCTTGCCAGAAACCCTCATAACTATGCATAACGAACGTTGCCATCGGGTCAAAGGCTTTGATTGTTAGCTGACGAATGGGGCCGCGTATACATGCACTACAAAAAAAAGACACATCCGTGACATTTTGGGCCGAACGGAATTTTTTTCTGTCATACATATGACACTTCTATGACGATAATTGTGACAAAACCCGGTATCATCATAGATGTGGTGGGCTCCTACTTCTTTGACAAAAAATCATGAAAGAAAATGGGCTTTTTGTCCTGGGAGGGCCGGAGACGCAGCTGCATGACATTCTTTGGGCCGTCCATGACGGAAAACACCATGGTAGAAGCGAGGGCGAGGAAAATTTCGGGGAGTTCCCGGTTACGGTGGGAGGTCGGGGGCCGAGCGATGCACGTTTCTCTCATACACGTACGCGCGTGTGTGCGAGGCGTTGTCTCTAACTGAACCCAAGTGAGGCGTTGGGCTCTAACTGAACCCGAGCGATTGCACTGCAGGCTACGCGTTACTGAACCCGAGCGATCGATCGATGGCTGTTAACTGAACCCGATCGAGCGATTCCTTCGCTACTGCTGCTAACTGAAGCCGATCGATGGGATGAACAAT
>NC_041390.1:598295461-598303559 GCF_002162155.2 Triticum dicoccoides | reverse complement strand
GCGGTGGCGTTGCCTCTGGATGAACAGGACCCCGTGATGTGGTGGAGGGCTGGATGAACAGTAGACGGTGGAGGGGTGGATGAACAGGCCCCCATGGTGTGGAGGGCTGGATGAACAGTAGACGGTGGAGCGGTGGTTGAACAGGACCCCGTGGTGTGGAGGGCTGGATGAACAGTAGATGGTGGACGGGTGGTTGAACAGTAGCCGGTGGAGTAGCGCGCGGTGGAGGCTGGATGAACAGGAGCCCGTGGAGGCTGGATGAACAGGAGCCCGTGGAGGCTGGAGGAGGTCGACGGTGGAGATGAACAGTATCCCATGGAGTCCCGTTTTGCAGTATGCCACACCGCTCCGGATGAACAGGACCCCCATTTCGACCGTAGCGCTCCAACACAAGTCCGTTTCCTCCGCTTTGCGGTATGCCACAACCCTCCCGATCAACAGGACCCTCGTTTCAACCGTAAGAGGTCCGTTTCCTCCGTTTTGTGGTACGCCAGATCCCTCCCGATGAACAAGATCCCGTTTCGAACGTTGCCGGTCGAACACTAGGCCGTTTCCTCCGTTCTGCGGTACGCCAGGCCTCGTTTCCATCGCTTGTTCCGTCCAAGCCCTCCCGATGAACATGACGCATTCCGTTGCCTCCCCATGAACACGACACATTCCGTTGCCTCCCCATGAACACGACGCATTCTGTTGCCTCCCCATGAACACGACGATGACGCTGTTTCTCCGTTCCGACCCGACCATGTACACGAGCCCTGGCCGTACGTATGCGCGAGTAGGCGTTCCAGACCCCGCCCGTACGTACACATATGTGGCCGTATTTTCTTTCTTGCACCCTGGCCGCTGTACGTATGTGTACATGCTACGTGCGCGCCTCTACTATGACACGTGCGCCCTCTACATCGACCAGTATATATGTATGTACACGTTCATGACCAGAATGACAACGCTACGTACGCTTCGACCAGGTGGGTCCCGACTGTCAGGCACTTCCTTGCGTGCAAAGATGTAGCTGGTGGGTCCCAACAGTCAGGGGGGCGAAATACGGTGGCCCGTCCGGTGGGTCCATGCTGTCAGGTGGAGGAATAATTATTTTGCACATAATAAGGAGGCACTTCCTTGCTGCGGCCGTGGACTCAGCTGCCAGCCTCTCCATGTACAGTCCATGTTCGGTGGAAGCCGTTCCTTGACCACATTGACCACGCCGCGCTGAGAGCACCAGGGCGGTGGACGACGGCGAGGCCTAGGAAGGGGACGACGCGGAGCCGGGGAAGACGCGGCAGTGGATGCCCACGCGTAGAGGAGTACGAGGGTTCACTGGTTCGCTGCGGTGTGAGGCTGCTGTCGCCGTAGAATAACAGGGGGTATGGGTGAGTAGAGGGATGGCCTGGCCAGCGGTGGGAGTAGTAGGGGGTGGTGAGGCCTCCGCCGCATCGCAGCCGGCCACGGGAGGCAGGAGCGCGAGGCACGACCGGCGCTGGTTTGGGCGGCTCGAGCAAGAAGACCAGAGGTTGAAGAAGCACTACGGCCGTTGGATGGACATCGTACGGTCACTGGAGCTAGAATCGTGCATGTTGACTAAGTTGACAAAGCCCTCCATCCCCATCAACTTAGTAGGCCCACAAGTCAGCCTCCCACAAAGGTGGGTCCCAGCTAGCAGGGGGTATTCATTTTTTGAGCATAATAAGGAGGCACTTCCTTGCGTGCGAAGATATAGCTGGTGGGTCCGAGCTGTCAGCGGCGGTAACATTTTTTTCGCGAAATACAGAGGCCCTTTTGGTGGGTCCCTGATGTTAGGTGGAGGAATCATTATTTTGCGCGTAATAAGGAGGCATTTCCTTGCGTGCGGCCGTGGACCCAGCTGTCGGCCTCTCCACGTACAATCCACTTCAGATGCATGTCGGTCGTTGACCACGTTGACCAGGCCGCGCCGAGAGCACCAGGCCAGTGGACGACGGCAAGGCCTAGGAAGGGAACGACACGGAGGCAGGGAAGACTCGGTAGTTGTTTCCCACGCGGAGGGGAGTACGACTGTATGAGGGTTTACTGGTTCATCTGCCGTCGCCAGAGAATAACAGCAGGTGTGGGTGAGTAGAGGGATGGCTAGGCCAGCGATGGGAGTACGGTGGGGCGGTGAGGCCTGCGCGGCAGCACATCCGGCCGCAGGGAGGAGGGAGCAGGTAGTCCCGCCGGCGCTTGTTTGAGCGGCTGGAGCAGGAAGAGCAGAGATTAAAGAAGCACGGTGGCCGTTCGATGGACATCCAACAGTCACTGCTTGTGCGTCAACCTTTTTTTAGGAAAGCCTCAAATCTATGGAAAACAACATACAACCCATCTGCCATTATTTCTAATAATTTACAGCGCATTTGCTAATTCTTAAGGATTTTTTGGAGCCCATATTCTTTTTGTTAGCATTACAGCCCATATTGTGGCCACGGTTAAAAAATTAACGAAATTTGGAATATTTCGGTGCGGTCCGAACTATTTTTAATCCAGAAATTTCGACTCACATTTAAACTAATTTTAAAAATAAATGTATATCAATATAAAATCCAACAAATTCTCCACGCATAAAAATTAATGTAATTTAAAATCTCGAAATGAAAAAAAGATATTTTAAACTAATTGCCGGTTTGATGTGTTTTAAAAATGAACAACCCATTTCTCATTACTGATGGGCCATTTTCTCGGCCAGCCGAATGAAGCTCTCCTTGTCTTGAAAGATTTGCAGCCCAACATGCCTGATAATGTGACTTACTTGGCAAATCACAAAAAAACTCAGCTGTGGCCGTGGACCCAGCTGTCAGCCTCTCCACGTACAGTACTCTTCCGATGGAAGTTGGTCGTTGACCACATTGACCACACCGCGCTGAGAGCACCAATGCGGTGGACGACGGCGAGGCCTAGGAAGGGGACGACGCGGAGCCGGGGAAGACGCGACAGTTGATTACCTCGCGGAGAGGAGTACGAGGGTTCACTGGTTCGGTTGCGGTGTGAGGCTGCCGTCGCCGTAGAATAACAGGGGGTGTGGGTGAGTAGAGGGATAGCATGGGCCATCGGCGGGAGTAGTAGGGGGCGGTGAGGCCTCCGCAGCATCACAGCCGGCCACGAGAGGCAGGAGCACGCGGCACGACCGGCGCAACTTTGGGCGGCTGGAGCAAGAAGACTAGAGGTTGAAGAAGCACTACGGCCGTTGGATGGACATCGTACGGTCACTGGATCTAGAATCATTCATATTGACTAAGTTGACAAAGCCCTCCATCCTCGTCAACTTAGTAGGCCCATAAGTCAGCCTCCCACCAGGTTGGGTCCCAGCTAGCAGGGGGAGTATTCATTTTTCTGTGCATAATAAGGAGGCACTTCCGGTGGGTCCGAGCTGACAGCGGGGGGGGCATGTTTTTTTGTGAAATACGGTGGTCCGTCCGGTGGGTCCCAGCAGTCAGGGGCAAACGTTTTTTCGCGAAATATGGTGGCCCGTCCGGTGGGTCCCAGCAGTCAGGGGGAAACGTTTTTTTCCGCGAAATACTGGTGGCCCATCCGGTGGGTCCCTGCTGTCAGGTGGAGGAATAATTATTTTGCGCGTAATAAGGAGGCACTTCCTTGCGGCTGCCGTGGACCCAACTATCAGCCTCTCCACGTACAGTACTCTTCCGATGGAAGTCGGTCGTTGACCACATTGACCACGCCGCGCCGAGAGCACGACGGCGGTGGATGACGGCGAGGCCTAGGAAGGGGACGACGCGGAGCCGGGGAAGACGCGACAGTGGATGCCCACGCGGAGAGGAGTATGAGGGTTCCTGGTTCTGCTGCGGTGTGAGGCTGCCGTCACCGCAGAATAACAGGGGGAGTGGGTGAGTGGAGGGATGGCCTGGCTAGCGGTGGGAGTAGTATGGGGACGGTGAGGCCTCCGCTGCAGCACAACCAGCCACAGGAGGCAGGAGCATGCGGCACGACCGGCGCTGCTTTGGGCGGCTGGGGCAAGAAGACCAGAGGTTGAAGAAGCACTACGGCCGTTGGATGGACATCGTTGACCACGCCGCGCCGAGAGCACCAGGGCGGTGGACGACAACGAGGCCTACGAAGGGAATGACACAGAGCCGGGGAAGACACGACAGTGACTGCCCACGCGGTGGAGAGTACGAGGGTTGACTGGTTCGGCTGCCGTCGCCGGAAAATAATAGGAGGTGTTGGTGAGTAGAGGGATAGACATGCCAGGGATGTGAGTATGATGGGGCCGTGAGGCCTTCCCGGCAGCACTGCCGGCCATGGGAGGCGGGAGCAGGCGGTTCCGACGGCGCTGGTTTGGGTGGCTGGGGCAGGAAGATCAGAGACTGAAGAAGCACGATTGCCGTTAGATTGACATCTAACGGTCTGATGCTGGTAGAGTCGATTATTGACTAAGTTTCTTTTTTGAGAAACCTTGTGTACGCATGAACTTAGTAGGCCCACAAGTCAGCCTCCAAATCTGTGGCGGATAACATAAAGCCCATTTGCTATTTTTTATGATTTGCAGCCCATTTGCTAATTCTTAAGTAATTTATTACAGCCCATTTTCTGCGCAGGACCACGGTCAAAAAGTCCAACCTTATTTTGCATATTTCGGTGGAGTCCGAACTGCTGTAATCCCGAAATGATAAACATTTTTTTAAGAATTTATTGATTTGCCAAAAAAATTATTTTGTTTTTGTAAGCAAATAAGACATGGGACAATTTAGTTGGTTTAAGGGAAAACCAGTGGTAAAAAAGCAGCGCTGGGTGGGAAAAAACAACAAAAATAAGGATGTAAATATGAAAAGGGAATTTTATGCGTTTTCAGTATAATGATACGTGTATATGAACCAGTAAAACTATAGGTAGAGATTAGAAAACAGATGTAGGACATGCGTTTCAAGAGGATAATAGAACTGGGCTGTGTGTTTGATTCAGTAAAAAAACTGCCTGCGGATGTTGTAAGACAAAATATAACTAACACTGGCGGGCCAGAGGCCAGTAGATACCTGCTGGATCTTTGTGCCCCGTTGTCGTCATGGGCTGGGCCTGTTAAAAACAAAACAATCCTGGGCAATCTACAGCCCAGTTGAAACTTGCTCGATCTGAAAAAACAATATACGTGCTCAATAAACGAGAGAATTCTGCAAGTACAGACTGATAACTAGGATGCAACACGGATATTGTTTATTTATCGTGATAATAAGTGCATGCACTTGTTTCGAAAAAATCAGAGAACTGGGAATTCAAACGGCGGGTGCTTATGCTACCCATCAAATAAAAATCAGGTGCCTGAAAATTTGTTTCGAAACAAATGATTCAGCTTTATATCCACGTCGACCCTCGGCATGATGGTTGGAAGCAAATGCAAGTTCATACCAAAAGATCGTTAACAACAATACCAACTTGCGGACGACAAGGCAGTACAACTACCAATACCAAACTAACTTATAATCTTTTTACTCCTGGCCCTAGTGTTCGTCTGGTAGAAAATGTTGCAGAGGACCAGCTCCCGCTCCTTCTCTTGCTCCTGGTCCCCGAGGTGGTACTGGTGCATCACCTAGTTGGTCCTCTGCTGGTCGAAGTTCTTGTTGGTGTGCAGCACCAGAACCTTTTTTGCTGCCCGTCTGCCGGCCGTTGACCATCACCGACAAGGTATTGCCGGTCTTGTGCCATATCGCGTGCATGCCACACTCCGACTGTATCTTGCGATGCGTCCACACGCCTCTTTTGAACGC
Source organism: Triticum dicoccoides (assembly GCF_002162155.2). NCBI lineage: Eukaryota > Viridiplantae > Streptophyta > Magnoliopsida > Poales > Poaceae > Triticum > Triticum dicoccoides. The sequence continues at coordinate 598,297,833 of NC_041390.1, read as the reverse complement.
CTTGCAATTGCGCTGGAAGAAATGCTTCCTCAGGCCACTCAGTGTGATACCTGCAGTATTGTGGAATACAGGTTTTAGTGTACCTAGTTGGCATTTTCATAACATCTTTGGCATGTTGCAGTCACTTGTTTCACTTTTTATTAACTGTTAAATTGTAATTGATTCACCAGGTCTGCATCTAAAAAGAAAAATAGAGCTATAAACAAAGGAATATGTTTGTGCAAGTAGACGACCGATCGGTGTCTTACCTGGAAGTTTCTCAGGTTGGGTGTAACATATGCCGTGCTCGCTGTCGATGGTTGGTATGAACAAATCGATGAGAGACTGAAATCTCGCGCTGTCAACACTCACTTTGGCCTCAAGGTGCTCGATCAGCTCCTGATCCGTGGGATTGAACTTGACGCCAGCCGGCAGCACGGGCCAATCCTTCTTCGACTTGCATCAGTAACTCCAGTTATATGGTACTCAATGTATGATCAATCGACTGTTTTAAGTGAATGATGAAAGATTTCGACAGATAAGTGGTACTCCAAATATGAAGTCCAGAATACCTGAACACGCTGCCGGGATTCTTGTGTCACCTCACGTGAAGCATGTTGTCACGTCAATTCAATGTGTGGACATGATGAATAATTTGACTAACGTATACTAGTACTACTACTGTACTACTTACAAGTTGTATTTAGTGTCACGATTTATACATAGGTTTAACTAACAAGTACACACTTTAAGCCTAACTGATATATATATGGCTTCTACACATCATCTCCATCATCATTATCAGTACATCCTACGCAGGTGAGTTAGGATGCACTTGATCCCAGGAAGGTATCTATCCTTCAAACCAGAGGAGTGCTTCAAACTAACAACAATACATAATATCCAACAAAAGAGGGTCGTGCTACAACAGCAAAATACATGGCTCAGTCTAGATATCAGCACGAATCAAGTTGTGCATATTTGCTGTTGGCATGAACCACATCGCCGCATGTCGGGTTTGCAAAAGCCATCCATCGCATGGAAGCTTGATGCTTTTCACACATTGAAGATTATCTGGCAACAAACTGTGTCGACGAATCTCTGGATATGGTGATTCATGAAACCCATGGTATGATGTGTAAACACAGCCCCCCCCCTCGCGAATGGAAGTTGCATAGCACAGTAATCATCGCTGGTGATATGATCGATGATTGGTTGGATGATCGGATAATTGAGCCCGAGGAACAAGGAGTGGTTGCCGAGGCTATAAACCCGCCTCCGGTTGAATACGCCTGGCCCAACGGAGCTGGGATATTTCTCGAACACGAAGCAGCCATAGCCATCAATGTCACGAACGCCCCGCGCATTGTACTGGATGTGGTTTGATGTAATGGTTTGGTCAATTTGGTACGTGCGAATGAGCATCAAATGACCGTTGTCGGCTGAACGAGCGATAAACCACCACCCATCGGCTGGTATGATTCCAGGTCCTTGAATCATGAAGGCCAGCGCATTTGCGTCTGCTGCAACAATTCAAATTGGAGACCAAAAGGACAAAAATAAACAATCATGTTCAGAGTATGTGTGGAATTAAGATTATTATAACAGCGACACATATCATAGACAGAGAATTGCAATGCCGTGGTCATAATCATACCCCAAGTTAAAAAAAGCCAATGGCTTTCATATTCACTACAAAAAAGACACATACGTGACATTTTGGGCCGAACAAATTTTTTTCTGTCATACATATGAAACTTCTATGACGATAATTGTGACAAAACCCGGTATCATCATAGATGTGGTGGGCTCCTACTTCTATGACAAAAAATCATGACAGAAAATGGGCTTTTCGTCCTGGGCGGGCCGGAGACGCAGCTACATGACATTCTTTGGGCCGTCCATGACGGAAAAAACCGTGGTAGAAGCGAGGGGGAGGAAAATTTTGGGGAGTTCCCGGTTACGGTGGGAGGTCGGGGGCCGAGCGATGCATGTTTCTCTCGTACACGTACACGCGTGTGTGCGAGGCGTTGGCTCTAACTGAACCCGAGCGAGGCGTTGGGCTCTAACTGAACCCGAGCGATTGCACTACAGGCTACGTGTTACTGAACCCGAGCAATCGATCGATGGCTGTTAACTGAACCCGATCGAGCGATTCCTTCGCTACTGCTGCTAACTGAAGCCGATCGATGGGATGAACAGTGAGCATTGCGGGGGAGGGGGGGTTTGGATGAACAGTGAGCGGTGGCGTTGCCTCTGGATGAACAGGACCCCGTGGTGTGGTGGAGGGCTGGATGAACAGTAGACGGTGGAGGGGTGCCCGTGGAGGGGTGGATGAACAGGACCCCATGGTGTGGAGGGCTGGATGAACAGTAGACGGTGGAGGGGTGGTT
>NC_041390.1:598264940-598295348 GCF_002162155.2 Triticum dicoccoides | reverse complement strand
GGTGGTTGAACAGGACCCCGTGGTGTGGAGGGCTGGATGAACAGTAGACGGTGGAGGGGTGCCCGTGGAGGGGTGGTTGAACAGGACCCCGTGGTGTGGAGGGCTGGATGAAAAGTAGACGGTGGAGGGGTGGTTGAACAGTAGCTGGTGGAGTAGCGCGCGGTGGAGGCTGGATGAACAAGAGCCCGTGGATGAACAGTAGCAGGTGGAGGCTGGAGGAGGTCGACGGTGGATGAATAGTAGCTCGTGGAGGCTGGAGGGGGTCGACGGTGGAGATGAACAGTATCCCGTGGAGTCCCGTTTTGCGGTATGCCACACCCCTCCCGATGAACAGGACCCCCGTTTCGACCGTAGCGCTCCAACACAAGTCCGTTTCGTCTGTTTTGCGGTACGCCAGACCCCTCCCGATCAACAGGACCCCCGTTTCGACCGTAGGAGGTCCGTTTCCTCCGTTTTGCGGTACGCCAGACCCCTCCCGATGAACAGGATCCTGTTTCGAACGTGGCCGGTCGAACACAAGGCCGTTTCCTCCGTTCTGCGGTACGCCAGGCCTCGTTTCCATCGCCTGTTCCGTCCAAGTCCTCCCGATGAACACGACGCATTCCTTGCCTCCCCATGAACACGACGCATTCCGTTGCCTCCCCATGAACACGACGACGACGCTGTTTCTCCGTTCCGACCCAGCCATGTACACGAGCTGTTGCCATACGTATGCGCGAGTAGGCGTTCGAGACCTTGCCCGTATGTACACATACGTGGCAGTATTTTCTTTCTTGCACCCTGGCCGCTGTACATACGTGTAAATGCTACGTGCGCGCCTCTACTACGACACGTGCGCGCCTCTACTATGACACGTGCGTGCCTCTACATCGACCAGTATGTACGTACACATTCGCGACCAGAATGACAACACTACGTACGCTTCGACCAGGTAGGTCCCGACTGTCAGGCACTTCCTTGCCTGCGAAGATGTAGTTGGTCGGTCCCAGCAGTCAGGGGGCGAATCGGTTTTTTGCCCGGACGCACTTCCTTGCGTGCGAAGATGTAGCTGGTGGGTCCCTGCAGTTAGGGGGAAATGTTTGTTTCGCGAAATACGGTGGCCCGTCCGGTGGGTCCCGCTGTCAGGTGGAGGAATAATTATTTTACATGTAATAAGGAGGCACTTCCTTGCTGCGGCCGTGGACCCAGCTGTTAGCCTCTCCGTGTACAGTCCACGTCCGATGGAAGCCGTTCCTTGACCACGTTGACCACGCCGCGCCGAGAGCACCAGGGCGGTGGACGACGGCGAGGCCTAGGAAGGGTACGACACGGAGCCGGGGAAGACGCGGCAATGGATTCCCATGCGTAGAGGAGTACGAGGGTTCACTGGTTCGCTGCGGTGTGAGGCTGCCGTCGCCGCAGAATAACAGGGGGTTTGGGTGAGTAGAGGGATGGCCTGGCCAGCGGTGGGAGTAGTAGGGGGCGATGAGGCCTCCGCCGCATCGCAGCCGGCCACGGGAGGCAGGAGCACGAGGCATGACCGACGCTGGTTTGGGCGGCTGGAGCAAGAAGACGAGAGGTTGAAGAAACACTACGGCCGTTGGATGGACATCGTACGGTCACCGGAGCTAGAATCATGCATATTGACTAAGTTGACAAAGCCCTCCGTCCCCGTCCACTTAGTAGGCCCACAAGTCAGCCTCCCACCAAGGTGGGTCCCAGCTAGCAGGGGGTATTCATTTTTTTGAGCGTAATAAGGAGGCACTTCCTTGCGTGCGAAGATATAGCTGGTGGGTCCGAGCTGTCAGCGGCGGTAACGTTTTTTCGTGAAATACAGAGGCCCTTTCGGTGGGTCCCTGATGTCAGGGGAGGAATCATTATTTTGCGCGTAATAAGGAGGCATTTCCTTGCGTGCGGTCGTGGACCCAGCTGTCGGCCTCTCCACGTACAGTCCACTTCAGATGCATATCGGTCGTTGACCATGTTGACAACACCGCGTCGAGAGCACTAGGGCGGTGGACGACAGCGAGGCCTAGGAAGGGGACGACATGGAGGCAGGGAAGACTCGACAGTTGTTTCCCATGCGGAGGGGAGTATGACTGTACGAGGGTTTACTGGTTCGTCTGCCATCGCCGGAGAATAACAGTAGGTGTGGGTGAGTAGAGGGATGGCTATGCCAGTGATGGGAGTATGGTCGGGCGGTGAAGCCTGCGTGGCAGCACAGCCGGCCGTGAGGAGGAGGGAGCAGGCAGTCCCGCTGGCGCTTGTTTGAGCGGCTGGAGCAGGAAGAGCAGAGATTGAAGAAGCACGACGGCCGTTGGATGGACATCCAACAGTCAGTGCTTGTGCGTCAACCTTTTTTTAGGAAAGCCTCAAATCTGTGGAAAGCAGCATACAACCCATCTGCCATTATTTCTAATAATTTACAGCCCATTTGCTAATTCTTAAGGTTTTTTGGAGCCCATATTCTTTTTGTTAGCATTACAGCCCATATTGTGGTCACGGTTAAAAAATTAACGAAAATTTGCATATTTCGGTGCGGTCCGAACTGTTTTTAATCCCGAAATTTCGACTCACATTCAAACTGATTTTAAAAATAAATGTATATCAATATAAAATCCAACAAATTCTCCACGCATAAAAATTAATTTAATTTAAAATCTCGAAATGAAAAAAAGATATTTTAAACTAATTGCTGGTTTGATGTGTTTTAAAAATGTACATCCCATTTCTCATTACCGATGGGCCATTTTCTCGGCCAACCGAATGAAGCTCTCCTCGTCTTGAAAGATTTGCAGCCCAACAGGCCTGACAAAGCGACTTACTTGGCAAATCAAGAAAAAACTAGGCTGTGGCCGTGGACCCAGGTGTCAGCCTCTCCACGTACAGTACTCTTCCGATGGAAGTTGGTCGTTGACCACATTGACCACGCCGCGCCGAGAGCACCAAGGTGGTGGACGACAGCAAGGCCTAGGAAGGGGACGACGCGGAGCCAGGGAAGACGCGGCAGTGGATGCCCATGCGGAGAGGAGTACGAGGGTTCACTGGTTCGGCTGCAGCGTGAGGCTGCCGTTGCCGCGGAATAACGGGGGGTGTGGGTGAGTAGAGGGATAGCATGGGCCAGCGATGGGAGTAGTAGGGGGCGGTGAGGCCTCCTCGGCATCACAGACGGCCACGAGAGGCAGGAGCACGCGGCACGACCGGTGCAGCTTTGGGCGGCTGGAGCAAGAAGACCAGAGGTTGAAGAAGCACTACGGCCGTTGGATGGACATCGTACGGTCACTGGAGCTAGAATCGTTCATATTGACTAAGTTGACAAAGCCCTCCATCCTCTTCAACTTAGTAGGCCCAGAAGTCAGCCTCCCACTAGGTTGGGTCCCAGCTAGCAGGGGGAGTATTCATTTTTCTGTGTGTAATAAGGAGGCACTTCCGGTGGGTCCGAGCTGACAGCGGGGGGAACGTTTTTTTCGCGAAATACTGTGGTCCGTCCGGTGGGTCTCAGCAGTCAGGGGCAAACATTTTTTTTGCGAAATACGGTGGCCCGTCCGGTGGGTCCCAGCAGTCAGGGGGGAAACGTTTTTTCCGCGAAATAACGGTGGCCCGTCCGGTGGGTCCCTGCTGTCAGGTGGAGGAATAATTATTTTGCGCATAATAAGGAGGCACTTCCTTGCGGCTGCCGTGGACCCAGCTGTCAGCCTCTTCACGTACAGTACTCTTCCGATGGAAGTCGGTCGTTGACCACATTGACCGCGCCGCGCCGAGAGCTCCACGACGGTGGACGACGGCAAGGCCTGGGAAGGGGACGACGCGGAGCCGGGGAAGACGCGGTAGTGGATGCTCACGCGGAGAGGAGTACGAGGGTTCACTGGTTCGGCTGCGGTGTGAGGCTGTCGTCACCGCAGAATAACAGGGGGAGTGGGTAAGTGGAGGGATGGCCTGGCCAGCGGTGGGAGTAGTATGGGGAAGGTGAGGCCTCTGCGGCAGCACAGCCGGCCACGGGAGTCAAGAGCATGCGGCACGACCGGCGCTGCTTTGGGCGGCTAGGGCAAGAAGACCAGATGTTGAAGAAGCACTACGGCCGTTGGATGGACATCGTTGACCACGCCGTGCCGAGAGCACTAGGGCGGTGGACGACGGCGAGGCCTACGAAGGGAACGACACGGAGCCGGGGAAGACACAACAGTGGCTGCCCTCGCGGTGGAGAGTACAAGGGTTGAGTGGTTCGGCTGCCGTCACCGGAAAATAACAGGAGGTGTGGGTGAGTAGAGGGATAGACAGGCCAAGGATGCGAGTACGATGGGGCCGTGAGGCCTTCCCGGCAGCATTGCCGGCCACGGGAGGCGGGAGCAGGCGGTTCTGACGGCGCTGGTTTGGGCGGCTGGGGCAGGAAGATCAGAGACTGAAGAAGCATGATTGCCGTTAGATTGACATCTAACGGTCTGACGTTGGTAGAGTCGATTGTTGACTAAGTTTCTTTTTTGAGAAACCTTGTGTACGCATGAACTTAGTAGGCCCACAAGTCAGCCTCGAAATCTGTGGTAGACAACATAAAGCCCATTTGCTATTTTTATAATTTGCAGCCCATTTGCTAATTCTTAAGTAATTTATTACATCCCATTTTCTTGCCAGGACCACGGTCAAAAAGTCCAACCTTATTTTAAGAACTTATTGATTTGCCAAAAAAATCATTTTGTTTTTGTAAGCAAATAAGACGTGGGACAATTTACTTGGTTTAAGGGAAAACCAATGGTAAAAAAATCAGCGCTGGGTGGGAAAAAACAACAAAAATAAGGATGTAAATATGAAAAGGGAATTTTATGTGTTTTCAATATAATGATACGTGTATATGAACTAGTAAAACTATAGGTAGAGATTAGAAAACGGATGTAGGACATGCATTTCAAGAGGAAAATAGAACTGGGCTGTGTGTTTGATTCAGTAAAAAAAACTGCCTGCGGATGTTGTAAGACAAAATATAACTAACGTTGGCGGGCCAGAGGCCAGTAGATACCTGCTGGATCTTTGTGCCCCGTTGTCGTCATGGGCTGGGCCTGTTAAAAACAAAACAATCCTGGGCAATCTACAGCCCAGTTGAAACTTGCTCGATCTGAAAAAACAATATATGTGCTCAATAAACGAGAGAATTCTGCAAGTACAGACTAATAACTGGGATGCAGCACGGATATTGTTTTTTCTCATGATAATAAGTGCATGCACTTGATTCGAAAAAATCAAAGAACTGGGAATTCGAACGGCGGGTGCTTATGCTACCCATCAAATAAAAATCAGGTGCCTGAAAATTCGTTTCGAAACAAATGATTCAGCTTTATATCCACGTCGACCCTCGGCATGATGGTTGGAAGCAAATGCAAGTTCATACCAAAAGATCGTTAACAACAATACCAACTTGCGGACGACAAGGTAGTACAACTACCAATACCAAACTAACTTATAATCTTTTTACTCCTGGCCCTAGTGTTCGTCTGGTAGAAAATCTTGCAGTGGACCAGCTCCCGCTCCTTCTCTTGCTCTAGGTCCCCAAGGTGGTACTGGTGCATCACCCAGTTGGTCCTCTGCTGGTCGAAGTTCTTGTTGTTGTGCAGCACCAGAACCTTTTTTGCTGCCCGTCTGCCGGCTGTTGACCATCACCGGCAAGGTATTGCCGGTCTTGTGCCACATCGCATGCATGCCACACTCCGACTGTATCTTGCGACGCGTCCATGTGCCCCTTTTGAATGCCCTGGAATTGCGCTGGAAGAAATGCTTCCTTAGGCCACTCAGTGTGATACCTGCAGTATTGTGGAATACAGGTTTTAGTGTACCTAGTTGGCATTTTCATAACATCTTTGGCATGTTGCAGTCACTTGTTTCACTTTTTATTAACTGTCAAATTGTAATTGCTTCACCAGGTCTGTGTCTAAAAAGAAAAATAGAGCTATAAACAAAGGAATATGTTTGTGCAAGTAGACGGCCGATCGTGTCTCACCTAGAAGTTTCTCAGGTTGGGTGTAACATATGCCGTGCTCGCTGTCGATGGTTGGTATGAACAAATCGATGAGAGACTGAAATCTCGCGCTGTTAGCACTCACTTTGGCCTCAAGGTGCTCGATCAGCTCCTGATCCGTGGGATTGAACTTGACGCCAGCCGGCAACACGGGCCAATCCTTCTTTGACTTGCATCGGTTACTCCAGTCATATGGTACTCAATGTATGATCAATCGACTGTTTTAAGTGAATGATGAAAAATTTCGACAGATAAGTGGTACTCCAAATCTGAAGTCCAGAATACCCGAACACGCCGTCAGGATTCTTGTGTCACCTCATGCGCAGCGTGTTGTCACGTCAATTCAATGTGTGGACATGATGAATAATTTGACCGACGTATACTAGTACTGCTACTGTACTACTTACTAGTCATATTTAGTGTCACAATTTATACATAGGTTTAACTAACAAGTACGCACTTGAAGCCTAACTGATATATATATGGCTTCTGCACAGCATCTCCATCATCATTATCAGTACATCCTACGCAGGTGAGTTAGGATGCACTTGATCCCAGGAAGGTATCTATCCTTAAAACCAGAGGAGTGCTTCAAACTAACAACTGTACATAATATCCAACAAAAGAGGGTCGTGCTACAGCAGCAGAATACATGGCTCAGTCTAGATATCAGCACGAATCAAGTTGTGCATATTTTCTGTTGGCATGAACCACATCGCCGCATGTCAGGTTTGCAAAAGCCATCCATCGCATGGAAGCTTGATGCCTTTCACACACTGAAGATTATCTGGCAACAAGCTATGCCGACGAATCTCTGGATATGGTGATTCATGAAACCCATGGTATGATGTGTAAACATAGCCCCCTCGCGAATGGAAGTTGCATAGCATAGTAATCATCGCCGGTGATATGATCGATGATTGGTTGGATGATCGGATAATTGAGCCCGAGGAACAAGGAGTGGTTGCCGAGGCTGTAAACCCTCCTCCTGTTGAATACGCCTGGCCCAACGGAGCTGGGATCTTTCTCGAACACGAAGCAGCCATAGCCATCAATGTCACGAACGCCCCACGCATTTGTACTGCATGTGGTTTGATGTAATGATTTGGTCAATTTGGTACGTGCGAATGAGTATCAAATGACCGCAGTCAACTGAACGAGCGATAAACCACCACCCATTGGCTGGTATGATTCCAGGTCCTGGAATCATGAAGGCCAGCGCATTTGCATCTGCTGCAACAATTCAAATTGGAGACCAAAAGGACAAAAATAAAAAATCATGTTCAGAGTATGTGTGGAATTAAGATTATTATAACAGTGACACATATCATAGACAGAGAATTGCAATGCCGTGGTCATAATCACACCCCAAGTTAAAAAAATAAGCCAATGACTTTCATATTCTAGGAATATGTCATGGTTCAAACATCATGTAACAATGAGAGGAAAACAGCTATGACAGCGCCTACTCATATTCTACCATAGCACTTACTACTACTGTTCTCATATCAACTCTAAGCAATAACATGCGTTGTTATAAAAATCTTGTAAACGAGAGTAACATATAGCAATCATGATGTTATGCTCATAATATGTATTCTAACAATCATTAGATGCCAATTGTTCTCATATCAACTCTAACAATAACATGTGTGGTCATAAAAATCTAGGAAATGAGAGGAACATATAGCAATGATGTGGTTACAGACATGCTATGCATTCTAAATTTGTAACAAATGAATAGGCAGTTGTATTCATAAGGTAAAGATGAGATGAGATAGAACAATTACACGATGATAGATTCCACCAATATAGGTAGCAAATCTGTGCGTCGACCGCGTAAACGATGCCATCGTGTAGTATAGCATCAGACAAAAATGTTTCCTCAACAGGATTGATGATGAGACATAACCATGTATGGCGACCGGATTCCAGATAGACTAATCTCTTGTTGAACAAGGCAATGAGCTTGTAATCCATGTAGTCTTCTGATGGTGTGGGCACTTCGCAGATTACAACTTTCTGCAAACAGAGGTCGAGCCAAAAGCTTGACGCGTCTCGTGCGTAGTAGGCAGGAGTGTCTGGCGGGCCACGAGGCTCGATGGCAGTGGTATCCAACGATGGAAGGGTGATCTCTCGCTGGGTGTAGATATCCACGAGACGCCAGGGACTACCGGTGTGGTGGATGAGGACGATCCAGTTGGCCTTCATGCCCGCCCAGTAGTGGCCGCGCATGAAGGACAGGTGGACGGGTAGTGGTAGCATGTCGAGGGGCACCACGACAACCTCTGTAGGATTGTCAAGTCGGTGTCTGGGCCACCTGCGAGGATCGGGCATCAGCAAGCAGGGTGTCTTGAAAAGAGCCGGCCGGTTGCAGACGAGTAGACGGTACAAAGACACCAAGCATGCGGCCAGAGGGACGGTGCCGAGTAGGTCCATACGACTACAGATCTGCTCCAAGAGAACATCGGGGAGGGAATTCCAATCGCGGCTCTGCGTGTCAGTCAGTTCTGCCATTGGGGTTTTCGGTGCCTGCGAGCCAGCGGGGAAGTGGATTCGGGAGGGCGAGCGAAGAAGCTTCTCCTCATGTGGTCGAGCAGTGAGCGGGGGGATATGGTACGCGCGAGCTACCAAGGAAGATGGCGCGGGCGGGCGAGCGGTGAGTGGGGGTAAATGGTGTGCGGTCGACGATAGGGAAGAGAGGAGGAAGAAGAAGAGAGGAGGATGAAGAGTGGAAGAAGGGGAAGAAAGTGCATTCAATATCAATTCTACTACTCCCTCCGTCTAGGTGTGTAAGTCACCTTACGAAAACCAAATAATCCCAAAACACTTAGGCACCGTACATTAACTCCCTTCTCTTTTTTGTTTTGTGGCATATCAACCAATAAGATATGTGGGTTGTGCATGCTTTCAATGACTTGAGACTACCAAACATAACCGACTGATTTAGTAACACCAACACGCTGGTTCAACTTATTAATTACGTGTCCCATCTGCTGCAGTGTGTATTGTCACTTCACTGCGAAGACTAGTTGAATAGTTCTCTCTGACCGAGATGGGGAATAAATGGATCGCGAGGACTTCCTTTCTACAGTATCCCTATGCCTCTACGCTCACTTCACTCATTTTGCTCCGTACCTAGTCACCTGTTGAAATCTATAGCCAATGGACATGTCAATGGGAGGGAGTAAGCCCCATGCATGCATGCATGCAGCATGCAACACTCACACGTACACATGGATGCACACAACACTCACGCACCCATGCGGCACACAGCACACGATGCAACACACACGCTCACGCTCAAGTGCTCAACCTACTCCCTACGTCCGTGAAAGACTGTACATTTAGAGATTTACACATTGACCAGGGCATAATTAACGCCCAAAAGTAGCAGACTTATGTGTGCATGCGACCATTCAGATAAGAAGATTAAATGAAGGCCGTTGCATGCTGTAATTAAGGATAGACATGTAGCCTATACCTACAGCACAAGTTGGTGCATTAGTCAATCAATATCGATTTAGATTAAAGGCTAAACACATTGGAAGTGTAGATGTACATCATGTAGTACACTCTTTGTTGGAAGACCGAGGGAGGACACGTGCATGCACTCACATACACAGCCAGGGCGGTTCGCGCGCAAGGGTTGGACTCGTGTCACACCTGCGTAAGGTTTTGTTTAACTGATTTCTTTGCTCTGCCAACTGACAGGTGGGACCCAGAAACCAGGTGACAATTTAACCAGTCAACAAAGTGCCACGTCGACTATGTGGCCGATCAGTAGGGTGCAATACAGTGCTCTACGATGAGCTAGTGATCGCATAATCGCCGCAAAACTATATATAGTGACCGTAAAGAGTGTACTGTTACATACGTTGACCAGCAGTGTATTTTTCTCGTTTCAAATTAAGCCATATTAATCGGAAAGGACGCAGTATGGACTACTACTACTAGTACTTGTACTACTTTGATGTGTCCTGTCAACTCGCCGAACGAGAAGAAGCTTGCTTACTACGCCTCTCCCTCGCCCACGCGCGCAGTGGTTCATAGGACAAGGAGAGGGTTTTTACTACATCACCCTCTCCCTCTCCCTCTCCCTCGCCCTCGCCCTCGCGGTGGACGTGCAACAGTTCAATTGGTGTCAGATTGCCAGAAGCATATTGTATTGTAGTATCATCATTGTTGGACCTTCCGAAGAGGCGAAGAGCCAAGTGCAAGGTTCACACGAGTACGAACTGTTGAACCTCCCGAAGAGGCAAAGAGCCAAGCGCAAGGTTTTATAGGAGTTGTCGTCCTAGTAGGAGTGTACTAGTACAACTATAGCGAACGATGCTACTGTATGATGCCGCCATGTCACATATATCCAAAGCCGTGCCACCTTTTTTTCTCAAAGAGCGTGTTGGAGCCTGTTGGGGATATTACTACTGGGCGTAAACCGGCCTATCTGGGTCGGGTTAACTTCATCAGTAGTTAAGTATGTTAAAGCCCATGAAGGTAGATGAAGGCTTAAAGCCCATGATCGGTTTAAGGCCTGTAGCCGTAAACCGGCGTCGGTATGTAAACTTGTATTGTAAGTTAGGAATAAGTAGAGACCAAACCGAACATGTATATGAGCCGGTGTTGGGACTCTGTAAACCGACGAGCGTCACCCATGTATATAAGGGGACGACCCGGCGGCGGTTCAAGGACAACAAACAACAATTCGAGACTTAGGCGAAGCTTGTTTGCTCCCTAGTCATCGAAACCCCATCAATTCCATCACAACTAGACGTAGGCTTTTACCTTCATCGAAGGGGCCGAACTAGTATAAACTCTCTTGCGTCCCTGTGTCCGCTTTAACCCCTTCAAGCTAACCCGTTGCGATGGCTCCATGACTAAGTCCTTTCACGAGGACATCTGCCGTGACAAAACCACGACAGTTGGCGCCCACCGTGGGGCTATCACACGATGGTTTCAAGTTCTTGGAGGGCCGCTTTGAAGGACTCGAGGGCTATGCTGTGGGCCGGATGACTAAGAGTCATCATGGCAAGCTCTACATCGATGATGCAGGCTGGGGCCCCGAGGCCGGCTCAGTTGAGTACGGGTACCGGGTACCCTTTGGTGGCATACACGTTTTCATCGGCAAGATCGGTGAACCGGGCCCTGAGCCGGACATCTGCACCGACCTCATTGAAATGGCTCAGCGTGCGCAATCCGCCCGGGTTAAACCGGCCGTGAAGCATGCCTTCGTGGGAGTCATCCATGGAGGAAGTTATGAGGATGGATCGGAATCTCGCGGCGAGACAGTCGTTTATTCCAGCGATGAGTCATCAACCGGAGAAACCGAATCTCTGTATCAGCTACAAGACACTGGCGGATTGGGGGCTGTTCCGATGGCGACAGTATTCCGGACCCCTCTGATCTACCCAACCGAGTTGGAATATTCATGGCCGGCACACAAGCAGCGCTTCATTCTTCGACCGCTGCGCCAATAACCTCCGGTTCAGTAGCGGCAACAGCTGCCGGGGCAGGAAGCTCTGTACGCCCGCCGGCTCAAGTTCTATCAGATCTATTTGATGCATTGGCTGTGCTTATAGCAGAAGCTAACCCGGCGGATCAGGACGTCCACAACATGGAGATTGCAAAGGTGAAGGAATAGATCACCCAGGCCAAGGCGGACCTGGCAGCTGAGAATGCTAGGATGACCACAGAGCGGGCCGCTTTAGACGCACAAGCCTACAGGCTCATGTTGGACCAGAACGTGTCGCATGAAGTCATGAAGAGGAAGTACCGATCCCGTTTGCCTTTAGTTTTCGAGGCCAGAGACCTTTTCAACACCCCAGGAGCAGAAACCAGTAATCTGCTGGAGGGAAACCGGGCGGAAGCTCCTGGGACCGGCGCGCCGGTTCAGCCCCGTCTGATGGATCTGCCTCGTCAAAACACTGTTATACCTCAGGCTGTTTCAACACCTCCGGGTCACTACTCCAACCCGATGGACAATCTCGTTGCCGCTGCTGCATGGCTCGAGGCCATTCGAATTGAAGGTGACTCACCACAGGCGGTAGAGACGCGACGGGTCAAGGATCTTCTTAGGACAGCTTTGGTCCAACAGGAAGCATACTCGTACAGCCGCGACCGGATCCACTCGACCCCTCGTCCAAGCCGGAGCTATAGCAGGCGTATGGATGAACCGGCAGTGTCAAGTAATGAACGACGTGGAGCACCCCGCGGCAACAACCCGGCGGGTGGTGCTGATAACGCTCAGGAAGTGGTGGACCGGGCCCGAGCGCGCAGGGAGGCTGAGTTAGCCGCACAGTACCAGGCTCGGCAGCTTACGCCGGTTCGTCCAACTATTTCGGTCGAACCCGGTTTTACTTCTAGTTCTTTGGGGCTGCCTTGCCTTGTCCCCGCTTTACGCAATGTGCGCCTGCCCAAGGATTTCAAGGGCCCGCGCAAGGTACCAAATTACACGACGGATCAACCCCCAGAGACATGGGTGGAGAGCTATGAGATGGCCATGGAGATGCTTGATGTGGATGATGCGGCATGTGCGAAGTACTTCACCATGATGCTTGAAGGAACGGCCTGCACTTGGTTAAAAAGCTTACCGGCCAATTCTGTCAGTTCATGGGCCCAATTACGAGCCCGGTTTATCAGTAACTTCAAGGATACATGTAAGCAGCCTATGTCGATAGTGGACTTAGCTGCCTGTGTCCAGGAGGAAGGAGAATCGACGACTCATTGGGTGTGCCGGGTCTTGTAGGTTCTGCATTCATCAGACCGCATCAACGCTGACACCGCGATTATAACCCTAGAAGGAAATTGCCGGTTTGGGCCCCTAAAGCTGAAGTTAGGACGGATGAAGCGCCATTGCACTGACATGGGGACCCTCATGGCTGCCTTGGTAAAGTATGCTGATTCTGATAGTACCAAGGATCCCGAGTCTGATGATGACAAGACAGGGAAGGGAAATAAGAACATCAACTCCAAAGGTCAGCAGCATCACTCGGTAGGTAACGGTAGCGGAGGCAAGCGTAAAGCGGATGGCAACATGGACTTCGTGGCTAATACCAACGCGCAGGACAAGGGTCAGCGACGCAAGGGTAAACCACCGAATCGCGGTGGAGCGCCTAACCCTAACCCGGACTGCTTAAATTATCTATTGAACCAGCCCTGTCCAAAGCATGGGACGAAGGAGGTGCCAGCAAACCACCTTTGGAAGGATTGCTTCATTATGCAGGAGTTCAAGAATTCTAATGCTTTCCGGTATGATCACGGCTCCGGCGGTGGCTCAGGATCCGGGCCGGGTTACGGTGGAGGAAATTCCGGTTCAGGATTTAATGGTAATCCGGGCGGACATAACAATCAAAATAATCAAAATAACCAGGGTGGTTACAACCAGCAGCAGCAACAATCGGGTTACCAGAGCAACCCAAAGCAGTTGAATAGTGGGCAGTACCATGTCTTCACCACTAGCTTGGACAAGCGAGACCGGAAGGTTCAGAAGCGGGCAGTCAACTCTGTTGAACCGGCCGTGCCCCGTTACTTACGCTGGTCTGAGCAGCCAATTATATGGAGCAGAGAGGATCACCCACCCTTGGTTGATAACCCGGGTCAGCTAGCATTGGTGGTGGCGCCTCAGGTGGGAGGTTATAAGTTCACCAAGGTACTCATGGATGGAGGGAGCAGCATTAATATCTTGTACTATGAGACCTTTCATCGTATGGGACTAGCAGATAGAAATCTCAAACCGTCCAATACGGTGTTCCATGGTGTGGTACCTGGCAAGTCAGCATATCCTGTTGGTAAGATAGCTCTGGAAGTGGCCTTTGGAGATGATCATGATTCCAGGTCGGAAACATTGACGTTTGAAGTGGTGAAAATCCAAAGTCCGTATCACGCCCTGTTTGGGTGACCGGCCTACGCCAAGTTTATGGCACGGCCCTGTTATGTGTATTTGCAGCTCAAGATGCCGGGTCACAAGGGGACGATAATGGTTCACAGAAGCCGTAAAATCGCTTTGGAGTGCGAGGAAGGAGATGCGGCCTATGCAGAGTCAGTTTGTGCCACCGAGGAGCTGAAGTATTATAAGGACAATGTTGATTCGGCGGACATGACTCCATTAAAGAAGCCAACTACGGAGCATGATCCGACCCTGAAGTTCAAATCGGCAGCAGAAACTAAGCTTGTTGACTTCGTACCTGGCGATTCGTCCAAGCAGTTCAGCATCAGTGCCAACTTGGATCCGAAATAGGAAAGCGCGCTCATCGAGTTCATCCGTGAGAATCGAGACATTTTTGCATGGAAGCCCTCTGACATGCCAGGTGTACCGAGGCAACTCACTGAGCACACCCTTAATGTGGATCCTAAATACAAACCGGTGAAATAGTTCCTCCACCGGTTTAACGAAGAAAGACGCAAGGCGATTGGAGAAGAGGTAGCCAGGCTCTTAGCAGCTGGCTTTATTATTGAAGTTTTCCACCCTGAGTGGCTTGCCAATCCGGTGCTGGTCCTTAAGAAAAACGGCACCTGGCGCATGTGTGTGGATTACATAGATCTTAATAAGGCTTGTCCAGCAGATCCTTTTGCCCTCCCCCGTATTGATCAAATTATTGATGCTACGGCGGGTTGTGAGCGTTTGAGTTTTTTGGATGCATATTCTGGCTATCATCAGATCAAAATGGCAGTTAAGGACCCGGAGAAGACGGCATTCATAACTCCCTTTGGAGCCTTCTGCTATGTGTCTATGCCCTTTGGGCTCAAGAGTGCCCAGGCAACTTATCAACGGTGTGTACAAAATTGTCTTCACAAGCAGATTGGCCGTAATGTACATGCTTACATGGATGATATCGTGGTTAAATCAAGGGAGAAGGAGACTCTGGTTGACAACTTGAAGGAAACCTTTGATAACCTCAGGACGTACAAGATGATGCTTAATCCGGCCAAGTGTGTCTTTGGTGTACCAGCAGGCAAGTTATTGGGTTTTCTGGTGTCCAACAGGGGAATCGAGGCTAATCCGGAGAAGATCACAACCATCACCTCCCTGGCTAAACCGAAGTGTATCAATGATGTTCAATGCCTGGCAGGCCGGATTGCCGCGTTAAGCCGGTTTATCAGCCGCCTTGGTGAGAAGGCAATCCCTTTGTATCAGATGTTGAAGAAGACGGATCAATTCGTCTGGAGTTCTGCTGCTGATAAAGCATTTGAGGACTTAAAGCGGCAATTGGCCAACCCGCCTGTGCTCGCCGCTTCCATTGATAAGGAGCCGTTGCTGCTATATGTTGCTGCTAATGCTCATGCGGTCAGTGTGGCTATTGTGGTGGAGTGAAAAGAGGCAGGCAAGGAGCATCCGGTTCAATGTCCGGTCTATTATATCAGCGAGGTACTCATTGAGTCCAAGCAAAGGTATCCACATTGGCAGAAGCTGGTATATGGAGTTTCTATGGCAAGCCGGAAGCTTAAGCAATACTTCCAAGGGCACCCCATTACGGTGGTCAGTTCTGCTCCCTTGGGGGATATCATCCAGAACCGGGAAGCGACTGGCCGGGTTGCCAAGTCGGCTATAGAGCTTGGGCCGCACGGGTTGAAGTATGTGCCTCGGACGGTGGTGAAGTCTCAAGCACTTGTTGATTTCATCAATGATTGGACGGAACTGCAAGCACCTGAAGAAAAGCCGGATCACACATATTGGACCATCCATTTTGACGGATCCAGGCAATTGGAAGGCTCGGGGGCTGGAGTCGTATTAACTTCCCCACGAGGTGATAAGTTTTGTTACGTTCTCCTCTTAATGTTCCCTTGTACTAACAATGCAGCTGAGTATGAAGCCTTGCTCCATGGTCTCCGGATGGCTAAGGAGATGAATCTAAGTCGAGTTAAGTGCTTCGGTGACTCGGACCTCGTGGCTCAACAAGTATCTGGCACTTGGGATTCCAAGGACCCACTCATGGCAGCATATCGTCGTGAGGTGGATATTGTTGCAGGTCACTTTAAAGGCTATCAGGTGGACCACGTGGACCGACGGAAGAATGAAGCGGCGGACGCTTTAAGCCGGCTGGGCTCTCAACACAAACTGGTCCCGCCCAATGTTTTTCTGGATGTGCTGCACAACCCGTCGGTCAAGCTCCCTGGTGAAGCAGATTTGGCTATTCCTGATCCGGAGGCTCAATTGGTGGCAGCTCTTCATGTCATTCCGGATTGGACGCTTCCTTACCTGGCGTACATGAACCGGGGCGAGTTACCAGAGGATGAGACTCTGGCCCGACAGATAATCCGGCGGTCCAAGTCCATGACTATTGTCAATGGCGAGTTGCATCATTGCAGTGTATCAGGGGCGTTTCAACACTGTGTGTCTCCTGAAGAAGGCTGTGAAATTTTGCGTGAGATCCACGAAGGAGATTGTGGTCACCATGCCAGTTCAAAATCTTTGGTGGCTAAAGCGTTTCGCCATGGCTTCTATTGGTTAACTGCTCATGCTGATGCGGAGGATCTGGTCAGACGATGTGACGGTTGCCAAAAGTTTTCAAGACGTGCTCATGTGCCGGCTCAAGAATTGAGAATGATTCCAATTACTTGGCCGTTTGCGACTTGGGGGCTGGATATGGTTGGGCCTTTCAAAAGGTCCAAAGATAAGAAGACCCACCTCCTGGTGGCGGTTGACAAGTTTACAAAGTGGGTGGAGGCAGAACCTGTTAGCAAGTGTGATGCGGCCACGGCGATTCAGTTCATCAAAAAAAGTGATTTTCCGGTTTGGCTTTCCACACAGTATCATCACAGATAATGGTACCAATTTGTCCAAGGGTGCCATGAACGAGTTCTGCGAACGGGAGCACATCCGGCTTGACGTTTCATCAGTGGCACACCCACAGTCCAATGGTCAAGCAGAAAGGGCTAATCAAGAGATCTTGAAAGGCATCAAGCCCCGGCTTATGGTTCCTTTGCAAAGAACACCGGGTTGTTGGGTAGAAGAGTTACCATCTGTGTTATGGAGCATCAATACTACACCTAACAGATCAACAAGATACACGCCGTTCTTCATGGTCTACGGAGCGAAGGCGGTTCTCCCAAGTGATATCCGTCATGACTCACCTCGTGTGGCGGCTTATGTTGAAGCGGATAACGAGACAGCACGGCAAGATGCTTTGGACCTGTTGGATGAAGAACATGACATAGCAGCCGCCCGCTCGACGATTTACCAACAGGATCTTCGTCGTTATCACAGTCGCCGAGTCAGAACCAGAACCTTTCAGGAAGGAGATTTGGTGCTTCGGCTCATCCAAGATCAGACTGATATGCATAAGCTATCCCCATCTTGGGAGGGACCTTTTGTGGTCAGCAAGAATCTGCACAACGGATCATACTATCTGATCGATATTCGAGAGCATAAAGACTCTCGTACATCAGAGGAGGAGACCAACAGGCTGTGGAACATAGCTCATCTTTGGCCTTACTATACCTGAGCCATTGGCTCTACTTATGTACATATTACGACGATGTATATATTATGATTAAATATAATAAACCGGAACCTCAGCTAAAGCAGGGTATCTGTTCTTTTACATCATGTGTGGTTACACGGAGTTGTTCTAAAGCGGCCTCCGGTTTACCCCTTGAGTTAGCTTTTCAAAGCATCATGTTATATCACTTGGGGGCTTGGTCGTGTCTGAACCAATGGAACACCTCTTGATAGGCGAGAGCCACCAGATCACTTGGGGACTTGGTCACGTCTGAACCAGTCACGCCTCTTGATCGGCCTAAGGCCACAGAATCACTTGGGGGCTTGGTCGAACCCGAACCATTGCCACGCCTCTTGATCGGCATAAATGCCACGGTTTCATTTGGGGACCTGGCTGACTCGAACCATAGCTACACCTATCGGGAGCTTGGTCGTGTCCGACCATGGTAACGCCATTTGATCGGCTCAAATAAAGCCTCTTTTTGCAAACGGTTTTATCATTGCCTTTGCTTCACATTTTGACCGACAAAGTTTTAAGCCGGTTCAAACTGTCAATTGACGGAACATGGTCCATTTTTAATCCGGAGACTATTTTCCCGGTTTGATTTTTTATAAACATCCTATTACGGAGTAACACGGTGTTTTATTATAACCCGGCACGGTTTACATGGTAAACCGGCATTATATATATATACAGGAGCTGCTATCTCCTCCAACAGTGTGGGTTTATAAACCTCCGCTTGAAGATTGGTCAAGCCAACTTCATGCCCAACGATGGCAGATTTTTTGTATTGCAGAAAATACTTTGGATAGTTCATCACCCAAAGGAAGAACAAGTTGAAGTAATTATGCACGAAGGCATATCAAAATCAAGAGTATCGGCTAGCCTATTACAAGGCAACACGGTGCCCAAAATAAGATCATTGTTTTTTCGCAAAGGAGAAGCAATTTAAACCGGCTTCTGGTTCAAGCTTGGTTACCAGCCTGGCCTGATGGTTGTGGGTCATCCCGCGCCGCTTCAACTTCAGCTTCTCTACCCAGCGGCTGGAAATCAACAGTTGTCCAGTCGATTCCCATTAATGCTTGAAAGACAGCTTCATCATTGATCAACAACGACGGTTCAATATCGGGAGCGTAAGTATGCTTACGGATTGGAGGGATAAGATTTTCCGCTTCAGGAATTGGTGCAACTACTCACTTGTTTTGGTTGTCATATTGGGCTTGATAATGAGACAAGTCTGCTTCTTCAACCAATTGACAAGCTAGCGGACACACCTCCCGGTTTATTGCTCGCAGATCCGCTTCACTAAACTCTGACCCGTCTTCCTTCAAGCTGGGATAGCCCTGAGCCACTTCAACAGGATCAAAATCCGGCACCCAAGCTTTTGCCCGGATTAAGGCATTGATCGTACCGGTTCGAGCAGCAGATTTCTTCACCTCTTCAACCCGGGCAGGAAGCATCGACAGTCTCTTCAGAGTGTCCTGAATCAAAGTGGGTGCTGAATTGTTGTGGGATGCAGTAGAGATGATCCGCTGTGCACCAGTGTACAGTTGTTCGATCAATGTGTAGGCGGCTTTCAATTTCTTCCGCACATCTGACCCCAAGTGACCAATGCATGTCCCTGAAATATTACAAAGGGTTAACAAACCGGCAGCTCTATAAGACGACCGAACCAATCCAGAAATCAAAACAGCTTACCAAAGATAGCAACGGTCATGGCATGCACGTGCCGCTTTATGCTAGTCAGTTCGTCCACCACCAGTTTCAGTGCAGCCTCGGCATCTTCTGCTCGTTTGGTTAAAGCGGATTTTTCAGTAGCCCAATCCGCCCACTCCTTCTTGAAATCCTTCTTAAGCTGTTCCATGACGCTTAAGGCGCTGGTCAACTCCTCTTTTGCTTTTGAGGTTTTAGTCTGTTGGGACTTCAGATTTTCTTGGAGATCGGCGACTTGGTTTTCTTTTGTCTTCAGCTCAGCCTGCATATAGACAGTTATATGATTTAGTAAGAAGTGCAAGAATTGAAGCACCAACCACATAACAAGTTATGCACTTGGCACTTGGGGGCTAATGCTTGTTTGATCTTCATATTTCACTTGATTATAAAGTTCCAAGATCAATACAAGTATTCAACTTGGCACTTGGGGGCTAATGGCTATTTGCTCGAATAAATTCTGTTGCTGCGATCACAATTACTTAAAGTCCTGGTTTAACTACACCAAGTTGAACCGGCCCTTGGGGGCTACATCAGTGAATTCCGAAGCATTGGGATTTATATTAGCAAGTCCCGGTTTGAATGAAGATTCTAAACCAGCCCTTGGGGGCTAGGAGAGTTAACAAAATTGAAATATCCAAGCAGGAAAAAGTACATGAAAGTTACCTCAAATTTCTCTTTCATCATATTCACCAGACCAGCTTCATAATCACGGCTGGTATACAGCCGGTTCAGGTAGCCAGAATGAAGATCTTGGGCATTCAGAGCAGCATAGGTCGCCAAGTCAACATTCCACTTGCCTTTGCCCATGGCAGCAAATTCTTCTTTGGCGGTATGCTTGGATAAAACAACAGGATTGCTGGGCTCTGTACGGCCAATGCCAGTAATTACAACTTCATCATCCTTAGCATCACCGGTTTGCACTGGCGCAGTCGGTTTGTCAGCAGGCTGGGATGGACTGGTGGATCTCCCAAACCGGATGGGGCTTGTGGGCTGGTTGACAGGGCTTGAGGTGTCAATAGGCCTTTCTTCAGCAATAAAATCGTCATCCTGCTGTGGTGGATCATTGGGTATATCTTCAGGAATAGCCGCTTCAAGATCTGGTGTTTTACCCGGTTCAGGGACGGCGTCCTCCTCGGCCTCTTTATCCAGGCGAGCCTTCTTGCTCGGCCTAGGCTTGGCCCTGAAAGGAATAACAAAGTCAAATACAACATATGTTCCAAGGTGATGTACCCGAAATATTATGATAAGTATAGCTTACCCAAGCACCGTTTTGAGCGGTGGCAGCTAAGTAGCCGATGACTCGCCAGAGGATCAGTGGGAAGTAACCTGATAATTGGAGTCAGATGGATTAAGAAGTTGACAAAAACATCCTGCTTTAGGACAAGCACTAACAAGCAAATTAGAGACCTCTGAACGGTGTTTCCGAACCGGACTGTTTGGTAAACCGGCGGAGGTAACTACCTGGCCGCTGTGCCGGGTTGTGCGGCGAGCTTCGTGCTGTTGGGTCTTGATAAGAAATTTGGGATCCAAGTAATCAAGAGGATGTGAAAATTTAACCTTCCGGTTTGCCTGACGGATTTTTAGTGAAGGCAAAGGGTTTGAATCGGAAGAGAGAGTAATTACCTCTGCAGCATCAGCATGGATGGCTTCGGCATCATCCTGACAAATATCATCATCAATAAGGCGTATGAAAAATAAGCCAAGTGAGTCAAGCTCTACCTCAAGGTTCTGATTACCCACATCATCATCAGGGGCCGGATCAGAAGATGCAACGGTTTTCTTCTTATGAGCAGGCCGTTTCACGACTTTAGTCTTTGGCCGGGTTGGTCTTTCCGGTTTGTCTGTTTTTTCTGGCTTCTCCTGCGGAAGCTTCTTGCTCCAAAACAGATCATTGCCCTGTTTAAACAGACACTGATATCAAATAATGACCAGATATATCAATAACAGGTTCAGTAAAAAGAAAAATCAAACTCTTACAGCTGGTGGTCTGTTGGTGGCACAGAAGGGAAGCAGGCCGGTTCAAGCACAGATGTGTTCCGGTTCATTCAGCATTTTATTCACAGCCTCTATGATTTCTTCGGTGAGCTGGATGTTAGCATGTCACAATGGGTCATCAACACTGCCAGTATACTCGCACATCAAACCGGAGCGCTGACTAAGGGGCAGTATGCTCCACGATATCCAACAGCGAGCGAGATCAACCCCTGTTAAACCGTTGGCCATGAAGGCTCTGAGCTTGGACAGTTGAGGAGCGTATTTGCTTCTCTCCTTGGCAGTCAACCTTTGCGGAAAGGGGTGTGTATTGCTAAGCCGCTCTGGACGAAAGCCAGGCAAAGGATTTTCGCCAGCAGGGGAGGTTTCTTTGCAATAGAACCATGTTCAATTCCACTGTTTGGGGTGGCTGTGCAGTTTGGCGTGAGGGTATGTGACCTCTTTCCTTTTCTGAATCGCCACACCACCCAATTCTGTATTGGAACCGTCAGTAAACTCAGTACGGCGGTTTAGATGGAAGCAGTCTCTGAACAACTCAACTGTGGGCTCCTCTTGAAAGAACACCTCACAGAGCACTTGGAAGTGACACATGTTTCTAACAGAGTTGGGGCCAGTGTCTTGTGGGCGGAGTTGAAAATTGGCCAAAACATCTCGGTAAAATTTAGAACCAGGCGTCTTAAAGCCCCGGGCTATGTGATCTATGAAAACGATGACCTCTCCTTCTTGAGGTGTGGGAGTGCATTCTTTGCCAAGGACCCTCCAATGGATGGTGTTTTTGCTGCCTAAAGCGCCGATCAGGACTAAATTGTTCAGTTGAGTCTCTGTGACGCGAGAAGGAACCCAGTTGCACTCATATACTTGCTTGGCCATGATGAAATCTACAAGATAGGTGATTCCGGTTCAAGAATGCATTGATTAAAGTACACTGGAGGTACAATGTTAAACCAGAGACAACTCTATCTAAACTGGAGTTTTATGAAGCAACAGCATCTGGCGGTTCAACAAGGGGACTAATGGTATATACCGGTTTGGCAATTTTTTATACAAAGTTAAACCGCCTGGTCTAAACATTGAAACAGTCGAGATTGCAGATGAGTAAGTATGCAAAAACAGGTTTTCACAAGATTATACTACATCGTTGGATCTGGAACATGTTCATAAAAGAGATAAAAATTCAAGGCCCAAAAGGAGCAGTGCCGAATCAATGAGCCATCGCTACGGATAAGATCTATGGTCTTAATATGCGAAAGTGAAAATAGAGGGTAAAAACTACTGCTACACAAAAGCAAAGATTCACAGACTCGTCTAAAGATCTAGCATATGAACAAGGAGCAGGCGATGAACACTAGAGAGCATGGAAACCCTAGAACAGATCTATAATGAAAAAGATAGAAGACTTACCGGAGCTGAGGAAGACGCGGAAGGTCGCCGCGGTGCTCTGGTACGCTCAGGGTGATGCAGCGGCCAAGGTTGGTGCAGTAGTTGACGGCGGCGGCGGAGCTCCTAAGCTGGGTGACGCGAGGAAGACGAAGCAGAAGGGCACGAAGGGAAAAAAATAAATGACCCTTTGGTCCTATTTATAAAGAAAGGGACATGTGTCAGGCGCGAGAATCAAGGGGCCGCGATTTTGGAAACGGAGCTGTCGCCTTGATTGTCGCAGATCTATTAAACAAGAAGGTATCATGGATAGTTTCTTTATGACAGATGATGTCACTCCGGTTTACAGTAATCAGAGAAGATGACATCACGGCATTTCACCAAACTACAAGAAGATGTTGAAGATGAAGTTTTTGCTAAAGGATTGACATGAACCTGTTCAAATTAATCTGGGGCCTAATGTTGGGGATATTACTACTGGGCGTAAACCGGCCTATCTCGGCCGGGTTAACTTCATCAGTAGTTAAGTATGTTAAAGCCCATGAAGGTAGATGAAGGCTTAAAGCCCATGATCGGTTTAAGACCTGTAGCCATAAACCGGCATCGGTATGTAAACTTGTATTGTAAGTTAGGAATAAGTAGAGACCAAACCGAACACGTATATGAGCTGGTGTTGGGACTCTGTAAACCGACGGGCGTGACCCATGTATATAAGGGGACCACCCGGCGGCGGTTCAAGGACAACAGACAACAACTCGAGAGTTAGGCGAAGCTTGTTTGCTCCCTAGTCATCGAAACCCCATCAATTCCATCACAACTAGATGTAGGCTTTTACCTTCATCGAAGGGGCCGAACTAGTATAAACTCTCTTGCGTCCCTGTGTCCGCTTTAACCCCTTCAAGATAACCCGTTGCGATGGCTCCACGACTAAGTCCTTTCACGAGGACATCTGCCGTGACAAAACCACGACAGAGCCCGTGCAACAACCACACAAGTTGCACATACACATAACACATTTACTACTAATAAATTCTAAAGGACAAATGCCAGTATGCCACACAAGTTCATCTCCAACTCATGTGATAAATTTGTGCAAGACTAGTCTACATATATTCACAGCGCTACCGTTCAGAATTACCGTACTCCACATACACGTTATAGATGGGCTACATGTCCTCCTCCAGGTTCCAGTCCCAGGTGTTCTTCATGGATGGCACGATCCATAGCGGTGGGCAACGGGAATCATTGTCGTAGCTTTCTAGTCCGGTTCCACACGATGGAGACTCATCCAAGCTGAAGCGGCATAAACCAGGGATAGCGTGTCCCAGCATGTCGTTCATCCGGCGGTGCGCACTGAAGACACAACCATGCTTCATGAACGGCAGGCCTTCCGTGTCGTGCACGGAAAGTGGCATCCGCTTCACAATGGGGTAGCTGTCCCCGATGAAAAGCGAGTACTCTCCAAGAGTGTTCCCCAGCACCCACGTAGCATCACGGGGGTCGAACTCGGCGCCGTTCATCTGGTACACGCGGCATCCCAGATCTGGACACATGGTGACGTACATAGTCAAGGTCCATGCATAATAATGTTGTGCTCAAATGTGGCGGTCAGTAATACTGTGCAGCAAATAGTACTACTCTGGTATAGAGGAAGTAAAATAACCGGCTTATTATATATAGCCACTCTTGGCTACATGGATGAGATAGTAAGACATGGAAAAACAAAAATGGTGGCAGCTAGTGGGTTCAAGTCTTCAAGGGCCTAGCTAGCTATACGCGTCCTCCAAGGTAAAAAATACTCCTACTAGTACTACAAAGTATACTGCTAGTACAACAATGAAAGAGAAGGCGAGAGGGTTAAAAAATGGAATACCTGGGTAGATGGTGACGGTCCGATCGTGGTAGATTATGTGACCATGTTGCACATCAGTGGTACCATGGGTAACGACTGCTAAGATAGTTGATCCCAATCCGCCAAAGTCAGCTACAAGGTTCCAGGTTAGACCGAATCGCGGATGCAAATGCACATCCAGGATCGGTGATCTTATTTTGATCGGGGGATGACTGGTCCCTGCAAAATAATGGAGTACCGTTAGGGATGCAAATGATGGTTTGTGCATTCCGTTTGTAATCTCCCATACTGTAGGATGTCAACCAGATGAAACAAGTCCCTTGGCTTATCACCGCGAAGATGCACCCTAGATGGCGCACGGCGTCTTCGAACGTGTAGGGGTACAAATCTGCCGCCGCCAACATGCGCCAGCCTCTGCCGTTACTGCCTCCTGCATTGATGGCAATCCTTATGTCGAGCACCGCAATAAGATAGTAATCGTCGTAGCCGCGTCGCTTTGTCGGCGGGTCCGCAATTGCTATCTTCTTCAATCTCATGTAGGCATAATCATACGTATTCTTGCCCAACCAGTCCGGAAGGCCGATCCCAATGGTGGAGAAGGGGTCTACCGGAACGGCCGCACTGCTGTGGATGTTGTGCAAAATGATGGTGGTATCCGACCGAAGGTATGCAAGCCAATCTTCATTGGCACTGACCCAGACCTATATATAAGATGGTGGGCAGCGGAGAAATTACGGGATGGAAATGGAATAACTATGTACTACATGATCAAACTCCATTACTGACCTGCTCATCAGACAAAATCCGACTACCTCTCAACGTCGGCAACTCTAGCGGAGTCAACGTGCAACCATGGCCAGGGAGCGGTGGATTGTTCGAAGGATTGTCCCATAGAAGAACCTTCTCCTCGAGGATTCATGGAAGACCAACAAGCATAGCCTGTTTAAGCAGCGTCTTGAAAAGGTTGGTGAAGGAAGCACCGAGTCTTGCGGCGGTGAGGACGTCGGAGCGGTGTGCGATTTCTCCCACAGGATCGTCATCCAAGGTCTCCCAGCCACGACGAGGAGGAGAACCGCCCGGCGAATCCATGGGAGCAGCGATGAACTGCCTTCTCTTCGGGGGGAGGGGAACTGGCGAGGAGGAGATAAGAGCGTAGTAACCGCAGGGCCTCGTCCCATCCAACTATAGATCATTCCTCAGCGAAGGGGTGAGGCTATTATTTACTAGTACTCCCTCCGATTCTTTTTACTCTGCGCATAAGAGTAGACCCGGATACCAAGGCAGGGGCTCGCTGCATGCTTTCTGGACGGAAATACCCCTAGCGCATGGATGGGAGGAGTTAGCAGCTATAAATGCCCCATGCAGCCCATTGGCTGTCCGCCCGCATTCTCCTTCTCTGCATGCTGCATGGATGTCTCCCTCTCTCTCACATCACTG
Organism: Triticum dicoccoides; assembly: GCF_002162155.2. NCBI lineage: Eukaryota > Viridiplantae > Streptophyta > Magnoliopsida > Poales > Poaceae > Triticum > Triticum dicoccoides. Next base: position 598,269,556 of record NC_041390.1, on the reverse strand, counting down.
CATGCAGTGGCGCTGGCCTATGAGAAGCTCGCGTGGAGATAGCAATCTTCTCTCCAGAAGTGATTTTTTTGAAAGAAAGGGATTATGGAATGTTATGGGATTGCATTATACTGTAAATAATAGCACTAGTAAGAAATTTTTGGCACTAGGTAGTAGTTTTTGGCGTGGATTAAGAAATTTTGGGTATGTTTTTGCCATTTTTTGTACACGCCAACTGGTGTCAAAAAACGTCTTACATTATGTGACGGAGGAGTACGTACTTGTACTGTAGCAGTACTAGTACTACTTTTCTCAACTAGTAGTGCGATGTACTGTACTTCTAGTCTAGTCTAGTATAGTGCACCAGTTTTGAACTCTTGAATCTCACGGCCAAGGAGCTACAGTTGGAAGTGGAGGGTACTACTGTTCTCTAGAACCATCGCTGTACTATCAATGCAGGGGAAGTACCCCTGCGTAGTGGCCTAGTGGGTACTCTCGATGCTCTATTCAGCCGCTCCTCTCATGTAGCTGGCCTACTCAGCCGCTCCTCTCACGCACACACTAGCAACCTGTTTATCAGCGATGGTTACTGCGGAGGCAGAACATTTGAGTTATTTGATACAGCGAGACTAGGCTTTTCGCTTTTGTGGAGGTGTAATGGATCTCGTCGAACTTTGTTAGTAGTTCCTTCTTTATGAATGAGATGAAGCAAAGCTTTTGCCTCCGTTTCAAAATTAAACACGGCAAGAGGAATTTCTTTTATAGTAGAGCCGATAATGGAGTGAAGTCCATGCATGCAACGCCACAAGATACAGAGTAGTAGTACAGCACTTTACGTACAGAGCCATATTGCACAGTTCCCAATGCCCCGCCAGGCTTTTCCGGCTCCTCGGGCTTAATTGGGAGGCGCTAGTTTAAATATGCTACTAGCTGGAAGCTACAAGCGAGGTGCGGCTAGGGCGAGCACACGAGCCACAGGATGCTGGGAAGGAAAACCCGTTCACGTGGCTAGGCTGTCCAGTGCACCCAGATTGTGGGGCCGCACGTCCGTTTGACTTCAAAACTCAAACTACCCGTGTAAAATATTGGCTCGCAGCAAAGTGTAGTAGTACTATTTTTTTAAAAAAGGCCGCCGTGCGTTCGGCCGAGATCGAACCCACAAAACGAGGTATACACTCCCGCAACCACTAGTAGTACTCGTTGGAGTACAACGCAACCTAGAATCGCCTTTTGTCGCTAGTAGTACGTACATTATTCCTTACAAGAAACCCCTAAGAGCATGGTTAATAGTATAGCCAGCTGCTGGCTATAAGCCAGTGCCATGTCATCTACAGCCCATCTTATAGCCAACATGTAGTAGTAGTTTATTTCTTATAGCCCGCTGACTCAGCTCTATTGTACTTGCTCTAATAATGCAAGAAACCACTAAAATGCCAAGAAACTACTACCACTTGCATACGTGGCAGACTTAAGATAAGACTACCTTATCAACCATTGTACATGATCTTACCAACAAAAATCCTCGAGTGACCTCCTACCTCCGGCCCGTCCACCTAGTCATCCTCGGCCATGGGACGCAGCTACCGCCGCCGGCAGAAGGCGAGGTCAAAACCGCCGGTGGTGCGGAGCCCATGTTGCGGCAGCCCGGATGCCAGCTCCGTCCGGCGCTCGCGGCCGCTAGCTAGCCAAGATAGCTCCGTCCAGCTGCTTGTCTGCAAGGTTTGCTAGCTAGATTGGCAAGGCAGCGCGGTGGTTTGCTCACGCGCGCTGCGCTAAGGCCAGCCATCTGGCTCGAGCGAAGGCCAGTGCGGCAGCTTGCTCGCTCGTGAGTCATGCTCGGGCCAGCCTGCCAACCCGTGCGGAGGCCAGCGCGGCGTCCGGTCCGTCCGACAGAGCGACGGCCAACTCGCTCATCACCGGCGCCACACATCAGTACTGTTTGAAGTAATGTTCAGGAAAAATAATGATTTGAGGGGGAATAACAAGACAGAAGGTCAGATGTGGGTCCCTCGTGTCAACGGTCAAACAAAATGTGTTAGTTTAAGCTGCCTCGTCAGCACGGACATGTGGGCCAACCCTGTGATAAATGGGTTTAAACGAACCTAATCGGTAGGAGTACTAGGTAATTTTTGGCATGGATTAAGAAATTTTGGGTATGTTTTTGCTATTTTTTGTACAATAGATTCCTCCTAGGGCTGGTTGAAAGTGGTAGTTTTTTGTTAAATACTCTACATGTTGTAAGTAGGAGTGAAAGTTAAGCTTTGGAAGCCAATAAGCAAGGCTAGTTACATAGTGCATACGTGTACATGATTGAAAGTAAATATCAACCATGAGTGACTAATATCTTGATGGAAAACTCGAAACTACGGAATACTAGGAAAAGAAATGCATGGTTGGAAATACTAGCAATGTTCATGTCCGTTGCAACAAATCATAATTAGAATAATACTTATTCACAAACTTGGTACAAAACACTCTAATTTTGATATACATATGTCACTAGAGATATATTATGTTTCAATTAGAATATATTCCTTGGGCTGTTTTGGTGAGGTCAGGGAGGGATGTGGTTGGTTTTAAGATACTAATTATGAGTTTTTCTGCAAATTGGCAGACAAGTGGGATGTTGGTGAGAAAAGGCAACAACTTACCTCACAATCGTTAGATGTAGATCTAATGGTCAGAAACGACGGATGGCAGACACACCAACATCACCAACTTAGTCTTGTGTAGGAGTACTAGCAAGATCCGTGCATTGCACGGAACATCAAGATGCATTTTTTTATAAAACACTTGTTGTGATTGACCCTTGCGGGAGTAATCCCATGTGTAAAAACTAATGATATCTCGAGAAATATGAGATAAAGTGAAGAGGAGTGGGGTGTGGTGGTGGTTGGTGGTCGAACTAAGCGGAGGCATGGGGATTGACGACGCCGGCAGCGGCCACCAGGCCAGTTTGTTCGAGAGGCTTCCTTTCTTAATTGCTCAACAATGAGGTTTGTTGGAGATAAGGATGAACGAGGGAAGGCCTTGTCTGCAAATGTGGAGAGGGGTGCGGGTATCTTTTAGTTTAATTTCCATCCGTCAGATATAGATCGAACGGTCTATATTACAAGATGGCACACGTACCATCATCACCAACTCGGTTTTTTATAAGAGAAGAAATATAAGTATGGAGATACAAACATATTATCGACACTTGCTTCCGTAAACTAGCATCTACATTCTATTCAATGCCTCGGCATGTGAGCCCTTAGCATAATGACTTCTCGACTGTGTAAAACGAAGATTTTCCCGTCGCCGACAAGGAGGGGGTGACGGCGGCGCGCTTTTTGGCTTGCTCTAGTCGTAGTAGTCATACTAGGTGGTCTAAGCACGTGTAGATTTATTCTTTTTCACGTCTCGTGTTCGCTGTACTGCCATGACTGTTCATGAATAGACGGTAAGTTATTCACGGGGAAACTCTTGTTAAGCGTGTTTGCGAGAGAGATAGAGTGTGTGCGTGTGTGATATGTTAGAGACTGAGGCAATGATAACAGATTCTTTGTGTCTATGTGTGTGGAGGATAGAGAGAGACATGTACATGGGGCTTTGTGTTGTGTAACGTGGAGACACATATACATAATTAGGGAGTGAGTGTGTGAGATACACATGCAGACATGAGGAGAGATGAGGATCCAGGTAAATGGGTGTTTGTGTGTGTCTGTGTGTGTTTGTGCACGCGTTTGTGTGTGAGAGGGAGCGAGTGTATGTGGAGTAGAGAGACCACAGATGATGTAAACCTAGTATAAGGGAAGGGGGAATGGTGTGACATGTGTAGTAGCGAGATAGCATGGGTGCGGGCGGGGGGGAGCAGACTATTTGGAAGAGACATCGAGTGTGTATGGGGGAGAGGGGTGTGAGAGCGAGAGAAAGAGAGAGCTACACTACTAGGGAAAAGCCTATAGACAGAATTTTACCAGTAGCGCTGTACAAAATCAAGCGCTGCTGCTACTTAGTAGCAGCGCGCGTAAATAAACCGCACTACTGCTATGACTTTAGCAGTAGCACGTACTAGCGAAAAGCGCTGCTGCTACGTTTGAACTGGGCGCACATGGCTAGCCCAACCTAGTAGTAGCGCATATAATGGCCCAGCGCTACTGCTAATCTCCTTAGCTGCAGCGCGCTTACGTGTAAAGCGCTGCTGCTAACAGAAATAAAATAAAGTGAAAAACAAGTAGAAAAGTAAATGAAAATGAAAGAAATAGAAAAAGGAGAAAGGGAAAAAATAAAATGTAAAGAAAAATAAAAGAAAAAAGGGAAAAAAGGAGAAAGGAATAGCAGTAGCGGGTTCTGCAGAAAATCGCTATAGCTGCAGCGTGTATTCCAGAACGTGCTGTAGCTAATGTAGCAGTAGTGCCCTTTCTGGAACGCGCTACTGGTACTTCTGACTTAACCACACGGTTCGTCCTTCCCCACGGCCACTTCATCCCCCAAATCAACTCCACTCTCGCCGACGCCGTCGCCCCTTGGCCGCCGCGCGCTCTCCCCATGCCGCCCCCGACCCCAGATTCAACGCCGGCCCCGCCCCCGACCTCAACGCTGCCCGGGACGCCGCCCCGACCCCGACCTCAACGCCGCCCCGGACGCCGCCCCCG
>NC_041390.1:598220240-598264610 GCF_002162155.2 Triticum dicoccoides | reverse complement strand
CGCCTGCTCCTCCCTCTCCCCTACCTCTGCCTAGGGTTTCTACCTCCATCAAATTAGTTAGGGTGGAAACGAATCGGATGCGGATGCGGCTCAAATGAGTTAGGGTTCATGTAAGGGTGGAAACGAATCAAATTTCTAAGATGAATCATAAAACGAGTAAAATTTGACCACTTATTTCACTTTATAGTTGGATCATTGGAATATCCGCTACCACTTTCCACCCCTATAGGTTCATCAAATTAGATGGTAATTAGGGCAATAGTTCTTAGGTACTAATTAGTTAGTAAGAACGAGGTACTAATTAGGTACTAGAATATTTTTATTTATAGTAAGTTTATTTTTAGTAAGAACTAGTTGAATTAATAGAATATTCTCCAATACCTGGCAGGTTCTCCAGGGATCTCACTGGAGCTATGATCCCGTGTTGGTTCCTTCTCTGTGGGTGTCCACCGCCCGCGTCGATACCCGTCGTGTGCTAGGGTTTTAGTTGTACTAGTGATGTTATATGTATGACTCTATTCGGGATGTATTAGTGATAATATTCGACGATGTATGGACGCATGAGATGATTTACTTTTGCTTATTGAATGCATGCTAATTTGAGTCTTATAAGATATTTTGAAATGTATATCTTGTGTTGCTCAATATCCAAGTGGCCGGTCATGTTTGCAGGTTACACCTCCGAGTGGCCTATGTTTTGCCGGAGTGTTGATTCATTTCCGTTCCGGCAAATTTCAGGCGCTCGATATATCCTATTTTAGCAAAGGTCATGTCAGATTTTTTCATGAATTTTGGCATGACTTTTGCCAGAATATGTAGGAAATATCAAGTGCCCCGGATTTGTGTGTTGAGTATCCTGGTAGTTGTCTTCTATCGATTTTCAATTAATGTTTTAACTATGAACATAGGAAATGTCTGACGACAAAAAGGATTTCGGTATTTGCAAATACTGCGAAGACGAGCGCGGCCTGTGCGACGGAATCTTCCTAGATGATGATAGGCGCTTCAGCATCAAGCTGGACGAGAACTTCGAAGTGGATACAGTAAGTCACAACGACAAGTCTTTTTTCGTAATTAAGCATGACATCTGCTTCATTTGCTTCAACCTATATTTTTTTACTATTCTACTAGCGTATCCCCTGCCATGCAAGAGTTTTTGTATTGGATAAGATAGGTTTCAGTCATACTATGGAGGTAAAGAAAGTTTATTTGAAGACCGATCATGGTTATATTTTCCACGCAAAATTATACAATTCAGACGACTACACCTATTTTGGATGCAAAACATGGCGAGCACTATGCAAGACTTATGCATTTTAGCCTGATATGGTTATCACCTTTGATATTCGTCCGGAAGATGATATTGAAGGTAATACCGACATCTGGGTCGATGTGCAGATGCCTCCAGTTACACCAAAATGTAAGTTTCTCAACCATATTTATGTCTTTGATATTGTTTATTCAAAAATAGTTGACAACTAATTTGTATTGTCAGCTTATTTCGGTGCAAGCAAACATGTCCAGCGCTTGGTAGACAGGACCTACTACTGTCCCGGGGCTGAACTAAACTGCGAGGAGCTAAGTCATTATGTTTCATGGCTTGAGGATCTTGATACCGTCAAGACAAATTTTCTTCCTGGACTTAGAAATCTTAGTACTGAAAACGTGCGACCAATAGTGTTCGTCATGAACTACGGTCACATCTATTTAGGAAGGATGGTAAGATTTTTACTATTTGTCCTCAGTGCATCTTTTCCATACATTATTTGTGAAGCTAAACTTCATTGCTAAGTATGTGACCATACGATGTTCTTCAACAGGGACTCCCGATGAATGTTGTGCCTTATGGGATCAAGACTAAAGGTACCATGAGTATTATTAGCTTACGACCAAGATATCCTACATGTTACTTTAGTGCATTCAAGATCAGCGATGAATGCTTAATAGTGCAAGACTGGACCAGATATGTGATGGGGGAGCGTAGACAAGTACTAGGGGGCAGCAAACAGATGTGCTACCCAAAATTAGGAGACAGGTTCATCTGCATGCTCCAACTTGATCAAGGAGGAGAGCTACACATGTTTTATGTTGTTTTACCTAAGAGAGAGCAGCAGGAGTGATTAGCTAGAAATGAGTTTGAGGATGATGATGTGCTACACTATTACTATGATGATAAAATAGCTAGTGTTGGTGGTAATGACTGATGATTATTATTAGCTAGTGTTAGTGGTGATTAAATAAATATTGTTGGTGCTAATGATTATGATGATGATTAAATAGCTTGTGCTGGCGGATTAGATTCAAGTGGAGGCAACATGTGGTGCACATCGAAAGTACTACTAGTCCAAACTAGATCAAGTTTGGATTAGTAGTATACTTTTGACATGCACCACATATTGCCTCCACTTGAACCTAATCCACCTTCATTTGACACACTGTTATCGACATAATGATGTAAACCTCATAACTGGTATTGTACCAATATTTGTACGATGGCGCATAAATACACTAAAAATAAAAAAAATAAAAAAACAATACTAGTAGCGATGGAAAGAAAACACGCTGCCAGTAGTTACATTAGCAGCAGCGTGGGAGTGAACAAGCGCTGCAGCTATTTGTCCTAGCAGTAGCGCGTGCGGCACGCGTTACTGCTAAGCAATAGCTGTAGCGCCTTATTAGTAGCACGCCTACCCGCGCTACTAGTGAGCACAAAACCAGTGCTACTGCTAGGGTTTTCCCTAGTAGTGCTAGCGCCGGAGAGAGAGAGAGAGAGAGAGAGAGAGAGAGAGAGAGAGAGAGAGAGAGAGAGAGAGAGAGAGAGAGAGAGGAAGAGAGACGGGGCGAGAGGGGTCGTTTGTGACCACAAATGGCATATAGATAGGGAGACAATGTTGATGTTGTCCGAAATTGGCCTATGAACGGAGACGCAAGGGAAGCGAGTCATCGTGTGTGTGATAGGGACTTCATGAGAGAGATAGAATAGATGGTGTAGAGAACAATGTGCGAAATCGAGAACGATTATACATTAGGGAGCTATGCAAAGAGTCACGACATATATGTATACAGGAAAGGAGCTGGGGCGGGTCCGCATGTGGGAGAGATAGAAAGAGGAGAGTGGTGCACAAGGAGACAAAGTGTGCTTGTTTGCAGTGGGGGTGGTGTGTGAGGTGAGTGCGCGAGAACCATATAACTAGGGAGATAGGCGTTTGGGGGCGACGTTTTGTGTGTATGGGAAATATACACTCTACATAGTGCGTGTGCTTGGGGAAGAGAGATAGTGGGAGACCTAGAGAGTGAGGGAAGATATGTGTGCATGCCCGAGAGACAAAGTGATAGAGACCTATGTTGGGGTCCGGACTTTACAAGAGAGAGGGGTGTTAATGTGCTCGTGTGTTGGTGTTTAGGGGAGAGAACGACTTCTCTCTCTGTGTGTGTGGTGGGGGGGTTGACTCCAGATAAAGAGTGAGGTGTCTATATTTGAGGGACTTTAGCGTAATTGAGATATTGTGCACTCATGGTTGATCAATTTGTTTCACAGTTTGTACTATGAGATAACGATACTTTTGAACATGCGTGATATACCTTGATGTACCAGAATTACAAACCTAAGATTGGAATTTTGGAATTCGACTCCATCATTAGCTTTTGTAATTCATTTAAGCAGAGGTACATTTTTTAAGCCGGGATTTCGTGATTTCAAATTCATATATCAAACCTAGAGATATACACATACGGGCATGTTCAAACTTTATAATCATCCACTTTATTCATACACATACACATTTTTTCTTTTGTCATCATATTTAGGATAAACACATTTGGAATTTCATTTGAATTGGACCGTATGATGGTATTTGCTTGTAGTAGCTCAATGATCCATATTTGAATTGAATGGACAATCTAAGTTTCGAGTTGGAGACATTGATTTTCAGAACTTGCACATTTTTTTGCGTGGAAAACAAACAAATTGTCGGCCATGATATCATAGTCGGCCGTACGAGAGCAGAATACTTATAATTTTAGGTGCCAAAAGCTTTCAAACTTCCTGCTCACATCGAAATATCACGCGCCCGAAAGTTTAGCCCTGCAATATTCCTGTTTTACCCCTGCCACATGAATGGAAAAGGGCTGCTTTGGTAACTCCATTGTTTTCCCCTCTTTGCCCCCAACATTCTTCCCCAGAGCCCCTCCCCTTCCCCTCCCCGACCCCCCCAACCACGGCAAGCCGCCGAATCTAGTCCTCCGCCGCAGCGGTGGACCTCACACCCTGCCGGATCTACCTTCCGCACCTTGGAACCCCCAACTGGCAACTCATCACTTCACCGGAGCCGCTTCAGCGACTGGCTTGTCCACCACTCCAGATCTCCTTGACCGCCATTATGGTCCACCGCACCGAATCTGCTTAACCGGCGCCCTCGTCCACCACAGTGTAGGCCCTTCACTGACTCCCTCGTCCGCCCCTTCGCTGGCCCTTCATACAAGCCCTCGTCCGCCGCAACAGATCCGCCTCACCAAAAGAACTATACAACGCGCCCGCCGAAGCCTTCGTTCACTCCATCGGACCCGCTCCACGGATGCCATATTCAACTCCACCGGCCCCGCTTTACCGACACCCCAGCCTCATCAGGTTATTTCGATTTGTACTCCTTCGGTTTTTCTCTTTATCATGCAACTATTCACTTACCAAGATGAGCTTTCTTGTATGTCGACAGGCACCGCAACCGTAGCACCGGAGCCGCTTCAGCGACGACGACAGCCGACCCAAACTCAAATGCAACACGAGCACCATTGACGATCCTTACCTATCAAGTATGACAACGATACCCATACGCCGCCGAGAATCAGGTAGTATTATCCAACGGCCGGCGCCTACGTTCACTTTCCTAGCATAAGCACCGCACCTTTGAATTTCTTCAGGGCATCATTCAGTTTTCCATGAGACGCGTTATTCTACTTGCACCTGTAGGGCCATACTTCTGGCAGTGAACATGTTACATGTGCTAAATTACATACCAGTGCACATATAGTTAATATGCTTTAGTTTTGTTCTGATGCCACCTGTTGGTTCCATCAGACTGCTTAATGTTCTCTATGCTTAATTACACATCAGCAAACTAGCATGTGGTTCCGCTGCTTTTTGTTTGTTTTACCCTACATTTTCAGATGCTAGCTATTACATCACTGCTCTGAGCCTCTGTTCATTACTTGTTTGTGTGTTCTTGATCTTCCCAAGTTGCATGACTAATTTGATGCTTCTATTAATTATGGAGCTGCCAACCCCATCAAGCACAATATTTGTTCTTTTGGGGCTGGCACCTCGAACAAGCATACAAATAGAGGGAAGCAGATATACTCCCTCTGATTCTATTTACTCTGCCCATAACTCTTAACCTGCATACCAAGGAGGGCACTGGTTTAATTTTTCTGGACTAATTTGCCAATTAATTAGGGCAGAGGCGGATGGGGCGGGGCACAAAAGGAAACCAACGCTAGGAATCGGCAACACGCAGACTAATACGAGAAAACTGAGAAAAAGTTATACGCAAAGTAAAAAGAATCAGAGGGAGTATTGTCGTGTATGCACACACCCTTCTTTCATTAGTTTAGATGAACCATTGATGATCAATTCGGACCAGTGCATGCGATTAAAATTAATTTTACCTAAATAGATGGTGTAGAATAAACTACAATAACTGGATTTGCACCACGGGATGCTGACGATATCTTCAAAGAACATTGCAATAGTAGCTAGGCCTCACAGCAACATATGGTAAGCCAGTGTGTTTTAGTACATGTGAAATGTAATGCTAGTGGGCTGCTTTCTTGGCTTGTGCCCTCAATGTGTAATCCTATCGAATTACAAATAGTTCAGTTGTCTGCTTTGCTGTATTGCTTGATTCGAATGCTTATTTGTTGTTACGCTATACCTGAGTTGGCCAATATGTCAGCCGTGCCTGCTGTACTATCATAAAGAAATGCATGCCTATTTCATTTGAGTCCTTAACTTTTCCTCTCAACTTCATCACATGACTGTCTTCGTAGTTTATATGAGGCCACACTGTTAAGTGCTTTCTCAGATTATTTCAACTGCTTAGATGCCTTGGCAACTTAAATATAGCGGTTGTACACTCCCTTTCAACTAGGGATGTCAACTGGGTCCGGTTTAATCCCGATTAAAGTCCACTAGTGGTATGATAGTTCAAAAGAGTTTTTGTTTTTTTGAGGAAAATGAACTAGGGAGGTAGCAAAAACTAACTAGATGGGACTGGCGGATTTCGTTTATTTGCCACTTACATCCCTAGTTTCATCTTACCATTTTAATTTCTTTTCCGCTGATGCTGCTTCGAACCTTTTAAATATAGTTTGCCATGCTCGTCAATAATTCGTTCGTCATTTACCATCTAAGCTTACTGCCTGGATCATACGATAACTATCTCTTACTAATGTCCAGCGGAAACCTTTCAGGATGCCGTTCACACTAGGACACAATGTACAACCCCATAATCTATTTGTGGAAGCAGTGCGCCATCCATGTTACCAGATGGTAGCAGTTCAGAGGCAACACCGCTGGAGAGCAGTCTGAACATAGATATTATAGTGCTTGAGGCTCTACTAGAGGCAGAAAGAGATGGTGTGGCTGCCATGAATGAGGTAATATTTATCTTGAGGCTGGAAATTACAGAATTAGCGACACGCATTATGCAAGCAACCCAAGAATTGGAGGAAGTAAAAATGTTGCATTTGAAGACGAAGGAGGTCCTGCTGTTTCTGCTATCTGAAGCCCAAGATAATCCCGGTTCTTCTTTAGATACCAGTTCAAATTTTCATTAGATTATTGTACTTGCATGTTGTGTCATGTCTCTGAATGGATCATGTTGCAAGACCCCCTATGTTGTCCATGTGTTGTAATGATCCGAATTTTTTAGGCGAGGTAATCCTCAGAACTTGTATGATTGACATAAGGTGAACTGTTTGTCATGTGAGCATATTGTATTGGATGAAATAACTGTTTGACTCAGAGTGTATCCAACCTACTGAATTCGAAGATCACGGCATTTCTAAATCATAATCATATATAAAGGTGGAATAAATCTTTGTTGTGGTTTTGAAGAAATAAATAAAAAAACATATAATTATCTGTGGATATTCGTAATCGAATACAAATTGGATTTGAATTTAGTTTGCCAGGTCCTAGGGCAAACGTGAATGCTAATTCTCCCAAGTTTTGAACGAAGCGCCTAAACACCCACTATAATTTGTGGGCTGCTCGAAGCAAGTGTTTGCGAGATGGAAATTACTGTCTACCCCTGACACTTGACATCCTTATCGACAGGATTTACACTGCTGTCGATAGGGGTAGACTAGTAACTTCAATCAGACGTGACACGATGGCCTCTTAGCCCATTCAGACACGGTGGGCACCAAACGTGGGCGGCAAAACACATTTGATTCAAGCTCGTCCGAAAGACATGTGTCTCTTCCTCCATTTCTCCATTCATACACGATGGGCGGCAAAACAAACTCTCCTCATCCGAAATCGATGTAGGCTTATATTTTAAATAGGGGCAGATGTGTAACTTCCATCAGACGTGACACAACCGCCCTACCTGTCAGCCCTGTTCATACACTGTGGGCGCCAACCGTGGGCGGCAAAACACCCTCTCCTCGCCCGAAATAGTTACCGGCAAATATTTGGGATATGCGAGATTACCGTCCTATCCCCAACCGACGCGATGTCCGAAATTTTAAACGGGGGATAAGTTCGTAACTTTCCCCCATTTCAGAGAAGCGCGTCCCAAAGTTTGAGATCCCCCCTCCCCTCCATTTCCCCATTCATACACCGTCGGCGGCACGACAACCTCCGCACTGCGGCTAGCCTCCTTCGTCCGGCACCCCATCCTCCACCTTGCTAGAGCCGCTACCCCTACCCCGTTGTCCACTGCAAGAGATGGATGTCTCTCATCCATGGCGTTGGACCAGCATCCTTTCATCGCCTCCTCTCGCTTCATCGGCGCCGTCTTCCACCTTGCCGTTGCCGCTCCTACGACCGCCTCGTCCATGGCAACAAGATATATCTCCTGACCCGGCCGTCTGCCGTCTAAAGTCTTCTTCCCCGCCCTCGACAGCCATCGCACCCGCAGCACCCTCAATGTATCAGCATAGGCCTACACGGCGTCACAAGAGAGGTGGTACTCTTCCATATGTGCTTAAGTTATTGATCTCACCCGAAAAATAGATCGTAATTTGTTTACTATACTTTTCTTGTCCATACCAAATCGTAGTGGCTAGTTGAAAGCAAACATTGGTTGTGAAGTAGTTTTGTCCAGTTTGCACCTTTAGATCCGCCATGGCACGAGCACTATACTCGTAAAGCTTATGGTTTCCCCCCTTTATATTCACTACCATCATCGTAGGTGCTTCGTGTCGTGCTAGCACTGCTCCTCAAGACCTCAACCCAAAGCTTACGTGTTGAAATACAAATCTGATATGATGCTCATATCACTAAAATAGAGAACGTTTAATTGGTCACCTAATGTTCCTATATTCTTTTCGAAATGCATGTGCGCCACCCACTGGTCCAGCTAGTTCCACTTTCCTGATTTTTCTCTTGATTCTTAGGGTTTTCCCCTTTTATCTACTCTACTATGATCTGCGTAGGTGCTTTCTATCGTACTAGCATTACTCCACCCTTCAAGCTAAACAACACAACACTCAGAATTCAAAAGCTTAGTTGTTCAAATATGATTGTGATATGATACTGATATTAGTTAACCGACACATTTAATTGGTTAGCTAAGGTCCCACTTGAGTTTCCAAATGCATGTCATGACATATAGAGAGACAGCATAATTGCATTTCTTTGTCACTTGTTGACCATACTTTCTTGTCCATACCAAATCTTAGTTCTTATTTCAAAGCAAAAATTGGTTGCTAACTACCCTTTGCGCGGTTTGCAGCTTCAGATCTGCCATCCCACTGCCACGGTCAACACTGTACTCATCATGCTTATGTTTTCCCCATTTTATGATGACCACAATCAGCCTACGTGGTTCGTGTCGTAATAGCACTGCTCCACCCATCGAGCTAAACAAGCTTAGTTGTACAAATTCATATCTGATATTATTATTGCGGATATTAGTAAAACTGAGAGATGTTTAATTGGTTAGCTAAATGTTCCTACTTTAGTTTCGAAATGCATGTGAGCCACATATGGAGAGACCAGAAAGAATAGTATTTCTCTGTGCGCTCTGGTTCATCATGGGTGGCCAATCGACATTGTATTAAAAGACTTGTAATATCTTCAATCTGCTTGCTCTTCCGCTCTTCTTTAAGATGATACTCTTCTCTTGCGGTCGACTGGTCAGGTCGAGTTGTTCTCCCTTAGTATATTTTGAATCATTCAGGTCAGGTCGACTTGTTCTTCTTTACTATATGTTGAAGCTATCATCTGCGAAGTGTCATCACTTCTGGAGCTCTCATATTTTGAGTAGTAGGCCATATTATGTTAATGCACACAACAAATTACAGCATGCATGGCATCTTTTAAAAGAATTGTAGAGATAGCACAAAGGGGTTTACAGGGAGGCGGTATTGGATTAGAATCACTTCTGCATTACAAAGAAAATCTCACTTGTTTTTATGTTTTCATGCATGTCAGATATTTGAACATTATCAAAATGAATATGAGAATGGGCGCATGAGAGGAATATTGCGGAATGATCCATTGCCTAACAAACTTGGCATGGTGGAGGATAGCCTATCTTATTCACCCATCAAGGTGCTTGCTCTAACTTTGCAAAGTTGTATTGGTCGCACATATTTTGCTTTGGACCTCTTGCATTACTTCTACTTTGTTACACCATCTGCTTAGTTTAAGCATCATATATGAGTATATGCCATACCTATCCATTTTCTGTACCTATTCCATGTGTCGTCACACTATGTTTTTCCAGTCAAATGTTGTTCTTTCGTAATAGGTGTCCAAAAGGAAGAGGGTGAGTGCAGGTCGTCAAGGAGTACAAACTAGGTATTTGGAAAAGGTAGTGATACCTATTAAATCAGATAGATCAGCAGCCACAGAAAACACAGGCCTAACTGTACCACACTTTACCCCTACTCCAGTGGCCAAACCCCTATTAGAACTGCTGGGAGCACAGCGTCAGGTACTGTCTATGATATCAATTCAAAATTTGAACTCCTAAATTTCTGCTTATGCCTTACCTTCTCTCTTGTATGAAAACTAATTTCAGATGAATCTCCTTGCTCAAAGGATCATACGATCTCAAAACAATAATGGGCTCTGCGTTGCTCTTGTCAGTACCTCTCTCCCTTTTGCCTTGTAATGCTGTACTTAATTAATTGCTATTTGATTATGTATCATCAGTCTGCACCTGAGCTTCATTATCCTCTGTTTCTTCCAATATTATTTGATCTATATTTACTCTTTGCAAAATGTAGAATAATGGCAACGCTTATAAAGAATTTTCTTTGGGGAATTTATTGAATTATCCTTCCATCAACATGGAGAAGGGCTTTGTCCAGCCCGTGTTAACATGTAATGTAAGTTCATCCTTCTCAAGCCTTCAAACTTTGTTCTAGTATAGATTTGGGTAGGCATCATTTCCTCCACTGTTGTTTGCTTTGCTGTTTACATCTGATTGGATGTTTGCAACAACTACCAGTTTCAAATTGTAGTTGTAAAAATATGTTCCTTATGCAGAATAGATCCATTTATTTGCTTATATAATTGTGAAACCTGTTATGTGTCTCCTTGTTTCTCTTTTAGACTCGTATCTCTTACGCCAGGCAGAACTTTAGGGAAGATAGTGAGCCAAACCATCTTGAGGACAGCGAGATGACCCCAAGGTCCTGTCTTGATGAAGACAGTGAGTTGAAGCTACTCACCGGCAGGTGTGAGACAACCTCTGCGCATTCGCTGCCTCAATCAGTTCGACTTCTTCAGTCTCGACTTAAAGCGGAAAGGCTTGCTTCAGCTCAGCCCTGACTTGAAGTTAAAGATGCAATGAAGATGTCAGAGGACTGCCGTGCGCACCATCATGCCTTAAATCTAGTGTTGATGCATCTATCGTTGACACAACTGAGGTCTACTCAGCTTCTTCAGCTGTTTTGGGGGGCCTAACCTGGCCAGGCCTAGTGCCTTCTGAAGTGCTCTCAGTTTTGTATATTCTTTTGTCGGTTCATTTATTTGCACTGGTGGCGAACTTTGATGCCCAGTGGATGTAATATGTGTGATAGCCGTGATAGCCTAGCGTAAGTTGCTTGCTTATTTATTTCCTTGTTGTCTTGTTTATTTGTTTGCTTCTAGTCATTGCAGTTCTTTTTCCACGGTTTGCTAGTGGCTGCAATAATCTATTTCTTAAAACTAGGCCACAATAACCATGGGCTAATATTTATTGTAGTGACACTGGGCCTCCTACGGGCCGTAGAAACAGTGGGCCTTCTACGGGCCGTAGAAATAGTGGGCCTTCTAGGAGCCGTAGAAACAATGGGCCTTCTACGGGCCATATCATCAATGGGCCTTATACGGGCAGTATGATCGATGGCCAAACATGGGCCAATAATAGGCCGCATTATGGCCGTAAACGGGCTAGAGTTGGAATCGTCCGTTCATGGGTTGACCATAACAGGCCATCGTTAATAGGCCGTATTTGATGACGCTATGAAAACGGCCCAACGTATTAACGGGCCACAAACAGGCCGACTGTAACCACGGGCTGAATTTGGCCCACAAGCAGAAAATGATAGTAACGGGCCGTAAGTAAACGAATGCTGGAAATGAGCCCAAGAATAAATGGGCTCTGAGAAGGCCGAAAGATAACATGGGCTGGAAACGGCCCAACGGAATAACGGGCCATTAATGTGTATAAAGTGATACACTGTTCATTACGGGCCAGTTTCACCATGGGCCGTTAATGGGTGTAAAGTGATACACTGTTCATTACGAGCCAGTTTCACCACGGGCCATTAGTAGGCCAAGAGTTACATAGGGCCTCATATGGGCCGAAAGACATCATGGGCCATACATGGGCCAGAAGTGAAAACGGGCTGGAATCATATTGGATGGCCCAGATGATGCTACTGGGCCTAATTCGGATAGGGCATAATGGGCCTTGGGTTAGCGTGCTGTAAATGGGCTATATTTGAACATGCCATTAACAGGCTTTCCATGGGCCAGCCTGCCAGCTTTTGACCAAGTCAAACGGGCCTGCCTTTTCACAGGAATGGGCCTCTATTGGGCCGTGCCACATGTCGACGTATCATAGGCGCCTTCCGTCCAATGAGTGGTTGACATCTGTCCCAACGATGAGCCGACACGTGTTTCCTCCAGCCAATGATGATTTTACACGTGGAAAATCCCCACTGGTCGGGGCTATTAACGGGTTATCGGATCCAAAACCCGACCCGATAGCTTAACGGCGTTCCGTTATGGTGAATGCCATGTGTCGGTCACCCATGATGAAAGCACTTCTGTGACGCGTGATTTATCGTCATGGAAGTGGACACTTCCGTGATGATAATTTTGGTAATGTCATGGAACACTTCTACGACAGCACATGTATGACTATCTTGATTCTGTCATAAATTTGTCATGGATGTACATGCATGACAAAAAAAGCGACCTACTGTGACAAACACGTATCATCACGGAAGTGTATTTTTTGTAGTGATTCTAGCAATATGTCATGGTTCAAACATCATGTAACAATGAGAGGAAAACAACTATGATAGCACCTACTCATATTCTACCATAGCACTTACTACTACTGTTCTCATATAAACTCTAAGCAATAACATGCGTTGTTATAAAAATCTTGTAAACGAGAGTAACATATAGAAATCATGATGTTATGCTCATAATATGTATTCTAACAATCATTAGATGCCAATTGTTCTCATATCAACTCTAACAATAACATGTGTGGTCACAAAAATCTAGGAAATGAGAGGAACATATAGCAATGATGTGGTTATAGACATGCTATGCATTCTAAATTTGTAAAAAATGAACAGGCAGTCGTATTCATAAGGTAAAGATGAGATGAGATAGAACAATTACACGACGTTAGATTCCACCAATATAGGTAGCCAATCTGTACGTCGACCGCGTAAACGATGCCATCGTGCACTATAGCATTAGACAGAAATGTTTCCTCAACATGGTTGATGATGAGCTATAACCATGTATGACGACCGGATTCCAGATAGACTAATCCCTTGTTGAACAATGCAATGAGCTTGTAATCCATGTAGTCTTCTGATGGTGTGGGCACTTCGCAGATTACAACTTTCTGCAAACAGAGGTCGAGCCAAAAGCTTGACGCGTCTCGTGCGTAGTAGGCAGGAGTGTCCGGTGGGCCGCGAGGCTCGATGGCGGCGGTATCCAACAATGGAAGGGTGATCTCTCGCTGGGTGTAGATATCCACGAGACGCCACAGACTACCAGTGTGGTGGATGAGGATGATCCAGTTGGCCTTCATGCCCGCCCAGTAGTGGACGCGCGGGAAGGACAGGTGGACGGGTAGTGGTAGCATGTCGAGGGGCACCACGACAACCTCCGTAGGATCGTCGAGTCGGTGTCTAGGCCACCTACAAGGATCGGGCGTCAGCAAGCAGGGTGTCTTGAAAAGAGCCGGCCGGTTGCAGACGAGTAGACGGTACAAAGACACCGAGCATGCAGCCAGACGGACGGTGCCGAGTAGGTCCATACGACTACAGATTTGCTCCAAGAGAACATCAGGGAGGAAATTCCAATCGCGGCTCTGCGTGTGAGTCGGTTCTGCCATTTGGGGTTTTCGGTGCCTGCGAGCCAACGGGGAAGTGGATTCGGGCGGGCGAGCGAAGAAGCTTCTCCTCGTGTGGCCGAACAGTGAGCGGGGGGATATGGTATGCGCGAGCTACCAAGGAAGATGGCGCGGGCGGGCGAGCAGTGAGCGGGGGTAAATGGTGTGCAGCCGACGATGGGGAAGAGAGGAGGAAGAAGAAGAGAGGAGGAAGAAGAGTGGAAGACGGGGAACAAAGTGCATTCAATCTCAATTCTACTACTCCCTCCGTCTAGGTGTGTAAGTCACCTTACGAAAACCAAATAATCCAAAAACACTTAGGCACCATACATTAACTCCCTTCTCGTTTTTTGTTTTGTGGCATATCAACAAACAAGATATGTGGGCTATGCATGCTTTCAATGACTTGAGACTACCAAACATAACTGACTGATTTAGTAACACCAACACGCTGGTTCAGCTTATTAATTACGTGTCCCATCTGCTGAAGTGTGTATTGTCACTTCACTGCGAAGACTAGTTGAATAGTTCTCTCTGACCGAAATGGGGAAGAAATGGATCGTGAGGACTTCCTTTCTACAGTATCCCTATGCCTCTACGCTCACTGTCGGTGTCAAAACCGGCCGATCTCGGGTAGGGGGTCCCGAACTGTGCGTCTAGGCCGGATGGTAACAAGAGGCAAGGACACGATGTTTTACCCAGGTTCGGGCCCTCTTGATGGAGGTAAAACCCTACGTCCGACTTGATTAATATTGATGATATGGGTAGTACAAGAGTAGATCTACCACGAGATCGGAGAGGCTAAACCCTAGAAGCTAGCCTATGGTATGATTGTGTGTTATGGTTGTTGTCCTACGGACTAAAACCCTTTGGTTTATATAGACACTGGAGAGGGTTAGGGTTACACAAGGTCGGTTACAAAGGAGGAGATATCCATATCCGTATTGCCTAGCTTGCCTTCCACGCCAAGTAGAGTCCCACCCGAACACGAGACGAAGTCTTCAATCTTGTATCTTCATAGTCTAATAGTCCGGCCAATGGAGATAGTCCGGCTGTCCGGAGACCCCCTAATCCAGGACTCCCTCAGTAGCCCCCGAACCAGGCTTCAATGACGATGAGTCCGGTGCGCAGTATTGTCTTCGGCATTGCAAGGTGGGTTCCTTCTCTGAATACATCACAGAAGAATTTGAATACAAGGATAGTGTCCGACCCTGCAAAATAAGTTCCACATTCCACCGTAGAGAGAATAATATTTTTGCAAATCTAATTTGCTGGCTTGTTTTGGCAGCATGACGTTATGTCATAGCCCGGTGATTATTTGAACCGTTTCTTTTAACCAGCCCCGCACACAACCTGAGGCAGTTCTTCGACACGTCTTGTCAAAGTAGAGATCGTGTCCCCCTATTACGGGATTCTCATCAATACGGGCGTGGGTAACCCAACCGCGCCATCAATTGCGGTGCTTGGGGATAAGCGAGTTTTACCAGGCAAGTGGGGACGCTTAGCTTCGTCCGCCCATATAAAGGGATAAGGGTTCACCTTTCTATCCACGCCTTCTTCCTCCCTTGCCCATCCGTTTTCGCACACTCGAGCTCTAGCGCCCAAGTCCGCACTTCCCACCTCGACCTTCTCCAATCATGTCCGGAGCGGGAGGCAAGTGGCTGGTCTCCTCCGTCACGAAGGGAGACATCAAGAAACTGAGGAGAGCCGGATACCTGCCCGACGACATCGCACACCGGCTCCCAGATGAGGGGCAGCTCATCCCCACCCCTAGGCCCCATGAGAGGGTAGTATTCCTCACCCATTTCCTCCGCGGACAGGGATTCCCTCTCCATCCCTTCGTCCGGGGGCTCATGTTTTATTACGGCCTGGATTTCCACGATCTGGCCCCGAACTTCATCCTCAATACTCGGCGTTTATCGTCATGTGCGAGGCCTTTCTCCGCATCAGGCCCCACTTTAGCTTATGGCTGAAGACCTTCAATGTCAAGCCGAAGGTGGTGGGCGGCCGCCAGGCGGAGTGTGGAGGCGCCATGGTGGGGAAGATGCCTAATGTAACATGGCTCGAGGGCTCCTTTGTGGACACCATAAAGGGGTGGCAATCGGGGTGGTTCTATATCACCGAGCCGCGTGACCCTGCATGGGCAGCGGCCCCCGAGTTCCGATCTGGCATCCCCACATGGCTCACCTCCTAGAAAGAGAAGGGCCTATCCTGGGGTAATTCGAAAGAGCTGACCGGACTCCAAACATGTATTCAAAACATGCTGGACAAGAAGCTCAAGCTTGTCAACATAGTCCGAGTTATGCTCATCCGCCGGATACTCCCGTGCCAACAACGGGAGTTCAACTTGTGGGAGTTCAATCCGGCGCAGCACTGAACTCTGAATAGGCTCTTCGACACGACTCATGAAGACGCCTGGAGGGTGCTGTTCAAAAGCGCCGAGGTCCCCCCCTATTATTGAGGATCGTGGATTCAGCGTGAAGCGCCAAGCCAGTGCGCTAAGTTGCTTTACCTTTCATAGGATACTTATTTTTTATATAGATTGACTCTATGCGGGATCTAAACTCCCGTACCTTTGACAAGACTGGCAGAAGATGGCCGGACAGATCGACTGCCCGGCTCCTTTGCCCGAAGGCCCCGCCGATGCTCTTCTGGAGAAGATGTTGACTCCGGCCCCTTATACGGTGTCGGAGAAGACCAAGAAGGCCAAGGGAACTCGAAAGAGTTCCCTATGCCAGGCATCGTTGGACTCACCATCCGATGACTCTGCGGGTCACTCTTCCCCCAAAGACGAGGAAGAAGAAGAAGAAGAAGATGCTCCCCCACCGACTGGGGGAGACAGGAAAAGGAAGGCCGCCCCAACTGGGGAGACCGAAGGGTCCAAGAAGGGGAGGACTCTCCTTCCGGACAGTTCCACCGCCGCCGACGAGGGTGAGGACGAGTGGTTGCCCCGGGCCAGGCCCTCAGGGAGATCGTAAGTATTCGGATACCAGAGTAACTCATAGGATTCCTTTTTCGCACTGCTTTCTCTAACGTCGAACGCAATTATGCAGGCCGCCATAAGCCAGCATCGGTGTATCATCGGACGGCTCCTTGGGCTTGTCGGACATGGATAGCGATCCAGTCCCGACTGCCACCTCCCCTCATCCTGCCGACGACGCTGAGGTGTTATCTCAAGAGGCACCGGATCAAGGGGAGACAGCCCTGGAGGCGCCTCAAGGAGACCTTCCGGACTCCGGGAGCCGAGAGGACGGGGCCCCCGAGAGCTCCGAGTTCGGCCCTCAACCAAACACCGTGCCGGACCCTCCAGCGGTTCTGGGCTTGGGCAGGCGGCCTCCTTCTAAGAGGGGCAAGACGCCTGTGCCGGTGACCTCTGTCCATCTAGAGGCCCCGGACATCTATTGGAAGCGCTTCGCAGCGCTTCCATCGATGAGGAGCACCGCACTATCATGAGTGCGGTGATCCAGAAGGTTCAGTCCGCCAAGAGCGGATTGACTGAAGCCTGTGCCAGCCTTCTAACAGGCTTAGAGGTAAGTGTTTTAAAATGTAGTAGAAATATTACCGCATAGACAGTAACCCCTGATGCTTTGTTCGGTGTTCACAAAGAAAAGCCGAACAGAGGATCAAATAATATCACAGGAGTCTAATATAAGTATGTCAATATGCGCATGTAGGCTTCGCTGTTGGCGTCCGCCGCACTGACTGTGGAGGTCGCCGTACTGAAGCAGGCCCTCGAGGGGTCCCGAAAAGAGCTCGGCCATGCCAAGAGGCAGCTCGATGAGAACAAGGGTAAGTAATACCCTGTCTATAGATGTGTATATATATATATATATATATAAAAGGACGCGATTGCAAAATGAGAGGATCATTGTATGTTTGCCAGGGGCCATGACCGAGGTGGCGACCCTGATGCAAGCGCTAACCGAGGCCGAAGATAAAGTGGCCCAGGAGCGCACCGAGCGAGAGAAGAACAAGGCTCGGGTGGGTGAGGTGCAGCAAGAGCTCCAGGCTCTTGTGACGAAGCACGAGGCGTTGGAGCTTGACTAGAAGACGCGAGAGTCTGAGCTTGCCGCGGCCCTTGAGAGCGCAAAGAGTGCCAAGGCCGAGGCCCAGAAGGCCCTCCAAGACATCGACGCGATGAAGAAGATAGCGGCGGGTAAGGCTTTCTATATGCAAAGCAAGCATGTAAAAGTAAATTACCGATTACTTACCCGGATCCCGAGCTCTTCAGGAGCATTTGCAGATTTGCCCCGCAGTGTGTCCGATGCTGCACGATTTTACCAGGCCGAGGACGGAAGCTTGACGGAGAAGCTATTCTGGTCACAGTATGCTGAGGCCAAACATCCGGTGCCAATGAGCGACCAGCTGAAGCAGATGGTCGAGCTACATAAGGCGGCCGATCAGGCCATGAAGAGCTTTATAGTCCGGCTGTGGCCTGGCGACGCCCTTCCGAATAGCTTCTTCGGCCTGGTGAGGTGGCTTGTGGATGCCTGCCCATGGCTGGAGGTCGTCAAGCGATCTGTCTGCATTGAAGGTGCACGCCGGGCTTTCGCCCGTGTGAAATTGCAATGGGTCAAGCTAGACACCGTGAAGCTGATCAAGGAGGGGCCGCCAGAGGGCAAGGAGCACCGCCACCCCAAGATGTACTACGAGGGTGTTCTGCCGGGTGCCCGTCTCATCGCGGATGAGTGCTCAAAAGATGTAATATTTGAATGAAACTTGCTCGTGTGATCCTGTATGATGAAAATTTGTTTCATATGCGCTATGCAAAGCTTGTGTGAATTTAAAATATTACCTTCTGTTTGGCCGTTTATCCAATCCGAGAGATGGCTAGTCCTTGGCTTCTACCCCCATGCCGCGAGAGCTGGGGTGTTCGGGATAAACCTGAGCACTCTTGTTCCCATATGTGGGTCCTTCGAGGGAGGTGCTCAGCACAACGAACAAGGCAACTGGACTAATAATGCTTTATCACTCTCACTTAGCCATAGAATTCTATAATTTTAAATTTCAGCGAAGCCCCTGGAATTTGGAAGGCCGAATTCGGGGCGCGATACACGCCTGTAAGCCGGACAGGGCCGGCCGCTCGCCCTAAGCGGAATAAGTCTTTAGGGACTCGAAGAACCTCTCCGAACAGCGACCAGTCTCTTGCCTTATCATGACAGTCAGTTTTAGCTTTCTCTACTGAGGTGCTAAGCCCGGCAGAACTGGGGCACAATCACAGTAGTTCTCCTAGTGCTACCTTAGCCGATAGAGCAGAACGTAAGGTACCAAAACATAGGAGCCGGGCAAACCCAACATTTGACCAAAGACATGATTCGGAGCTGATGCATATAATGCTATAAGTTCGGGGTGCCGCACTTGTGAAAGTGTTCGGACTTTTCACACCGCATTGTGGGGTACGTAAGCCCCTGGTGTATTAACCGTACCATAGTGTACGGTTGCAAGGCGTCGTTAATGAACACGCACACACACACACACACATATATATAAAACAAGAATGCAATAATAGTCGTAATGTCGTGCATTATTTATTAAAAAATTGTGTTAAAGCAGAGTGATATAGATAGTGAGATAAGCAAAGAGTAGGACTATGTCCCTTCCAAGGGCAAGCTGAGGAATGATATTAAATTGAATATTTCACTCGTTTACTGTAATCAACCTGGGAATTCCGTGATATAACATAGCTGTCTGCCTCCTTGGTTGCTGCATCATGTGTTCGGCAATAGTGCTGCCGGACAGTGTTTCCAGAGATTAAGGTACTGAAAGAAAAATAAAAATAACTGAACGGGAAGCCCCTAGTGCGGTTTAGGCCGCGTCTTGGGGCATGTCGTAGTTCTGCCCCCCTCCCCACCTGTGCCCATGATATTTTTAATGCATAATTATGTACGCGCGGCATGAGTTTCGCCGCTGGGTTGGGATTGGGATGGCCGCCGTATTGCTACGTGAGCGCAGATCGCACCAGGCGGTCTATATGCCGATTGCCCCGAGCGCGCTTGAAGGTGTCCGGGCTGTGAAGTGTTGAACTGGTTGATTGCCTTGAGAGGCTGCTTTACGTTTCTGCTGCGAGGGCTGTGGTGTGCTCCTCTGTTCGGAGAGAGCGCTCTGTGTTTCCATTGACTGTGATAACTCCGCGAGGTCCTGGCATCTTGATCTTGAGGTATGCATAATGTGGTACCGCATTGAATCTAGCAAATGCGGTTCGCCCGAGCAGTGCGTGATAACCACTGCGAAACGGGACTATATCGAAGATTAACTCTTCGCTTCAGAAGTTATCCGGGGATCCAAAGACCACTTCTAGTGTAATTGAGCCTGTGCAATGGGCCTCTACACCTGGAATGATGCCCTTAAAGGTCGTTTTTGTGGGTTTGATCCTTGAGGGGTCTATACCCATTTTGTGCACTGTGTCCTGATAAAGCAGGTTCAGGCTGCTGCCGCCGTCCATAAGGACTCGAGTGAGGTGAAATCCGTCAATGATTGGGTCTAGGACTAGTGCGGCGAATCAGCCATGATGGATACTAGTGGGGTGGTCCCTGCGATCGAAGGTGATCGGACAGGAAGACCAAGGGTTGAACTTTGGGGCGACTGGCTCCAACGCATATACGTCCCTGAGCACACGCTTCCGCTCCCTCTTGGGGATGTGGGTTGTGTATATCATGTTCACCGTCCGCACTTGTTGGGGAAACCTCTTCGGTCCTCCAGTGTGCGGCTGCCGGGGCTCCTCCTCGTCATCGCTATGCGGCCCCTTGTCCTTGTTTTCGGCAATTAACTTGCCGGCCTGCTTGAACACCCAACAATCCCTGTTGGTGTGATTGGCTCGCTTGTCTGGGGTGTCGTGTATTTTACACGAGGGATCGAGTATACGGTCCAAGCTGGACAGACTCGGCGTACTTTGTTTGAATGGCTTTTTCCGCTAACCGGGTTTAGAGCCTTTGAATCCGGCATTGACTGCCGTTTCCTCAGTATTTTTGCTGTTAATGCGGCGCTTATGCTTGTTGCGACGTGACCTGCTATTGCCGTCCTTGGTATCTGAGTTACCATGGTTCTTTGATATGATATTATTGCGAGCCAGCCAGCTGTCTTCTGCCGCACAAAAGCGGGTCATGAGCGTCGTGAGAGTTGCCATAGATTTCGGCTTTTCCTGACCAAGGTGCCGGGCTAGCCACTCGTCTCAGATGTTGTGCTTGAAAGCCGCTAAGGCCTCCGCATCCGGATAGTCGACGATTTGATTTTTCTTTGTAAGGAACTGAGTCTAGAATTGCTTGGCCGATTCTTCTGGCTGCTGAATTATGTGGCTCAAATCATCGGCGTCTGGTGGTCACACATAAGTGCCCTGAAAGTTGTCAAGGAATGCGGCTTCTAGATCTTCCCAACAGCTAATGGAGTCCGCTGGCAAGCTGTTAATCCAATGCCGCGCTGGTCCTTTGAGCTATAGTGGGAGGTATTTGATGGCGTGTAAGTCATCGCCGCGTGCCATGTGGATGTGGAGGAGGAAGTCCTCAATCCATACTGCGGGATCTGTTGTGCCGTTGTATGATTCAATATTTACAGGTTTGAATCCTTCTGGGAATTGATGTTCCATTACTTCGTCTGTGAAGCATAAGGGGTGTGCGGCGCCTCTGTATTGGGCTATATCGCGACGCAGCTCGAATGGGTCTTGCCCGCTGTGTTCGGCCCGGCCGGATTTGCTTTTACTGTATCCAGCGTGACGTTTGTCGTCTCGCAGAGTGGTGCGCCCTCGTGATCCGTAGATCGATCTTGAATGCTTTTCCTTGTCCTCCAATATGTCTCGCAGGTCTGGCGTATCTCCCCATGCCTTTTTATTTGAATGGCGTTGGGGTGGAGGCTGAGCTTTTGGCTGGAATGCCTCTCTATCGTGGCCATGAGGTGGCCGATCAGCCGTATCATACGCTTCTTCCTCCAGTCGGGGTAGTAACCTGCGCCTTGGGTAACTCCTGGAGGGGCGCTTGAGGTTATATTCCTCGGCCGTGAGGACTTCAGTCCATTTGTCAGCTAGCAGATCTTGATCAGCTTGAAGCTGTTGCTGCTTTTTCTTCAGGCTATTTGCCTTGGCCATAAGCCGGCGCTCGAAGCGCTCTTGTTCGACGGGATCCTCTGGGACGGCGAGTTCATCGTCGCCGAGGCTTGCCTCGTCTTCGGAGGGGGGGATGTAATTGTCATCCTCCTCCTCTCCGTCTGCCTCTCTCTCAGGAGAGCTGGCTCCTCCATCCTCCTGCTCTAAATCTTGCAGGAGGGGTTTGTTGTTTTCTTCGGCACTATCCGGAGTGTTATTATCTCCTGTGCCGGTATCACCACTTTTGCTTTGGCGGGACTTAGAGCGGCGCCGCTGACGTCGGTGTTTGGGTTGCTTCTTGGAGGGGTCATCCTCCGCTATCCCGTCGCCATTGCCTTCTTTGGGTGTATCCACCATGTATATGTCATATGACGAGGTGGCTTTCCAGTGCCCTATAGGTGCTGGTTCATGTTCGTCTCCGACATCGTCGTCCATACCGTCGATGTCTTCAGAGTCGAAGTCGAGCATGTTGGTTAAATCATCGACAGTGGCTACGAAGTGGGTGGTGGGTGGGCGTCGAATTTCTTCATCGTCCGCATCCCAAACCTATTGGCCATAATCCGGCCAGGGCTCTCCTGACAAAGAGAGAGACCTTAATGAATTCAGAATGTCGTCGAAGGGCGAGTGCTGAAAGATATCCGCGGCGGTGAATTCCATGATCGGCGCCCGATCGGATTCGATGGGTAGGGGCGCGGATGATTCAGAGTCCGGAAAAGAGTCCGACACCTTGGAGTCACGGGTTGCGTAGAGGTTTAGGCTGGTGTTCGGCTCGATCACCGTTGAGACTGCAGCCCTTGAGGCGGTGTCTAACCACCCGTCCTCGACTGGCACAGTTGGCTCCGAGCTAAGGGTCGGAGCTGATGCGGGCGCAACCTCTGGGGTACTGTTCGGCGGTAGAGCTAGGTCATACTCATCGCGACAGTGCGGCGCGCCCGACTGTGGCTCGAATCCGTCGAAGATCAAGTCTCCACGGATGTCGGCCATGTAGTTCAAACTTCCAAATCTGACCTGATGGCCAGGGGCGTAGCTTTCAATCTGCTCCAGATGGCCAAGCAAATTAGCCCGCAGTGCAAAGCCGCCGAATACGAAGATCTGTCCGGGGAGAAAAGTCTCACCCTGGATTGCATCGCTATCGATGATAGTAGGAGCCATCAAGCTTAACGGCGATGACACAGAGGAACTCTCAATCAAAGCACCAATGTCGGTGTCAAAACCGGCGGATCTCGGGTAGGGGGTCCCGAACTGTGGGTCTAGGCCGGATGGTAACAGGAGGCAGGGGACACGATGTTTTACCCAGGTTCGGGCCCTCTTGATGGAGGTAAAACCCTACGTCCTGCTTGATTAATATTGATGATATGGGTAGTACAAGAGTAGATCTACCACGAGATCGGAGAGGCTAAACCCTAGAAGCTAGCCTATGGTATGATTGTGTGTTATGGTTGTTGTCCTACGGACTAAAACCCTTCGGTTTATATAGACACCGAAGAGGGTTAGGGTTACACAAGGTCGGTTACAAAGGAGGAGATATCCATATCCGTATTGCCTAGCTTGCCATCCATGCCAAGTAGAGTCCCACCCGGACACGAGACGAAGTCTTCAATCTTGTATCTTCATAGTCTAATAGTCCGGCCAATGGAGATAGTCCAGCTGTCCGGAGACCCCCTAATCCAGGACTCCCTCACTCACTTCACTCATTTTGCTCCGTACCTAGTCACTTGTTGAAATCTATAGCCAAATGGACATGTAAATGGGAGGGAGTAAGCCCCATGCATGCATGCATGCATGCAACATGCAACACTCACACGTACACATGGACGCACGCAACATTCACGCACCCATGCGGCACACAGCACATGACGCAACACACACGCTCACACTCAAGTGCTCAACCTACTCCCTACGTCCATGAAAGATTGTACATTTAGATATTTACACATTGACCAGGGCATAATTAATGCCCAAAAGTAGCAGACTTATGTGTGCATGCGACCATTGCGATAAGAAGATTAAATGAAGGCCGTTGCATGCTGTAATTAAGGATAGACATGTAGCCTATACCTACATCACAAGTTGGTGCATTAGTCAATCAATATCGATTTAGATTAAAGGCTAAACACATTGGAAGTGTAGATGTACATCATGTAGTACACTCTTTGTTGGAAGACCGAGGGAGGACACGTGAATGCACTCACATACACAGCCATGGTGGTTCGCGCGCAAGGGTTGGACTCGTGTCGCGCCTGCGTAAAGTTTTGTTTAACTGATTTCTTTGCTCTGCCAACTGACAGGTGGGACCCAGAAACCAGGTGAAAATTTAACCAGTCAACAAAGTGCCACGTCGACTATGTGGCCGGTCAGTAGGGTGCAATACGGTGCTCTACGATGAGCTAGTGATCGCATAATCGCCGCAAAACTATATATAGTGACCGTAAAGAGCGTACTGTTACATACGTTGACCGCCAGTGTATTTTCTCGTTTCAAATTAAGCCATATTAATCGGAAAGGACACAGTATGGACTACTAGTACTAGTACTAGTACTGCTTTGATTTGTCCCATCAACTCGCCAAACGAGGAGAAGCTTGCTTACTACGCCTCTCCCTCGCCCACGTGCGCGGTGGTTCGCAGGACGAGGAGAGGGTTTTGACTACAGCGCCCTCCTCCCTCTCCCTCGCCCTCGCCCTCGCGGTGGACGTGCAGCAGTTCAATTGGTGTTAGATTGCCAAAAGCATATTGTATTGTAGTATCATCATTGTTGGACCTTCCGAAGAGGCGAAGAGCCAAGTGCAAGGTTCACACGAGTACGAACTGTTGAACCTCCCGAAGAGGCAAAAGAGCCAAGCGCAAGGTTTTATAAGAGTTGTCGTCCTAGTAGGAGTGTACTAGTACAACTATAGCGAACGATGCTACTGTATGATGCCGCCACGTCACGTATATCCAAAGTTGTGCCACCTTTTTTTCTCAAAGAGCGTGTTGGAGCCCGTCCAACAACCACACAAGTTGCACGTACACATAACACATTTACTAGTAATAAATTCTAAAGGACAAATACCAGTATGCCACACAAGTTCATCTCCAACTAATGTGATAAATTTGTGCATGACTAGTCTACATATATTCACAGCGCTACCGTTCACAATTACCGTACTCCACTTACACGTTATAGATGGGCTACATGTCCTCCTCCAGGTTTCAGTCCCAGGTGTTCTTCATGGATGGCACAATCCATAGCGGTGGGCAACGGGAATCATTGTCGCAGCTTTCTAGTCCGGTTCCACACGATGGAGACTCATCCAAGCTGAAGCGGCATAAATCAGGGATAGCGTGTCCCAGCATGTCGTTCATCCGGTGGTGCGCACTGAACACACAACCATGCTTCATGAACGGCAGGCCTTCCGTGTCGTGCACGGAAGGTGGCATCCGCTTCACAATGGGGTAGCTATCCCCGATGAAAAGCGAGTACTCTTCAAGAGTGTTCCTCGGCACCCACATAGCATCACGGGGGTCAAACTCGGCTCCGTTCATCTGGTACGCGCGGCATCCCAGATCTGGACACATGGTGACGTACATAGTCAAGGTCCATGCATAATAATGTTGTGCTCAAATGTGGCGGTCAGTAATACTGTGCAGCAAATAGTACTACTCCGGTATAGAGGAAGTAAAATAATCGGCTTATTATATATAGCCACTCTTGGTTACATGGATGAGATAGTAAGACATGGAAAAACAAAAATGGTGGCAGCTAGTGGGTTCAAGTCTTCAAGGGCCTAGCTAGCTATATGCGTCCTCCAAGGTAAAAAGTACTCCTACTAGTACTACAAAGTATACTACTAGTACAACAATGAAAGAGAAGGCGAGAGTGTTAAAAAATGGAATACCTGGGTGGATGGTGATGGTCCGATCGTGGTAGATTATGTGACCATGTTGCACATCAGTGGTACCATGGGTAACGACTGCTAAGATAGTTGATCCCAATATGCCAAAGTCAGCTACAAGGTTCCAGGTTAGACCGAATCGCGGATGCAAATGCGCATCCAGGACCGGCGATCTTAATTTGATCGGGGGATGACTAGTCCCTGCAAAATAATGGAGTACCGTTAGGGATGCAAATGATGGTTTGTACATTCCGTTTGTAATCTCCCGTACCGTAGGATGTCCACCAGATGAAACAAGTCCCCTGGCTTGTCACCGCGAAGATGCGGCTTAGATGGCACACGGCGTCTTAGAACATGTAGGGGTACAAATCTGCCACCGCCAACATGCGCCAGCCTCTGCCGTTACTGCCTCCTACATTGATGGCAATCCTTATGTCAAACACCGCGATGAGATAGTAATCGGTGTAGCCGCGTCGCTTTGTCGGCGGGTCCGCAATTGCTATCTTCTTCAATCTCATGTAGGCATCATCATACGTATTCTTGCCCAGCCAGTCCGGAAGGCCGATCCCAATGGTGGAGAAGGGGTCTACCTGAACGGCCGCACTACTATGGATGT
Organism: Triticum dicoccoides; assembly: GCF_002162155.2. NCBI lineage: Eukaryota > Viridiplantae > Streptophyta > Magnoliopsida > Poales > Poaceae > Triticum > Triticum dicoccoides. The sequence goes on along the minus strand of NC_041390.1, from coordinate 598,238,248 downwards.
TGTGAAAAATGATGGTGGTATCTGGCCGGAGGTATGCAAGCCAATCTTTGTTGGCACCGACCCAGACCTATATATAAGACGGTGGGCAGCGGAGAAATTACGGGATGGAAATGGAATAACTATGTACTACATGATCAAACTCCATTACTGACCTGCTCATCGGACAAAATCCGACTACCTCTCAACGTCGGCAACTCTAGCGGAGTCAACGTGCAACCATGGCTAGGGAGCGTGGACTGTTCGAAGGATTGTCCCATAGAAGAACCTTCTCCTCGAGGATGCATGGAAGACCAACAAGCATGGCCTGTTTAAGCAGCATCTTGAAAAAGTTGGTGCAGGAAGCACCGAGTCTTGCGGCGGTGAGGACGTCGGAGTGGTGTGCGATTTCTCCCATAGGATCATCGTCCAAGGTCTCCCAGCCCCGACGAGGAGGAGAACCGACTGGCGAATCCATGGGAGCAGCGACGAACTGCCTTCTCTTCGGGGGGAGGGGAACAGGCGAGGAGGAGATAAGAGCGTAGTAACCGCATGGCCTCGTCCCTTCCAACTGTAGATCGTTCCTCAGCGAAGGGGTGAGGCTATTATTTACTACTAGTACTCCCTCCGATTCTTTTTACTCTGCGCATAAGAGCATACCTGGATACCAAGGCAGGGGCTCGCTGCATGCTTTCTGGACGGAAATACCCCTGGCGCATGGATGGGAGGAGTTAGCAGCTATAAATGCCCCATGCAGCCCATTGGCTGTCCGCCCGCGTTCTCCTCTCTCTGCATGCTGCATGGATGTCTCCCTCTCTATCACATGACTGCATGCGGTGGCGCTGGCCTATGAGAAGCTCGCGTGGAGATAGCAATCTTCTCTCCAGAAGTGATTTTTTTGAAAGAAAGGGATTATGGAACGTTATGGGATTGCATTATACTATAAATAATAGCACTAGTAACAAATTTTTGGCACTAGGTAGTAGTTTTTGGCGTGGATTAAGAAATTTTGGGTATGTTTTTGCCATTTTTTGTACACGCCAACTAGTGTCAAAAAACGTCTTACATTATGTGACGGAGGAGTACGTACTCGTACTGTAGAAGTACTAGTACTACTTTTCTCAACTAGTAGTGCGATGTACTATACTTCTAGTCTAGTCTAGTATAGTGCACCAGTTTTGAACTCTTGAATCTCAGGGCCAAGGAGCTACAGTTGGAAGTGGAGGGTACTACTATTCTCTAGAACCATCGCTGTACTATCAATGCAGGGGAAGTACACCTGCGTAGTGGCCTAGTGGGTACTCTCGGTGCTCTATTCAGCCGGTCCTCTCACGTAGCTGGCCTACTCCGCCGCTCCTCTCACGCACACACTAGCAGCCTGTTTATCAGCGACGGTTACTGCGGGGGCAGACCATTTGAGTTATTTGATACAACGAGACTAGGCTTTTCGCTTCCATTTGTGGAGGTGTAATGGATCTCGTCGAACTTTGTTAGTAGTTCCTTCTTTATGAATGAGGTGAAGCAAAGCTTTTGCCTCCGTTTCAAAAAAAACACGGCAAGAGGAATATCTTTTATAGTAGAGCCGATAATGGAGTGAAGTCCATGCATGCAACGCCACAAGCTACAGAGTAGTAGTAGAGCACTTTACGTACAGAGCCATATTGCACAGTTCCCAATGCCCCGCCAGGCTTTTCCGACTCCTCAGGCTTAATTGGGAGGCGCTAGTTTAAATATGCTACTAGCTGGAAGCTGCAAGCAAGGTGCGGCTAGGGCGAGCACTCGAGCCATGGGATGCTGGGAAGGAAAACCCGTTCACGTGGCTAGGCTGTCCAGTGCACCCAGATTGTGGGGACGCACGTTCGTTTGACTTCAAAACTCGAACTACCCGTGTAAAATATTGGCTCACAGCAAAGTGTAGTAGTACTACTCATTTTTTGAAAAAAGGCCGCCGTGCGTTCGGCCGGGATCGAACCCACAAAACGAGGTATACACTCCCGCGACCACTAGTAGTACTCGTTGGAGTACAACGCAACCTAGAATCGCCTTTTGTCGCTAGTAGTACGTACATTGTTCCTTACAAGAAACCCCTAAGAGCATGGTTAATAGTATAGCCAGCTGCTGGCTATAAGCCAGTGCCATGTCATCTACAGCCCATCTTATAGCGAACATGTAGTAGTAGTTTATTTATTATAGCCCGCTGACTCAGCTCTATTGTACTTGCTCTAATAATGCAAGAAACCACTAAAATGCCAAGAAACTACTACCACTTGCATACGTGGCAGACTTAAGATAAGACTACCTTATCAACCATTGTACATGCTCTTACTCCCTCCGGTCCTTTTTACTCTGCACATTGGATTTGCCGAAAGTCAAACTTTGCTAAGTTTGACCAAATTTATATTGAAAATTATTAGCATCTATAATATCTAACAAATATAATATGAAAATATATTCCAAGATGAATCTAATGATATTGGTGTTGTTATGTGAATGTCTATAATTTTTTATATAAACTTGGTCAAAGTTGGATGAGATTGACTTCGGACAAACCTAATATGCAAAGTAAAAAGGACTAGAGGGAGTACCAACAAAAATCCTCGAGTGACCTCCTACCTCCGGCCCATCCACCTAGTCATCCTCGGCCATGGGATGCAGCTACCGCCGCCGACGGAAGGCGAGGTCAAAACCGCCGGCGGTGCGGAGCCCATGTTGCGGCAGCCCGGATGCCAGCTCCGTCCGGTGCTCGCGGCCGCTAGCTAGCCAAGATAGTCCGTCCAGCTGCTTGTCTGCACGGTTTGCTAGCTAGATTGGCAAGGCAGCACAGCGGCTTGCTCGCACGCGCCGCACTAAGGCCAGCCATCTGGCTCGAGCGAAGGCCAGCGCGGTGGCTTGCTCGCTCGTGAGTCACGCTCGGGCCAGCCTGCCAACTCGTGCGGAAGCCAGCACGGTGTTCGGCCCGTCCGGCGGAGCGGCGGCCAACTCACTCATCACTGGCGCCACCGACGAACACGCATCAGTAGTGTTTGAAGTAATGTTCAGGAAAAATAATGATTTGAGGGGGAATAACAGGATAGAAGGTCAGATGTGGGTCCCTCGTGTCAACGGTCAAACAAAATGTGTTGGTTTAAGCTGCCTCGTCAGCATGGAAATGTGGGCCAACCCTGTCATAAATGGGTTTAAACGAACCTAATCGATAGGAGTACTAGGTAGTTTTTGGCGTGGATTAAGAAATTTTGGGTATGTTTTTGCTATTTTTTGTACAATAGATTCCTCCTAGGGCTGGTTGAAAGTGGTAGTTTTTTGTTAAATACTCTACATATTGTAAGTAGGAGTGGAAGTTAAGCTTTGGAAGCCAGTAAGCAAGGCTAGTTACATAGTGCATATGTGTACATGATTGAAAGTAAATATCAACCATGAGTGACTAATATCTTGATAGAAAACTCGAAACTATGGAATACTAGGAAAAGAAATGCATGGTTGGAAATACTAGCAATGTTCATGTCCGTTGCAACGAATCATAATTAGAATAGTACTTATTCACAAACTTGGTACAAAACACTCTAATTTTGATATACATATGTCACTAGAGATATATTATGTTTCAATTAGAATATATTCCTTGGGCTATTTTGGTGAGGTCAGGGAGGGATGTGGTTGGTTTTAAGATACTAATTATGGGTTTTTCTACAAATTGGTAGACAAGTGGGTTGTTGGTGAGAAAAGGCAACAACTTACCTCATAGTCGTTAGATGTGGATCTAATGGTCAAAAACGACGGATGGCAGACACACCAGCATCACCAACTTAGTCTTGTGTAGGAGTACTAGCAAGATCCGTGCATTGCACGGAACATCAAGATGCATTTTTTTATAAAACACTTGTTGTGATTGACCCTTGCGGGAGTAATCCCATGTGTAAAAACTAATGATATCTCGGGAATATGAGATAAGGTGAAGAGGAGTGGGGTGTGGTGGTGGTTGGTGGTCGAACTGAGCAGAGGCATGGGGATTGACGACGCCAGCAGCGCCCACCAGGCCAGTTTGTTCGAGAGGCTTCCTTTCTTAATTTCTCAACAATGACGTTTGTTGGAGATAAGGATGAACGAGGGAAGGCCTTGTCTGCAAATGTGGAGAGGGGTGCGGGTATCTTTTAGTTTAATTTCCATCCGTCAGATATAGATCAGACGGTCTATATTGCAAGATGGCACACGTACCATCATCACCAACTCGGATTTTTATAAGAGAAGAAATATAAGTATGGAGATACAAATGTATTATCGATACTTGCTTCCGTAAACTAGCATATACATTCTATTCAATGCCTCGGCATGTGGGCCCTTAGCACAATGACTTCTTGACTGTGTAAAACAAAGATTTTCCCATCACCGACAAGGAGGGGTGACGGTGGCGCGCTTTTTTGGCTTGCTCTAGTCCTAGTAGTCATACTAGGTGGTCTAAGCACATGTAGATTTATTCTTTTTCACGTCTCGTGTTCGCCGTACTGCCACGACTATTCATGAATAGACGGTAAGTTATTCACGGGGAAACCCTTGTTGAGCGTGTTTGCGAGAGAGAGAGAGAGAGAGAGAGAGAGAGAGAGAGAGAGAGAGAGCGTGTGTGATATGTTAGAGACTGAGGCAATGATAATAGATTCTTTGTGTCTATGTGTGTGGAGGATAGAGAGGGACATGTACATTGGGCTTTGTGTTGTGTAACGTGGAGACACATATACATAATTAGATAGTGAGTTTGTGAGATACACATGCATACATGAGGAGAGATGAGTATCCAGGTAAATGGGTGTTTGCGCGTGTCTGTGTGTGTTTGTGCACGCGTTTGTCTGTGAGAGGGAGAGAGTGTATGTGGAGTAGAGAGACCATTGATGATGTAAACCTAGTATAAGGGAAGGGGGAATGGTGTGACATGTGTAGTAGCGAGATAGCACGGGTGCGAGCGGGGGGAGCAGACTATTTGGAAGAGACATCGAGTGTGTGTGGGGGAGATGGGTGTGAGAGCGAGAGAAAGAGAGAGCTAGGGCCGGAGAGAGAGAGAGAGAGGAAGAGAGGGGGCGAGAGGGGTCGTTTGTGTCCATAAATGGCGTATAGATAGGGAGACAATGTTGATGTTGTCCGAAATTGGCCTATGAACGGAGACGCAAGGGAAGCAAGTCATCGTGTGTGTGATAGGGACTTCATGAGAGAGCTAGAATAGATGCTGTAGAGAACAATGTGCGAAATCAAGAACGATTATACATTAGGGAGCTATGCAAAGGTCACGACATATATGTATACAGGGAAGGAGCTGGGGTGGGTCCGCATGTGGGAGAGATAGAAAGAGGAGAGTGGTGCACAAGGAGACAAAGTGTGCTTGTTTGCAGTGGGGTGGTGTGTGAGGTGAGTGCGCGAGAACCACATAACTAGGGAGATAGACGTTTGGGGGCGACGTTTTGTGTGTATGGGAAATATACACTCTACATAGTGCGTGTGCTTGGGTAAGAGAGATAGAGGGAGACCTAGAGAGTGAGGGAAGAGATGCGTGCATGCCCAAGAGACAAAGTGATAGAGACCTATGTTGGGGTCCGGACTTTACAAGAGAGAGGGGTGTTAATGTGCTCGTGTGTTGGTGTTTGGGGGAGAGAACGACTTCTGTGTGTGTGTGTGTGTGGTGGGGCGGGGGTTGACTTCAGATAAAGAGTGAGGTGTCTATATTTGAGGGACTTTAGCGTAATTGAGATATTCTGCACTCATGGTTGATCAATTTGTTTCACAGTTTGTACTATGAGATAACGACACTTTTGAACATGCGTGATATACCTTGATGTACCATAATTACAAACCTAAGATTGGAATTTTGGAATTCGACTCCGTCATTAGTGAGGGAGTCCTGGATTAGGGGGTGTTCGGGTAGCCGGACTATACCTTCAGCCGGACTCCAGGACTATGAAGATACAAGATTGAAGACTTCGTCCCTTGTCCGGATGGGACTTTCCTTGGCATGGAAGGCAAGTTTGGCGATGCGGATATTCAAGATCTCCTACCATTGTAACCGACTCTATGTAACCCTAACCCTATCCGGTGTCTATATAAACCGGAGGGTTGTAGTCCGTAGGCAATCAACTCCATATACAACAATCATACCATAGGCTAGCTTCTAGGGTTTAGCCTCCTTGATCTCGTGGTAGATCTACTCTTGTATTACCCATATCATCAATATTAATCAAGCAGGACGTAGGGTTTTACCTCCATCTAGCAAGTCCATCTCCATAAGCATAATTCATTTGGGCATCTTGGCCACAAGCATAGCAAGCATCATCAAAAAGGGATATTTCAAAAGAATCAATGGGATCATAGCAATCATCATAGCAATCATCCTTTGGTAAGAATGAAGGGGAATTTAATAATGTATGAGTTAAAGAGTTACTCTCATTAGAAGGTGGGCACGGGTGATCAATCCGCTCTTCCTCCTTTTGTTCTTCGCTCTCCTCCTCATCTTTTTCATCCAATGAGCTCACAGTTTCATCAAGTTCTTCTTCCATAGATTCCTGCAAAATATTAGTCTCTTCTTGGACAGCAGAGACTTTCTCAATAAGTGCATTAATATAGGCATTATATTCATAATTCTCATAACAATATTTAAGGATAGCTAAATTTTCAGATCTATAACAAGCATCATCAAAATCCTCAAACTCTTTAAACATGGATTCAATTTCATAAGCATCCATAAAAGCAACAAATTCTTCTATTTGTTCCACATCATAGTAATCGTATATACCATTAGCATAAGAAGCTAAGGTTTCATTATCATTGAATTTGCATGAAAAGGGAAGGTGTGGAGCATTCATCCTAGAGCAACAAGTATAATCATATTCCGAGCATAGTTGTCTAGCATACCACTTCAATATATAAATTTGATCCCATAATAGTTTCCCTTTTTGAGTTAAGCGATAATCCCTAAAGTATTCACGTTGATCCAACGTTACTCCCATTACCAAATTGAATGAGGTTTTCTCAGGATTATCAAAGTGGTACATAATATTTTTCACATATTGAGCATCGAGGGTTTTAGGGGGTTCCTCATCTCCATGAGTAGCAAGTACACCTAATTTTTTTTGGTATTTCGTGTTCCATATCCATAACTAAAGATAAAGAACAACTAAGAACAACAAATAAAAATTACTTAGTGATAAAGCAAACAAGCACACACGAGGATATTCACCCCCACGCTATGACTCCCCGGCAACGGTGCCAGAAAAAGGTCTTGATAACCCACAAGTATAGGGGATCGCAACAGTTTTTGATAAGTAAGAGTGTCGAACCCATCGAGGAGCTAAAGGTAGAACAAATATTCCCTCAAGTTCTATCGACCACTGATACAACTCTACGCACGCTTGACGTTTACTTTACCTATAACAAGTATAAAACTAGAAGTACTTTGTAGGTGTTTTTGGATAGGCTTGCAAGAAAATAATGAGAGCGTAAATAAAATCTAGGGGCTGTTTAGATGAAGACACAACTAAATTAGTTTTAGTAAATAACTTGTTGTCACGAGAAAGTTATTTGTCCCTAGGCAATCGATAACTAGACCGGTAATCATTATTGCAATTTTATTTGAGGGAGAGGCATAAGCTAACATACTTTCTCTACTTGGATCATATGCACTTATGATTGGAACTCTAGCAAGAATCCACAACTACTAAAGATTCATTAAGGTAAAACCCAACCATAGCATTAAAGTATCAAGTCCCCTTTATCCCATACACAAACAACCTACTTACTCGAGTCTGTGCTTCTGTCACTCACGCCACCCACCATAAGCAAATCATGAACATATTGCAAACCCTACAGCGGGAATCCCTCACGCTTGCGCGACACGGAGAGCACCATAGGACAGCACCAATGATAAAACATACAACTCAAACCAATCTTGATCATCAAATAGCCCGTAGGACAAAACAGATCTACTCAAACATCATAGGATAGCCATACATCATTGGGAAATACTCCCTCCGTTCCTTTATATAAGGTGTATTTGTTTTTTGATAAAATTTCAGAATGTAAGGTGCATTTCTTATAATTCCTCATAATTCCCTTGTTAGCCCTCCAGAAAAAGGGAAAGTATCTCTCTCCTGATTGTCTGTATCTCTCCTTGTAGCAAAAGAAGGAAACTATCTCTCTGTCGATTGCATGTATCTCATACTTTCCTCGACTAAATGATTTACTTGCCACTAACAAATAAATTTACCAAGGGTAATTTTGTCCTAGCATGTCTATAATTATGTGCCTTGGTCATCGTGCCAAAAATAATACACCTTACATAAAGGAATGGAGGGAGTAATATATAGCGTTGAGCACCATGTTTAAGTAGAGATTACAACGGGTAAGAGAGAGGTTATACTGCTGCATAGAGGGGGGAAGAGTTGGTGATGATGGCGGTGGAGTTGTTGGTGAAGATGACGGTGATGATGATGGCCTCGGCAACGCTCTGGCGCCACCGGAAGCAAGGGGGAGAGGGCCCCCCCTTCTTCTTCTTCTTCCTTGACCTCCTCCCTAGATGGCAGAAGGGTTTCCCCTCTGGTCCTTGGCCTCCATGGCGTGGGAGGGGCGAGAGCCCCTTCGAGATTGGATCTATCTCTCTGTTTCCCTCTGTTTATGCGTTCTCTTCTGGCTCTGTTTCACAGTTTCGTGTATATATGGAGATCCGTAACTCCGATTGGCCTGAAACCTTCGCCGTGATTTTTATTCCGAAAATTAGCTTTCTTGCGGCAAAAGAAGAGCGTCAACCGCCTTACGGGTGGCTCACAAGGGTACGGGGCGTGCCTAGGGGGCAGGCGCGCCCCCCTGCCTCGTGGCCACCTCGGGCACCGTCTCGCATGGATTTTTCTTCTGGAATTTTCCAAATATTCCAAAAATAAGCTCCGTCCGCTTTTATCCCGTTTGGACTCCATTTTATATGGATATTCTGCGAAACCAAAAACATGCAACAAACAGGAACTGGCACTGGGCACTGGATCAATATGTTAGTCCCAAAAATAATATAAAAAGTTGCCAAAAAGTATATGAAAGTTGAATAACATTGGCATGGAACAATCAAAAATTATAGATACGACGGAAATGTATCACTGCGATTAAAAGTGGAATCCATCGATTATTGGGTCAAGGACCAGTGCGGCTGAACTATCGTGGCGGATACTAGTCGGATGGTCCCTGCGATTGAAAGTGATCGGGCAGGACGACCATGGGTTGAATTTTGGTGCGACTGGCTCTATCGCATAGACGTCCCTGAGCGCGCTGATACGTCTCCAATGTATCTATAATTTTTATTGATCCATGCTATATTATCTACAGTTTTGGGCAATATTGGGCTTTATTATTCACTTTTATATTATTTTTGGGACTAACTTATTAACCGGAGGCCCAGCCCAGATTTGCTGTTTTATGGCTATTTCAATGTTTCGAAGAAAAGGAATATCAAACGGAGTCAAAACGGCACGAAATCAATTGGAGAAGTTATTTTTGGAAGGAAAGCCACCGGATAGACTTGGACTCCACGTCAGGAGATTCGGGAGGTGCTCACGAAGGTGGGGGCGCGCCCCCTGCCTCGTGGGGCCCCCGTAGCTCCTCCAACGTACCCCCTACACCCATATATACCTACATACCCTAAAACTTCCAGAACAGAGATTAGATCGTGAGTTCCGCCGCCGCAAGCCTCTGTAGCCACAAAAAGTCAATCGGGACCCTGTTCCGGCACCCTGCCGGAGGGAGGAACCCTCACCGGTGGCCATCTTCATCATCCCGGCGCTCTCCATGACGAGGAGGGAGTAGTTCACCCTCGGGGCTGAGGGTATGTACCAGTAGTGATGTGTTTAATCTCTCTCTCTCTCATGTCCTTGATTTGGCACGATCTTGATGTATCGCGAGCTTTGCTATTATAGTTGGATCTTATGTTTCTTCTCCCCCTCTACTCTCTTGTAATGGATTGAGTTTTCCCTTTGAAGTTATCTTATCAGATTGAGTCTTTAAAGATTTGAGAACACTTGATGTATGTCTTGCCGTGCGTATCTGTGGTGACAATGGGATATCACGTGATTCACTTGATATATGTTTTGGTGATCAACTTGCGGGTTCTGCCCATGAACCTATGCATAGGGGTTGGCACACGTTTTCGTCCTGATTCTCTGGTAGAAACTTTGGGGCACTCTTTGAGGTTTTATGTGTTGGTTGAATAGATGAATCTGAGATTGTGTGATGCATATCGTACAATAATACCCACGGATACTTGAGGTGACATTGGAGTATCTAGGTGACATTAGGGTTTTGGTTGATTTGTGTCTTAAGGTTTATTCTAGTATGAACTCTAGGGCTGTTTGTGATACTTATAGAAATAGCCCAACGGATTGATTGGAAAGAATAACTTTGAGGTGGTTTCGTACCCTACCATAATCTCTTCGTTTGTTCTCCTCTATTGGTGGGTTTGGAGTGACTCTTTGTTGCATGCTGAGGGATAGTTATATGATCCAACTATGTTATTATTGTTGAGAGAACTTGCACTAGTGAAAGTATGAACCCTAGGACTTGTTTCCTATCATTGCAATACCGTTTACGCTCACTTTTACCGCTTGCTACCTTGCTGTTTTTATATTTTCAGTTTACAAAAACCTATATCTACCATCCATATTGCACTTGTATCACCATCTCTTCGCCGAACTAGTGCACCTATACAATTTACCATTGTATTGGGTGTGTTGGGGACACAAGAGACTCTTTGTTATTTGGTTGCAGGGTTGTTTGAGAGAGACCATCTTCATCCTACGCCTCCCACTGATTGATAAACCTTAGGTCATCCACTTGAGGGAAATTTGCTACTGTCCTACAAACCTCTGCACTTGGAGGCCCAACAACTTCTACAAGTAGAAGGTTGCGTAGTAGACATCAAGCTGTTTTCTGGCGCCGTTGCCGGGGAGGCTAGGTAAGCGGCACTCACACCCCGTCAACTAAGCTCTTTTCTGGCGCCGTTGCCGGGGAGGTGAGTGCTTGAAGGTATATCCTTAGATCTTGCAATCGAATCTTTTTGTTTCTTATTTTAGCACTAGTTTAGTTTATAAAAGAAAACTACAAAAAAATGGAATTGAGTTTGTCTCATACGCTTCATCTTTTTAATATCTTTCGTGAGTGTGATGGAAAGGAAAATTGTGCCAAAGTGTTAGAAGAAGAATGCATTAAAATGTTTGGCACTAAATCTTTGTATGATGAGCATGATTGCAATGTTGTTAGTATGAATTCCTTGAATATCCATGATGCTAATGATATGCAAAGCCACACCCTTGGGGAAGCTATGTTTGATGAAGATGATATTTTTTGTCCCCCAAGCTTTGATGAGCAAATTTACTATGATGAAAGCATGCCTCCTATCTATGATGATTATTGTGATGACACGTATGCTTTAAATAATAATGATAACCTTGAAACTTGTCATCTTGATCTTAATTTTCAATCATATGATAGTTATTTTGTTGAGTTTGCTCCCACTATTATTCATGAGAAGAAATTTGCTTATGTGGAGAGTAATAAAATTTCTATGCAAGTAGATCATGAAAAGAATGCTTTAGGTGCTGGTTATATTGTTGAATTCATTCATGATGCTACTGAACATTATTATGAGGGAGGAATATATTCTTGTAGGAATTGCAATAATATCAAGTTTCCTCTCTATGTGCTTAAAGTTTTGAAGTTATGCTTGTTTTACCTTCCTATGCAAGTTGATTCTTGTTCCCATAAGTTGTTTGCTCACAAAATCCCTATGCATAGGAAGTGGGTTAGACTTAAATATGCTAGTCATATTCTTCATGATGCTCTCTTTATGTTTCAATTCTTATCTTTTATGTGAGCATCATTGAAATCATCATGCCTAGCTAGGGGCGTTAAACGATAGCGCTTGTTGGGAGGCACCCCAATTTTATTTTAGTTTCTTGCTTTTTGGTTCTGTTTAGGAATAAATAATACATATAGCTTCTGTTTAGATGTGGTTTTAGGTTTCAATTAGTGTTTGTCCCAAGTAGAACCTTTGGGAAGACTTGGGTAAAGTCTTTATGATCATGCTGTAAAACAACAGAAACTTTAGTGCTCACCAGATTGGCTAGAACTTTTTACTGGAGAATGATATTTAGTTGATTCTTTTTGCAGATGATTACTAGAAAAATTCCTCAGGTCCACCAATTTATTTTAGAATTTTTTGAGTTCCAGAAGTTTGCGTTAGTCACATATTACTACAGACTGTTCTGTTTTTGACAGATTCTGTTTTTCGTGTGTTGTTTGCTTATTTTGATGACTCTATGGCTAGTAAAATAGTTTATAAACCATAGAGAAGTTGGAATACAGTAGGTTTAACACCAATATGAATAAAGAATGAGTTCATTACAGTACCTTGAAGTGGTGTTTTGTTTTCTTTCGCTAACGGAGCTTACGAGTTTTCTGTTAAGTTTTGTGTTGTGAAATTTTCAAGTTTTGGGTAAAAAATCGATGGACTACGGAATAAGGAGTGGAAAGAGCCAAAGCTTGGGGATGCCCAAGGCACCCCAAGGTAATATTCAATGATAAACAAGAGCCTAACCTTGGGGATGCCCCGGAAGGCATCCCCTCTTTCGTCTTCGTTCATCGGTAACTTTACTTGGAGCTATATTTTTATTCACCACATGATATGTGTTTTGCTTGGAGCGTAATTTTATTCTCTTTAGCTTTGCTTGATGTTTGAATAAAGTACCAAGATCTGAAATTATTAAATGGGAGATTCTTCACATAGTTACATATTTATTCAACTACTCATTGATCTTCACTTATATCTTTCGGAGTAGTTTTTCATTTGCTCTAGTGCTTCACTTATATCTTTTAGAGCACGGTGGTGGTTTTATTTTGAAGAAATTGTTGAAATCTCATGCTTCACTTATATTATTTTGAGAGTCTTAAATAGCATGGTAATTTTCTTAAATAATCATAATATGCTAAGGATACAAGATTTGTAAGAATTCTTATGAGTGTGTTGAATACTAAGAAAAGTTTGATGCTTGATAATTGTTTTGAGATATGGATGTGATAATATTAGATTCATACTAGTTGAGTGGTTGTAAATTTAAAGAATACTTGCTTTGAAGTTTGTGATTCCCGTAGCATGCACGTATGGTGAACCGTTATGTGATGAAGTCGGAGCATGATTTATTTATTGATTGTCTTCCTTATGAGTGGTGGTCGGGGACGAGCGATGGTCTTTTTCTACCAATCTATCCCCCTAGGAGCATGCGTGTAATACTTTGCTTTGATAACTTCTAGATTTTTTCAATAAGTATATGAGTTATTTATGACTAATGTTGAGTCCATGGATTATACGCACTTTTTCCCATCCTTCCACCATTGCTAACCTCTCTAATACCGCGCACTTTTCGCCAGTATCATACACCCACCAAATACCTTCCTCAAAACAGCCACCATACATACCTATCATGGCATTTCCATAGCCATTCCGAGATATATTGCCATGCAACTTTCCACCGTTCTGTTTATTATGACACGCTCCATCCTTGTCATATTGCTAGCATGATCATGTAGTTGACATTGTATTTGTGGCAAAGCCACCATTCATAATTCTTTCATACATGTCACTCTTGATTCATTGCATATCCCGGTACACCGTCGGAGGCATTCATATAGAGTCATATTTTGTTCTAAGTATCGAGTTGTAATTGTTGAGTTGTAAGAAAAATAAAAGTGTGATGATCATCATTTTTAGAGCATTGTCCCAAGTGAGGTAAGGATGATGGAGACTATGATTTCCCCACAAGTCGGGATGAGACTCCGGACGAAAAATAAAAAAAGAGAGGAAAAGAAAAGAGGCCATAAAAAAAGAAAAGGCCCAAAAAAATTAGAGAAAAAGAGAGAAGGGACAATGTTACTATCCTTTTACCACACTTGTGCTTCAAAGTAGCACCAAGATCTTCATGATAGAGAGTCTCTCATTTTGCCACTTTCATATACTAGTGGGAATTTTTCATTATAGAACTTGGCTTGTATATTCCTATGATGGGCTTCCTCAAAATGCCCTAGGTCTTCGTGAGCAAGCGAGTTGGATGCACACCCACTTAGTTTCTTTTGTTGAGCTTTCATATACTTATAGCTCTAGTGCATCCGTTGCATGGCAATCCCTACTCACTCACGTTGATATCTATTAATGGGCATCTCCATAGCCCGTTGATATGCCTAGTTGATGTGAGACTATCTTCTCCCTTTTGTCTTCTCCACAACCACCATTCTATTCCACATATAGTGCTATATCCATGGCTCACGCTCATGTATTGCGTGAAGATCGAAAAAGTTTTGAAAATGTCAAAAGTATGAAACAATTGCTTGGCTTGTCATCGGGGTTGTGCATGATTTAAATACTTTGTGTGATGAAGATAGAGCATAGCCAGACTATATGATTTTGTAGGGATAGCTTTCTTTGGCCATGTTATTTTGAGAAGACATGATTGCTTAGTTAGTATGCTTGAAGTTTTATTATTTTTATGTCAATATGAACTTTTGTCTTGAATCTTTCGAATCTGAATATTCATACCACAAGTAAGAATAATTACATTGAAATTATGCCAACTAGCATTCCACATCAAAAAATATTATTTTTATCATTTACCTACTCGAGGACGAGCAGGAATTAAGCTTGGAGATGCTTGATACGTCTCCAACATATCTATAATTTTTGATTGCTCCATGCAATATTATCTACTATTTTGGGCAATATTGAGCTTTATTATTCACTTTTATATTATTTTTGGGACTAACCTATTAACCAGACGCCCAACCCAGATTTGTTGTTTTATGCCTATTTTAGTGTTTCGAAGAAAAGGAATATCAAACGGAGTTAAAACGGAACGAAATCAACTGGAAAAGTTATTTTTGGAAGGAAAGCCACCGGATAGACTTGGACTCCACGTCAGGAGACTCGGGAGGTGCTCACGAGGGTGGGGGGCGCGCCCCCCCCTTAGGGCGCGCCCCCCTGCCTCGTGGGGCCCCCGTAGCTCCTCCGACGTACCCCCTGCACCCATATATACCTACGTACCCTAAAACTTCCAGAACAGAGATTAGATCGGGAGTTCCGCCGCCGCAAGCCTCTGTAGCCACCAAAAGTCAATAGGTACCCTGTTCTGGCACCCTGCCGGAGGGGGGAACCCTCACCGGTGGCCATTTTCATCATCCCGGCGCTCTCCATGACGAGGAGGGACTAGTTCACCCTCGGGGCTGAGGGTATGTACCAGTAGCTATGTGTTTGATCTCTCTCTCTCTCGTGTTCTTGATTTGGCACGATCTTGATGTATCGCGAGCTTTGCTATTATAGTTGGATCTTATGTTTCTTCTCCCCCTCTACTCTCTTGTAATGGATTGAGTTTTCCCTTTGAAGTTATCTTATCGGATTGAGTCCTTAAAGATTTGAGAACACTTGTTGTATGTCTTGCCGTGCGTATCTGTGGTGACAATGGGATATCACGTGATTCACTTGATGTATGTTTTGGTGATCAACTTGCGGGTTCCGCCCATGAACCTATGCATAGGGGCTGGCACACGTTTTCGTCGTGATTCTCCGGTAGAAACTTTGGGGCACTCTTTGAGGTTCTATGTGTTGGTTGAATAGATGAATCTAAGATTGTGTGATGCATATCGTATAATCATACCCACGGATACTTGAGGTGACATTGGAGTATCTAGGTGACATTAGGGTTTTGGTTGATTTGTGTCTTAAGGTGTTATTCTAGTACGAACTCTAGGGCTTTTTGTGACTGTCGGTTTCAAAACCGGCGGATTTCGGGTAGGGGGTCCCGAACTGTGCGTCTAGGCGGATGGTAAGAGGAGACCGGGGACACGAAGTTTTACCCAGGTTCGGGCCCTCTTGATGGAGGTAAAACCCTACGTCCTGCTTGATTAATATTGATGATATGGGTAGTACAAGAGTAGATCTACCACGAGATCAAGGAGGCTAAACCCTAGAAGCTAGCCTATGGTATGATTGTTGCATGTTGCGTTGTCCTACGGACTAAAACCCTCTGGTTTATATAGACACCGGAGAGGGTTAGGGTTACACAAAGTCGGTTACAATGGTAGGAGATCTAAATATCCGCATCGTCAAGCTTGCCTTCCACGCTAAGTAAAGTACCATCCGAACACGGGACGAAGTCTTCAATCTTGTATCTCCATAGTCCAGGAGTCCGGCTGATGGTATAGTCCGGCTATCCGGACACCCCCTAATCCAGGACTCCCTCAGTAGCCCCTGAACCAGGCTTCAATGACGACGAGTCCGGCGCACAGATTGTCTTCGGCATTGCAAGGCGGGTTCCTCCTCCAAGTACTTCATGAAAGATTGTAAACACTAAGGACAGTGTCCGGCTCTGCAAAATAAGTTTTGACATATTGCCATAGAGAGAATAATATTTGCACGAATCTAATCTGCTGACGTATTCCGTAGCATGACATCACGCTACGGCCAAGTTCTTTATTCGAATCATTTTTGCTTCCCCACCTCATCGCATTTTGCGAGGCAGTTTCCTTGACACGTCTTGTCAAAGCAGAGATCGTGTCCCCTTTATTTACGGGATTCTCATCAATACGGACGTGGGTAACCCAATCGTGCCCGTTAACATGTTTTCTCGATTAAAGGCAAGTCCCAAACGGTTACAGGAAGGGCCTTTGGTATTCAACCTCTTGTAAAGAGACCAAGGCTTTACTCCTTTCTTTCAATCTCAAACGAGTTCGCCCGTCCCCTCGAGTTCCAACACCCTAGGCTCTAGATTTCAGGCGCTTCGGACCTTCGACAATGTCCGGTTCCGACCTTCAAGGCCGATGGATGCCCTCCTCCATCACGGAGGAGGATGTGCTAAAGTTGAGAGAGGCCAAGTTCTTGACCGGCGATATTTCTCATAGGCTGCCTGCTCAAGGGCAGGCTATTCCCAGTCCCCAGCCTGGTAAGAGCGTGGTTTTCGTGTCTCACTTCCTTCGGGGGTTAGGCTTCCCAATGGATCCCTTCGTGAGGGGGCTGATGTTCTATTATGGGCTGGAATTCCATGACTTAGCCCTGGAGTCCATCCTCCATGTTTCCTCATTCATCATCGTGTGTGAAGCATTCCTCCGTGTTACTCCTCACTTTGGATTATGGCTCAAGACCTTTAAAGTAGAGTCGAAGATGATTCAGGGACGGCACGCAGAGTGCGGAGGCGCTGTTATAAGCAAGAATGCTGATGCTCCATGGCCCGAGGGCCCTTTTCGAGAGGAGCTCGGCTTGTGGCAACAAGAGTGGTTCCATATCACCGCTCCTAGGGGCACCAAGTGGGTGGCGCCGCCTGCCTTTCGCTCGGGTCCCCCAAAGCAGCTAGGGTCGTGGGTCAATAAAGGCCTAGATTGGGGACCACCCCAGGACGTGCCTTGTTGCAGGGCCGCATCAGGGATCTCTTAGAAAGAGGTCTCGGCATGGTCAAAGTGACGCAAGTCATGCTGATCCGCTGAACACTGCCCGGCAAACGTTGCTCCCTTCGTCTGTGGGAGTTTAATCCGGAGGGACCACGAGCTCTCCAGCATTTTATGGGTGCAACGCCCGCGGAGATGTATAAACTGTTCTTCGGATCACAAGCAATGTGTCCGTATTTGACCGAGGACGCAGGTCTAAGCTGCAATCGCCCGGATACTCAAGTAAGTAGCCTTGTACCCGAACTCGTTATCCGTATATTTGTCATAAACTTGCCCCTAAAAGAGTTGTCCTTTTAAACAGGAGTGGATAGCGAAAGCAAAGCTAATCAGGTGTCCGGCTCCCCTCCCCGAGACCAGGCCGGATCCCGTGCTAGTCAGGATGTTGAAGATTGTGCCTTTGGAGGAAAGCAAGGGTGGGGATAAGGAACCTACGGCCTCCTCGAAGGAGGCTGTTCGGAAGGAAGGAACCGATAATTCCTCTCCTCAGGGGAGGAAAAGGGCCGCCTCTGACGACCCGGAGACAATGGCCTCAAAGCGGGGGG
>NC_041390.1:598200131-598219914 GCF_002162155.2 Triticum dicoccoides | reverse complement strand
TACGCCGGGGGGTACCTCGGCCGAACTATGCCCTCAAGGGGATCAGCCCTCCAGCGAGCCGTAAGTAGAGAAAGATTTTCTTTTTGAGAGAAGAGCGAAATCCTTGCTTTATATCTGAGAAGATTAACCGAAATTTTACCTTGTAGCTCGGACCTCAACCCTTCTCAGCAAAGCTCATCTTCGGGGGACCTTCTTCCGGAGATGATGGAGAGCGGAACGCCTCCCCCTGCCGTACCACCTAGCGAGGCGGGCGACCCTAAGGTGTCGTCGCGGAGGGTTTCTCCGAATCCGGCATGGGCGGAAGGTAGCCATATGGCCCCCCGAGGTTCTCCACATCCGGCCTTCGAAAGTGGCCATAGGACGAGTCCAGCACCGTCCGGTGCTCGGTCGGAGGAGCTGAAGAATCTGCTAGGGTGAGCTTCTATTTCAGAGGAGCACCGTGCATTGATGGGCATGGTGATTGAAAGGATTTCGTCCACGGAGAGCGGATTGCACGAGGCCGTCAGGAGTTTACTGACAGGTTTTGAGGTACGTGAGATAATGTACACTTTTTGACAGTTGCGCATAAATAAGATGCGCCCTGTGTAGATAGTAGCCCCTGAGGCTCTGTGTGTTGTCAAAAGTGACGGCGCGCAGAGGATCATAATCCCAGGTTTAAAATGTCGCCTTTGTATATAGGTGGCGAAGTGTCCGGAATCCAGTCAGACTGATGAATTTGCCGAGCTAAAGCGGCAACTTGTTGTGGCAGATGCCGACATCGCGCTCGTCAACAAGCGGCTTGATGAGGCACAAGGTATGTAATTCCTCGGGCAGCACCTAGTAAGAGGAGCTTTATGCCAGTATCTTACAACGTGTGTGCTTGACGCAGATGGTGCGGCCGCCGTGGAGAGTCTTTGGGCGGAACTTGCTCGAGCCAAGGAACAAGCCAGAAAAAGTGATGCGGCTGCCGAGAAGGCCCTTGAAGAGCTGAGAGCCGAACAGGCTGCTCACTGCCAAAGCAAGAAAGAGATGGCCGAAATGGCCGTGAAGCTAAAGAGCGCTGCTGACCGTTGCACGCTTCTTGAAAAAGAAGACCGAGCGGGACAGACAGACTTAGAGAAGGTCGTTGCCGATGCCAAGGATGCTCGCTCTGCGATGAGAGCTGCGAAGGAGGAGCTGCATCAGGCTGGAAAGATCGCAGCTGGAAAGCCCTTTATGCTGCGGAGGAAGTTTTGTGATCCTAAGCATGCTCCGTTGGACCAGTTGTGGAGTACGACGGACACCTATCTGGATTTGGCATCCAGTGCTACTGATGCGACCGAACACTTTCGAGATCAAGAAGATCGCGAAGTGGAAAAGCTTTTCTAGTCGCAGTTCCACAATCCAGAGCGTCCACTGTCAGTGGCCGATCGTCTGGCCGAATGGGCCGAACTGAATAGGTTGTCCGGACTCGCCATGAAGTGCGTCATGAGTCACCTATGGCCGGGGAGATCGGAGCCAAAGAGTTATTTCATCTTGGTGCAGCAGTTCCTTGGTGCAGTGCTACGTATTAATGCAATTATGAGGTCAGCATGCATAGAGGGTGCGCGGATGGCTCTTGCCCGTGTCAAGACATACTGGGCGGAAATGGAGACCACTGCTATTGCATCCCAAGATTCAGATAGAAGTCGAGTACCTGCCGAGCATTATTTTCAGGAAGTTCTGCAAGGCACTCGTGTAATAGAGGCGCGGTGCCCGAAGGATGCTATGTTCGAATAGCATATGCGATTTGTAAAACGGTATTTTGATAAATTGTAGGAACTTTTTATACTTGTGCCTGCAAGTATTGTAACACCTCCTGTGCGGCCGTTTAAAATATATTAAATCTGAAAGATGGCAGTCGTCGGCTTCAGCCCCCACGCAAATAATGCGGGGGTGTTCGCAGAAGGCACTTTTTCACACTTGATCCAACGTCTTGGTCCTACAAAGGAGGTGATAGCGCAGCGAACTAGGCAATCGGACTATAATGCTTTATCACTTTCACTTAGCCATAGGAGCTTGACAGTGGGGCTACTTAGATAGCCCCTGGTGGCGACTGCGCTCACCCGAATTCGGGGCACGTATGTGCCTGGCCGGGAAACGGCCCTTCGTTAATGCGGAGGAATCCTATAGATTCCGGAGAGTCATCGAGTGGTTGACCAGTCTCACGCTATATCATGACGGTCAGTTTTCGGCTTTCTCTACTGAGGTGCTCGCCCGGCCGAACCGGGGCACAATTGCAGTAGTTCTCCTGGTGTCGCCTTAGCCGATAGAGCGGAACGTAAGGCAGCCGAACACAGGAGCCGGGCAACCCAACATTTGACCAAAGACATGATTCGGAGCTGATGCATATAAGGCCAAACTCGCGACGCTGAACACTCCGTAAGGTATTCGGTCTTTATGAGGGCGGGCGAGACAATGCCCTTAGGTATAAGCCCCTAGTGTCCAGGTACGCACAGAAATTATGACGTGGCCACATGCCAAGACGCCAGCCTCCTCCTTGGTTATACTAGAGAAAACGAGGGGATGTGTATCAACAAGAGACAGTAAAAAAGGTTTACGCAGGGTCTTAATCTGAAAAGAATCCTTGGAACGGGTCCCTGCTGCATGTCTGTGCCTGTGTCTCCGTTGTGCCGTATCCTGGACGGGCGCAGCACGATATTCATCTGTAAAAGAGAGGAACTAAGGTCGTGCATAATAGAAGTTATACTTAAATAAACAAAGTGTAAATTGAAATGGGTAAAATTGAGCTTGATTGTCTCTTGGTTTATATGTGCGGAGCTCCTAGAGCAGGGGTATACGGCTAAGCCTTTATCAATGATATTTTTGTGCCGGACTCGTCTAGCCGTGTCCGTGGTCTTAATGACCTGTTTAGATGTTTTGGTTGGTGAAGCCATTTTATTGTCAGGCTGTTAAGGCGGCCGCAGAACCCTCCGCGTGGGGGGGGGGGCACACTCAGTGCTTCCCCTATAAAGAGATGATGCCTCGTGGACCGGGCATCTTAAGCGTAAGAGATGCGTAATGCGGTATTGCGTTAAAGCGGGCGAAAGCTTCGCGTCCCAGCAGTGCTTGATAGCGACTTGAAAATGGGACAATGTGGAAAGTTAGCTTTTCACGGCGGAAGTTATCGGTGGAGCCGAATATAACTTCAAGCAGGAGAAAACCCATGCAATGGGTATCCGGACCTGGCGTTACCCCTTGAAAGGAGGTTTTGCTGTGGCGGATTGTGTCCTGATATATCAGGTTGAGACCGTTGCCGCCGTCCATCAAGACATGTGTAAACTGGAGTCCGCCAATTACTGGATCGAGTACCACGGCAGTCCAGCCTGCGTTCCTGATACTTCTAGAATAATCCAGATGATCGAAAACAATTGGTTTTGTCAACCAGTGGCGAGACTCCTTTGGGATAGGCCGTATGGCGCGTACCTTTATGGGCGCCGCACGTTTTGTTATGTCAAGTAAGTTTACTGTTTTTACTTCTTGTGGAAAATTCTTTTGTTTCCTGGTGATCTGCTTTTGGGGTTCGTCATCGTCTTCACTTGGTGTGTCGAGCCCCTTGTGTTCGGCATTGAGTCTGCCGGATTGTTTGAAGACCCAACAATCTCTGTGGGTTTGGTTAGCAGGCTTCCCGGGAGTATTGTGTATTTGACATATCCTGTCCAAGATTTTTTTAGGTTGGATAGCTCATCTCTGTTATCCTGGAGGGGCGGCTTTTTCTGATTCTGCCGTGAGCTTTTGAATCCGGTGTTGACTGTCGTGCTCTTCGGGCTGTTTTCCTTAGTCCGGCGACGATCCTTGTTGCGTCGTGGTTTTCCGTTTCCATCCCTAGTTTTGGATGTACTTGGGTCGCTGGTGCTACGTCTTGCCAACCACCTGTCCTCTCCTGCACAAAAGCGGGTCATGAGGCTTGTTAATGCGGCCATTGTTCTTGGCTTTTCTTGGCCGAGGTGTCTGGCAAGCCATTCGTCTCGAACGTTATGCCTAAAAGCTGCTAAGGCTTCAGCGTCCGGACAGTCGACTATCTGATTCTTTTTAGTAAGAAATTTGTTCCAGAATTGCCGAGCTGACTCTCGGGCTGTTGAGTTATGTGACTGAGATCATCTGCATTCGGAGGGCGGACATAGGTACCTTGAAAATTTGCTCGGAAAGCGTCCTCGAGCTCTTCCCAACTTCCAATTGTGTTTTCAGGAAGGCTTTTAAGCAATGCCGGGCTGGCCCTTTAAGCTTGAGGGGTAAGTATTTTATGGCGTGGAGGTCATCTCCTCTAGCCATATGTATGTGGAGGATATAATCCTCGATCCAGACTCCAGGGTCTGTTGTTCCATCGTATGCCTCTATGTTTACGGGTTTGAATCCCGCTGGAAATTCATAATCCAGGACCTCATCGGTGAAACATAGGGGGTGTGCGGCGCCCCTATATTTGGGTGTGTCGTGATGTTCGGATACTGGTTTTGTTGCGTTGCTTACGAGAGCTTGCTTTCTTGGCCCATAAATGGACCCGGCTGGGCCATCCTTTTAATGTGAATCCTTGAGTGGGTCGCATGCCGGCTTGAGTGTGGCACCGCTCGCCGCTTTATGCTGGCCATGGGGTCGTCTATCCGACCGGGTGGCTTTCTTACTTTTTGAATGCGAGGGCTCTAAGGCCTCTTCGTTGAATTCGGGCAGTAGCTTTCGCTTCGGATAGCTTTTAGTGTGACGACTGCCGCCGTATTTGTCTGCGGTATTGATTACATTACTCCATCTGATTCTGAGTGCATCTTCCGCAGTTTTTAGCTTTCGCTTCTGCTTTTTCAGGCTGCGTGCGGTTGCAACGAGCCTTTTGTGGAGGTTCTTCTGCTCCATGGGCTTATCCGGAGTAAGGTCGTCCGGAATGCCGTTTTCGCCGGGGAAGGGTTGTTCGGTTTCTTTATCCGAGTTGCCCTGTTTGGACGGTTGCTCTAAGGCATGCTCGTCGTCTGCCGGCTCATCCTGCTCTATGGCTGGGTTTGTATCGAGGCGGGGCTTGGAGCGGCGTTTACGCCGCCGCTTTGATTGTTTTTCGAGAGATCGATCCCTCGTTGCCTCCCCGTGTTCCTCGTTGTTTCTTTCTTTAGGTGTATCCACCATGCACACATCATGAGATGAGGTGGTTGTCCAATGCCCTATAGGTGTTGGTTCATATGTGTCTCCTGCATCGTCATCCATACCGTCGATGTCTTCGGAGTCGAAATTGAGCACGCCGTTTAAATTATCGACGGTGGCTACCAAATGGGTGGTGGGTGGGTTTTGAATTTCTTCATCGTCCATATCCCAACCTTGCTGACCGTAGTCCGGCCAGGGTTCTCCTGATAAAGAGAGAGACTTTAGTGACTTCAGAATATCGCCAAATGGCAAGTGCTGAAAGATATCTGCAGCGGTGAACTCCATGATCGGCGCCCAATCGGATTTGATCGGCGCCCAATCGGATTCGATCGGCAGGTGCGCGGAGGGCTCGGAGTCCGGAGAGGAATCCGGCCCCTCAGAGTCACGGGCCTTGCAGAGTGCGGGGCTGGTGTTCGGCTCGATCGCCTTTGAGATCGCAGCCCCCGAGGCAGCGTCCAACCACTCATCCTCGATCGGCGCAGTAGGCCCCGAATTAAGGGTCAGAACCGATGCGTGTGCGGCCTCCAGGGCACTGTTCAGCGGCAGAGCTAGATCATGGCCATCGAGACAATGCGGCGCGCTTGGCTGTGGCTCGAATCCGTCGAAGATCAAGTCCCCGCGGATGTCAGCCGTGTAGTTTAAACTTCCAAATCTGACCTGATGGCCAGGGGCGTAGCTTTCGATCTGCTCCAGGTGGCCAAGCGAATTGGCCCGCAGTGCGAAGCCGCCGAAGATGAAGATCTGTCTGGGGAGAAAAGTCTCACCCTGGACTGCATCATTGTTGATGATCGAAGGAGCCATCGGGCCTAAAGACGATGACACAGAGGAACTCTCAATGAAAGCACCAATGTCGGTGTCAAAATCGGCGGATCTCGGGTAGGGGGTCCTGAACTGTGCGTCTAGGCGGATGGTAACAGGAGACCGGGGACATGAAGTTTAACCCAGGTTCGGGCCCTCTTGATGGAGGTTAAACCCTACGTCCTGCTTGATTAATATTGATGATATGGGTAGTACAAGAGTAGATCTACCACGAGATCAAGGAGGCTAAACCCTAGAAGCTAGCCTATGGTATGATTGTTGCATGTTGTGTTGTCCTACGGACTAAAACCCTCCGGTTTATATAGACAACGGAGAGGGTTAGGGTTACACAAAGTCGGTTACAGTGGTAGGAGATCTAAATATCCGCATTGTCAAGCTTGCCTTCCACGCCAAGGAAAGTCCCATCCGAACACGGGACGAAGTCTTCAATCTTGTATCTTCATAGTCCAGGAGTCCGGCTGATGGTATAGTCCGGCTATCCGGACACCCCCTAATCCAGGACTCCCTCAGTGACACTTATAGGAATAGCCCAACGGATTGATTGGAAAAAATAACTTTGAGGTGGTTTCGTACCCTACCATAATCTCTTCGTTTGTTCTCTGCTATTAGTGGCTTTGGAGTGACTCTTTGTTCATGTTGAGGGATAGTTATATGATCCAACTATGTTATTATTGTTGAGAGAACTTGCACTAGTGAAAGTATGAACCCTATGCCTTGTTTCCTATCATGCAATACCGTTTACGCTCACTTTTACCGCTTGCTACCTTGTTATTTTTATATTTTCAGTTTACAAAAACCTATATCTACCATCCATATTGCACTTGTATCACCATCTCTTTGCCGAACTAGTGCACCTATACAATTTACCATTGTATTGGGTGTGTTGGGGACACAAGAGACTCTTTGTTATTTGGTTGCAGGGTTGTTTGAGAGAGACCATCTTCATCCTACGCCTCCCACGGATTGATAAACCTTAGGTCATCCACTTGAGGGAAATTTGCTACTGTCCTACAAACCTCTTCACTTGGAGGCCCAACAACATCTACAAGGAGAAGGTTGCGTAGTAGACATCACGCGTGCTTGCGCTCCCTCTTGGGGATATGGGTGGCGTATATCATATTCACTGTTTTGACCTAACGGGGAAACTTCTTCTGTCCCCCTGTGTTCGGTGGACGGGGCTCCTCGTCATCGTCCTCGCTTTGCAACCCCCTCTCCTTGTTCTCGGCATTTATCTTGCCGGCCTATTTAAAAACCCAACAACTTCTATTGGTGTGATTGGCTGGTTTATCGGGGGTGCCGTGTATCTGGCATGGACGATCGAGTACGCGGTCCAAGCTGGATGAGCCCGGGTTGTTCCTTTTGAATGGCTTCTTCCGCTGGCCAGACTTGGAGCCACTGAATCAAGCGTTGACCGTCGTGTCATCGGTATTATTATTGTTGCTTCGACGCTTGTGTCTGTTGCGTCGGGGTTTGCCATTGCTATTTCTGGCTTCAGAGGTGCCAGGTTCGCTTGCATTGGTATTGCTACGGGATAGCCAGCTATCCTCGCCCGCGCAAAAGCGGGTCATGAGTGCCGTGAGGGCTGCCATGGACTTCGGCTTTTCCTGGCCGAGATGTCAGGCGAGCCATTCGTCGCGGATGCTGTGTTTAAAGGCTGCTAGGGCTTCGGCGTCCGGACAGTCGACGATCTGGTTCTTTTTAGTTAGGAACCTAGTCCAGAATTTCCTGGCCGACTCTCTGGGCTGTTGGACTATGTGACTTAGGTCATCAGCATCCGGAGGCCGGACATATGTACCTTGGAAGTTATCGCGGAAGGCGTCTTCCAGGTCCTCCCAACTGCCAATGGAGTTTTCGGGCACACTGTTCAACCAGTGCCGAGCTGGTCCCTTGAGTTTTAGTGGTAGGTATTTTATGGCGTGAAGATCATCACCGCAGGCCATATGAATATGGAGAAGGAAATCTTTGATCCATTCCGCGGGGTCTGTTGTCCCATCATATGATTCGATGTTCACGGGTTTAAACCCTTTTGGGAATTCATGCTCCATTACCTCATCAATGAAGCAAAGGGGGTGTGCGGCGCCTCTATATCGGGCCACGTCGCGACATAGCTCGGATGGAGTCCGTCTGCGGTTTTTCGGTCCGGTCGTGATTATGCTTGTCGCGTCCCGCTAGGTAGCCGTCGTCGCGTGTCGGGGCACGCCCCCTCGATCCGTAGATTGATCTGGTCTGTCCTGCTCTACTGTCCAGGCCCTGCCGCAGGTCATATGTATATCCCCGAGCTATTTTATCTCTGCCTTTATGGTGCGGTAGTACGGCCTGGTGTTCGGCTTGAGTTGCCGCTTCGTCCCGGCCACGTGGTGGTCGGTCAGCTGCATTGCCCGATGATGGTACGGGCTCCGACGCCTCATCGTCGAACTGAGGTAGCAATTTGCGCTTCGGGTAACTTTTGGTTGGGCGCTCGAGGCCGTATTCCTCGGCTGCCAGGACATTAGTCCATCTATCATTGAGCAGATCTTGATCAGCTTGAAGCTGCCGGTGCTTCTTTTTCAGGCTCCTTGCAGTGTCTATTAGCCGGTGCTTAAAGCGCTCCTGCTCGAGAGGTTCCTCAGGCACGATGAAATCCTCATTGTCGAGGCTCACCTCATCCTCGGAGAGAGGAAGATAATTACTGTCCCCCGAGTCTTCGTTTACGGCCTGTTCGTCAGGGATGACTCGCCCATCTTCCTGTTCGGAGGTTGGCTAAACGGGGTCTTCATTGTCTTCGGCATCGTCTGGAGTATTATTTTCTCCTGTGCCGGTATTGCTGTTTTTTCTACGGCGCGATTTAGAGCGTCGCCGCTGACGCCGGTGCTTTGGCTGTATCTTAGGAGGTTTATCCTCAACTGGGTCTTCTTTGTCATCGCCGTTATTCTCTTTGGGTGTATCCACCATGTACACGTCATACGAAGAGGTGGCCGACCAGCGTCCGGTAAATGGCGGGTTTTGGGCCTGCTCATCTTCGGCATTGTCGTCCATACCGTCGATGTCTTCAGAGCCATAATCGAGCATATCGGTTAAGTCCTCGACAGTGGCTATGAAGTAGGAGGTGGGTGGGAAGCGAAATTCCCCGTCATCAACCCCTAGTTCAGACCGGATATAATTCAGACATGAGTCCCCTGCTAAGGGGAGGGTTTTTAATGAGTTCAGCACATCGCCTAAAGGTGAGTGCCGGAAGATGTCTGTGGCGCTAAATTCGACGACCGACGCCTGATCGGGCTCGACGGACGCGGACGCTCGTGGTTCGTAACCTATGGCCGGAGACGAATCCGAGGTTCCGGTGACGCAGGTCATGCTTGAGGTTGGGTCTGTGTGCGGCTCTAGGGCCGTTGAGTCTGCGGCTCCCATGGCGGGGTTGAGCTTCCCGTCCTCGACTGCGCAATCTGCTCCGGATCTAGGGCCGAAGCACCGACAGGTGCTATCTCCTGGGTATGGTCCGATGACAGATTTAGGTCATGCTCATCGCAGTGGCAGGGAGCGGCTGCCGTGGGCTTGAATCCTCAAAGATCAAGTCTCCACGGGTATCACTAATGTAGTTCAAGCTTCCAAACCTGACTTGATGGCCAGGGGCGTAGCTGTCGATCTACTCTAGATGGCCAAGCGAGTTGGCCCGCAGTGCGAAGCCGCCAAATACGAAGATCTGGCCGGCATTGTTGTAGATTATTGATGGAGCCATCGAACCTCTTGGCGATGATGCAGCAGAACTCTCAATGAAAGCACCAATGTCGGTGTCAAAACCGGCGGATCTCGGGTAGGGGGTCCTGAACTGTGTGTCTAAGGTCGATGGTAACAGGAGACAGGGGACACGATGTTTAACCAGGTTCGGGCCCTCTCTATGGAGGTAATACCCTACTTCCTGCTTGATTGATCTTGATGAATATGAGTATTACAAGAGTTGATCTACCACGAGATCGTAATGGCTAAAACCCTAGAAGTCTAGCCTGTATGGGTATGATTTCCTCTAGGGACTAAACCCTCCGGTTTATATAGAAACCGGAGGGGACTAGGGTTGTACAAAGTCGGTTACGGAGAAAGGAATCTTCATATCCGAACGCCAAGCTTGCCATCCGCACTAAGGAGAGTCCCATCCGGACACGGGTGAGAGTCTTCGGTCTTGTATCTTCAAAGCCCATCAGTCCGGCCCATGTCTAAGAGGCCGGACGCCCGAGGACCCCTTAGTCGAGGACTCCCTCACCCACGTCCCCCACCGCCATTGCCGGACCCTGAGGTAGGACCTCGTCAGCTGCCGGGTCTGAGGGAGGACGGGGAAGTCCTCGAACCGGTCTAGGGGCGCGGCGGCAGGCGGATCGGGGGACTGGCGATGGCGGATCGATAAAGAGCCCGCAGAGGACGACGGGGACACCTCGGTGGCCACCTCGTCGGCGTCTGGCGAAGAGGCCACGATAAACCTCATTTTGGCCATCGGCTCCTCGAGCTCCATGGGACACAGGCAAAGGTTGAGAATGGAGGCGACATCGATGGCGGCGACCTAACAATGGTTTCGAGGGTGGTATATGTCTGTGTGAGTGGAGGTTTGGGGAGTGTGTGGTGTGTGTGGAGGAGGGCAAGGTGTTGTTTGAGGAAAGACAGCGGCAACTGAAAATATTTAGTAGGCGGGAGTAACAAGGCGGGGCTACTAAAAATTTGGATCAAGGGCGAGCAGATATTTTTGAGATTGCAAGGGATGCAGAGGCGGGAGTAAAATGCCGGGGCTACTGAAAATTTGAATCAAGGGACTGAAGCAGAGCGGGAGTAACGGACATCGCACACGGTCTGCACTTACTAATCGTGTGCTATTTAGATACATTAAAATTGTGCAACTTTCGAGCCCTCTCAGTCCATCACCCTCCACGTCCCTTCGATCGTCAATGCCAAGCACTTTTGGCCATCAGATTTGCTGTGAATCACATGTAATCTGGCTTCCTTTGCTATTAACGATCGCAAACCGTCCTGGGCAGCTACTCTGGCCACTTTTTTGGGTGTCTCAGATTAATTGGGCCTAATGGGCCTATATCAGCCTCCGCTAACCACGCCTTTCCATGGACGCTCTTTCCATGGTGGTCACGGAATATCCTATTTGCCGCTCGTTGTGTCAAACTGCCGGCGCTTCGCATAGCGAGAGACCGAGCAGCGAAGCAACGGGCCGGCCCGTTTAACCGTTCCAGCACTCCCGGTTTTGGGAACCTTCTAGAGGTTCTCAGCTGGTTTTTTCCGGTTTTGGGAACCTTCTAGAAGGTTCCTGAACCTGTTTTTATTTTCCTTTATTTTTCTATTTCTGTTTCCTTTTCTCTTTTTTTGTTTTTCAAGTTTATGTTTTCTCTCTCAAAAAAATGTTTGCGCTTTTACAAAAATGTTCAAATTTTGAAAAATGTTCATGTTTTCAAATTTTGTTCACAAATTCAAAAGCTGTATGCATCTATCAAAAAATGTTCAGAATTTTCAAAAAATATTTTGTGTTAAAAAAATTGTTCAGAATGTTTTCGTTCAAAATTTTGACAACTTTTAAAAAAATGTTCGTGATTTCAAAAAATGTTTCCGTTTCAAAAATTGTTTGCAATTTTCCAAAAATGTTCATGAATTTCTGAACATATTCGTTTTTTATTTTCTTCACGTATTCAACTTTTGTTCATTTATTCAAAAAATGTTCAACTTTCAAATTTGTTTGGAATTTTTAAAATTGTTTTATGTTTCTAACTTTGGTCTAAAAATGTTCTTGTTTCCTTTTCGGTTTCTTTTTTCGTTTCTTTTTTATTTTTCAAAAATTTTTGAAAAAAGTTTATGTTTCAAAAATTGTTCGTAACCTTAAAAAATTGTTCCCACTTTCAAAAAACCTTCATTTTTTCTAAAAATGGCCGCATTTTCCAAAATTGATCATAAATTCAAAGAATGTTCGCATTTTAAACAAAATGTTGTGGGACTTAAAAAATGTTCCCTTTTTAAAAAATGATCCCTTTTTAAAAAATGTTCGTATTTGCCTTTCTTGGTTTTCTTTTCTATATAGAATTTTTCAATAAATGTGTTCACTAATTTGAAAAGAAATCATGTTTATGACAATTTGTTCGCAAACTCAAAATATGTTCGAGGAATTTGAAAAAATGTTCTCATTTCTAAATTTTGTTTCATAAAATTGAAAATGTCCTCATTTCTAAATTTTGTTTCATAAATTTGAAAATGTTCTATAATTTCAAAAACAGTTCCAGCCTTTTCAATTTTGTTCACATACTCAAACAATGTTCATGTTTTCTGAATTTTCTGAAAAAATGTGTTTTGAACAAATTATTCATAATTTCCAAAAAAATCATGTTTAGAAAAAATTGTTCATGATTTCAAAAAAATGTCCCTGATTTTTCGAAAATGTCATAGTTTTTCGGAAAATTCCAAAAATGTGCACGTTTTCATTTTTTCAGGAGTTTTGAAATTGTTCCGTTTCAAATTTTTGTTCACAATTTCAAAAAATGTTCGGTGGTTCAAAACATGTTCCTGTTTTAAATAAATTGTTCGCACATTTCAAAAAAATATGCACATTTTCGTTTTTGAGTTTCAAAATTGTTCAGTTTCAAATTTTGTTCACAAATTTTAAAAAATGTTCGGTGGTACAAAACATGTTCCCGCTTTAAAAAATTGTTCGCAAATTAAAAAAATGTTTGGGAATTTCATAAAAATGTTCTTGGTTCCAAGTTTTGTTCAAAAATTCAAAAATGTTCTGGAAATGTAAAAAATTATTCCCATTTGGCAAATTTGTTCACGAATTCAAAACATATTTGCGGTTTCAAAATTTGTTCAGATATTCAAAAAATGTTCATTTTTGAAAATTTGTTCACAAATTCAAAATGTGTTCGCATGTTTAATTTTTTTTCGTAAATTCTAAAATATTTGGTATTTCAAAAATGTTCTTGTTGTCCAAATTTGTTCACATTTTGTAAAAAGCTACATTTTTGAAAATTTGTTCACAAATTTTAAAAATGTTCTGGTTTTCGGAATTATGTCACAAATTCAAAAAATGCTCGAGTTTTTTGAAAATAGCTTAGTTTTGAAAACATTATCACCTTTTCAGTTTTATTACTTGTTTTGGAAAAGATGTTTTGCGTTTATGAAAAGTAGTTCATAATTTAGAAATTATTCTCGTATTCAATTTTTTCCCTACTTGTTTTTAGTGTCTATTCAGTTCCCAAATAATGTCGCGTTTCCAAAAAAATCCTTTTTTTCGCTTGAAATTTTAATAGAAGTTTTAATATGTAATTGTATGCAATAAACCTCTGTTAGTACATTGTCTATGGACTCGCTTAGGTTCTTTAATGCTGGCGCTGCATATTTTTCATATTAACTAGCGTGTCGCAGTGGCTAGCGCGCGGTGCTTATCTACAGCAGCTCGCGAGTTCGATTCCTAGCTAGCGTGATTTTATTTTTCCGATTTTTCATTCTGCGGAGGCGTCTCCTATGCGAAACTAGCTAGTGGGCCGGCCCAGGCGAGGCGTCTCCTATGCGAAACTGTGACTACTTGTCGCAATAAGTGGCGCATAGGAGTTCCCGGTGGTCACGACCGACGCGGGGGCAACAGATCCCATGGCGACGATGCAGAGCGAGACCATGGGACCGAGCTGGTCGCCTGGTCTGAGCCTCCCGGATCGCACACCGATGCACGTATAGAGGAAGCTTCATCTGACTGTTCGATGAAGCAGAGGAGGTAAACTGATCCACCGGACTTCAAGGAGACAATCAATCGTCGGTTCTTGGAAGCATTCATCATGGGTGATGTGCGGGATTAATAGAGTTGTGCGTTTTTCGCCAACCTAAAACTGCCTTAGTACATGCGGCTCTACATATCAGTATTAATCTCCTGGTGCTCGCCTCCAATCTTAACCCCCTGCACCTCGGTTGTGCTTCTCCCATCAGTTTGTTGTCTTCATATCCTTGCGTTTGTGATGACTACAACAATGGCCTAGCTCCCTTTCCCCGACGTTGGATTTGACGCCCCTATATCCCCCCCAATCAGGATCAATCCCATCTTTGATCCTCTTGCACGCCTCGCCCTATCCCCTGTGACCGTGAGCTTTGATTTTCAGAATTAAATTTGGTTCTGCCTTCCTAGGTTTTAATAGGACCATTGGTTTCCTTCTCATACGCTCTTAACAAGATCATCAGTTGATTGGCAGGAGGAGGCCGACATCCAGCAAGATATTGTGCTGCAAAATCAGCTAATTAGGTCAGTGTGTTGTAGTACCATCAGCTGTTCTCATCTTCATGCTCTGTTGCAAATGTGCATCTCCTGATTTTGTTGCTTAGTTGTGATATATTGCCATACAGGTGTTGTCTTCTCTAGAACTCTCGAAACTATTGATGAAATTGGTTGCTTCAATAGTCAACCCCATTACTGGCTATCTTTTAATGTTACTACACTGTGAAATTGTTAAATGCTGGGAAACAAAATTCAAACTTAATTAAGAAATACTGAAAAATACATTCTTAGCCAGTAATTAATTCGTATAACCATGGCACCGTATGGCTTGCTCCTAAATATGTTGGCTATTTCTTACTTTCCAGACATCAGTTAGTCATGTGCACATGCGCCAGTGCACCTTACTTTCTAGGACTGCATCTTGCCTATCATTCTATCAGTCATTTTGGATGATGCCTTCAGTGTTTCATCTTCTTACTGGATGATCCATCTTCCTATATGTATATCGGCGGCTGGGATTCAGCGGCTGGACAGGATGTTCGAGCCACCATGGTCACTCTTCCCTGTTCTGTAATCTGACTGTCGTGATCCTATACTGTAGGATGATGCCCCGAGCGAAAACCGGGCAGCTCGTAATCGGACATTAACTGTCACTCCCCAAACTCTAGATTTTTTCCCTCTCTGATCAATAAATGGAATGAGGCCCTCGGGCCATATTTTCGTCAAAAAAAGAAAAAGATCAACAGTATGTCTATCTGGCACTATATCGCCGTCTATATTAGATTTTGATTTTAATGGCGTTGGTGATCCAAAACCTTTAGTTGATTCATCCAAACCTTTGATATTATTTACGGTGTAGGATTATTTTATGCAAATGATCAGGTTTGTTTTGTAACTTCTCTTAGTATGCACCTTTTCTTTTATCGTGGTGTATCTGCAGATGAATTTTGTACATCACTTTGCGCTAGATGATCATTTGAGCATTTCTTTGCGAAGAAAATATCAAAAGCTTATGCAACTTCTCTTAGTATGTACCTTTTCTTTTATCATGCTGTATTTGCAGATGAATTTTGTACTGCACTGTGCGCTAGATGATCATTTGAGCATTTCCTCTATACTTTATGTTGTAGGTTGTACTTTTAGCAGCAGAATGATGATCTTTTTCCCGCTCCAAATATGAGATGATTTCTTATCTCGATTCCCAATAGTGTTGGAAGCAGTGGTGGATTCTTGTTTCCATTGACCTGCTGCCTGGATTGTTACCGAGCTAATGGAGGATGTGCATGGAATTCTGGTAGCTATGCCCATAGGTCTTCCACTCATGTTGTGGAGTTGAAGAAGGCAGAGAAAATATCAACTTTAGGCTTCGTTCCCTCAGGTGTAGTTTAGTGAGTTTTTCTTTCTTGCAAAAGAAAAATAAGTTTGAGACCTCAAAATTAAGGGATTTTATTTTATTGTGTTTCTGCTAATAACATGTTCGTATCATTTCAGTGAGCGTGCAACAGAGAACATGTTTATCAGAAAAGAGGTTTCTTTGTATGCAGAGCTACAAGCAGATTATAAAGATTTTACCGGTGTCCTCGCATATGTGTTTTTTTCATTCGCAAAAAAATGTGGTGGTTTTTTGCATTTTCAGAGTGAACCTATAGTAGTGGCTCTGGCCTAGCTTAGTACACTATTATTATCTTGTAGGATATTATTTACTACTGAGAGTTGCTCTATCTTACCTTAGTACACAATGTTAGGTGCATATGCACCCATTGGCTAAATACACATTTTGAAAAGTTAAAAAATTTGGAACAAAAATCCCGCGGGTATATCCGGACACTGTATGTGCATGCACAAAGTTTCGGTGAAAAACGACATTTTCTGTGGCTTGTGTAAAAAAAGATAAAGAAATGCAAAATGAATAGTTGTAATGAAGCATCAGAAATTGTCTTTTTTACACAAGCCAATAAAAACCTCGTTTTCCACCGAAAACTTTGTGCACGCACATAGAATGTCTGAATATACATGCGGGATTTTTGTTCGTAATTTTTCAACTTTTCAAAATGTGTATTTAGAAAATGGATGCATATGCACCTAGGAGCCATTGCCAATTCCCGTATTATAGGTTATTACTTACTAGCGACGGGAGTATTTTTCATAAAAATGGAACATTCATGAAACAAATTATTTTAGTCTATTTCAGCATTTTCCATAGTTATCTTGTCTCCATCTATTTACAGTAAAATCGTACCTCTCTATCATAAAACATACAAAAGAGACGGGCGCAGCAACGCGCGCCGTCAATGATCTAGTCAAACATTAAAACCTTCCAGGCGGTAGATATTTTCGAAATTACAAGGCGGTAGATATTTTCGAGACCGGGAGGCAAGCCTCGTGGAGCCCAATCTACTGTGCTGATGTGAGGGACTGCAGGGCACGGGCGTGGCACACGGGTAGTCTGAACGAACTGTGTCTGTTGCGTACCCAATCGCAGACGGTTTCTACATCCAACTCGTGTGTTGTTTATAAATTTGGGAAACTGAGTAATGCGGGAGAGGGTTAGAACATGAACACACTTGCATCTGGACCAAATATATGTATGAAAAGGGTGTTTTGATGTTCGAATACCCAATGCACAACTTTGATGTGGCACCTGTCACACAAAAGCACACTATTGCTAGTTAGCCACCCCCTAAGAACCCCACTTCATGTCGGTGGTAAGGGAATCCTAGCTACGAATGCATGCCCCCAAATAGCACATCATATATAGGAGTACATCATATATATAGACACACACACACACACATAAACACTATTCTAATCACGGGATTAGAATATTATTCTGATCACAACATGAACTTCCTGAGTTACACGCCTGAACTTCCCTCTATAGGAACCCAACCTTCGGGCTATCTTCGCAACCGTGTCTCTTCGCGCGAATTTTTCTGGTTACTCGTGTTCTATATGATGTACATGTAATCTAGGAACAGTTTTAGCAACTAAATACCCGTTTTAAATAGGAATCTCGCTCGTTGGAGGATTTTGCTCTTGGGTCATGATGAAATTGTGTTTTTTTTTGCAATTTTACTACTTGAGTTGTTCGACGTGAACTTCTCCCAGTGCTATGTTGAACTTCCGCCAATATTGCCCAAATGGGGCTTGTGATATACCCTTGGAAAGCTATGGACACCAGTATCATGACCCAAGTTAAATTTTTGGCAAAATGTTAGCGGTTTAAGAGCAGTTTTGAAAACTGTTTTTTCTTCATGCAAAAAACGTGAATCGTGTTCTCGATGGCATTTCTAAACCGTTTATCGGAATGAGGCAAATAATATGACATTGGAAAGCTGTTGCAAAACTGCTCCTTCCACATGTTAAAAGTTTTCTCTAATTTCATATGGATAAAGAGTAATTTGGAAAATCGTAAAATTTCGCAAACCGAACAGCAGAGTTCGTATTTTCCATGTCATTTCTAAACTGCTAATCCAATTGAGGCAAATGATATGGCATTGGAAAACTTATGAAAATGAGATAAATTTTCATGTTAAATGTTTTCTCTAATTTTGAATGGTTCAAAAGTAATTTGGAAAACAATACAAGTTTGACCGAGTTTGTATTTTCGAGCTAATTTTTTAACCGTACGTTCGAATGCATCAAATGATATGGCGTTGGAAAGCTTGAAGAAATTTGAAACTTTTTGGTA
Organism: Triticum dicoccoides; assembly: GCF_002162155.2. Classification (NCBI taxonomy): domain Eukaryota; kingdom Viridiplantae; phylum Streptophyta; class Magnoliopsida; order Poales; family Poaceae; genus Triticum; species Triticum dicoccoides. Next base: position 598,202,074 of record NC_041390.1, on the reverse strand, counting down.
TATGTTGTTTCTTCCAATTCCTTACGGTTTTAAGTCAATTTTGAAAATGCCTAAACATGTATTTTCACTGTAATTTCTAAAATAATTATCGGAACGGGGCAAATAATATACCGTTGAAAAGCTACAGAAAATGTGAAACTTTTTCGTGTTGATGGGTTTCTCTGATTCCTAGCCGTTTTCAAGTAATTTCGAAAACGGCGAGATTATTCATTCTGCCTCCATCACGAAACAGATTCTTCGAAAATGCACCGCGTGAAGAACTTGAACTTCTCGGCATGTCTATTTGAACTTCATTCTGTATTTCACGTGTTTTTTTTTGCTCGTAGCTCTCCATCCACTCACCGAAACACTCACCGGAATTGAGCAAGTGATATACGGTGGAAAGCTGTTGTAAACATGCTACTTTCCCGTGTTGATCATTTTTTCATACTCGCGACGATTTTAAAAGTTTTTCATTCGAAATTCATTCAATGTAGTAGTTGAACTTCCTGCTGTTTTCACATTGAACTTCTATGACGTATTTTTGTTTGTAATTTTCTCATCCATTCGTCGGTGTTACACAAATGATATTCCTTCTGTACAAACCTCTCTCACAATAATTTTTTTAATTTTCTTTGACCGAGGACTTGAACTTATAACAACAACAAAAAATGGACATTGCCTTTTAATTCATTTTTCTCATAGTAAACACACACCATGTAATACATGAACTTTTTCCATTTTTATAATTTATAATTTTTTTTTCTTTTTGAAATCAAATTGCTCCCAAATAATAACTAAACTTCTTTGTGGATTGAGAGAATTATTTTAAAACGCAAAAAAAAAAATCTTTTTTGTGTTTTTTGAACATGTAAACATATGGTGAACCTCTCCCTCGAGAATTTTGAACTTCCGAGGGAAAAGCACATGAACTTCTAGCAACAAAAAATTTAGACTTTGGTTTTTTGTTCTCTTTTTCCCGTACGAAACACACACCGTGTAGTACGTGTACTTCCGGTTGTTATCAATTTTAACTTCTCTCTATTTCGCTTTAGTAACGTAAATAATCTAAGTTTTTTATAGACATCAGACCGCTCTAAATTTTGCATTCTCATCTAAAACGCATTCGGTGCAGTAGGTGAACTTCCCGGTGTTTTCACTTTGAACTTCTGTCATGTATTTTTGTTCGTAATTTCTCAACCATTCATTGGAGTTACACAAATGATATACCTCTTTTTGAAACCTGTTGAAAAGACGCAACTTTATCTAATACAGTTAAAATTTTGTTTTGAACAATGTACACAAATTTTTTAACCGTTTATTTTGAAGTAGAGCATACGATATACCATTGGAAAGTTGTTGAATAGAGAAACTTTTTCGGATAGATCATTTTATTTCAGTTTCATAATTGATTAATAGAATTAGTTTAAAACATCAAAAATGCCATTTTGTGTGTGTGTGTGTGTGTGTTTTGAACATGCAAATACACGGCGAACCTCTCTCACAAGAATATTTGAACTTTCTCCGTCCGAGGACTTGAATTTCTAGTAACAAATTTTTCTGGACTTTGCCTTTTTATTTTATTTTTCTCATATGAAACACACACCATGTAGTACGTGAACTTCTGATTGTTATCACTTTTGAACTGCTCTCTGCTTTTTTGTCCTAACTCCTAAAACATTCATCAAAATTGAGCATGTAAATCCTCGGTTTTTATAATATCTAAACTTCTCTACTTTTTTAATTTGAACTTCTAGTTTTATTCTTTGAAAAAAAGGATTTTTATGTACACATCGTAATTTTTTTTAAATTGAACTTCCTACTTTAATTTCGCATAGAAACTGGATTTTTATGTACACGGTTGCGAAGATAGCCCGAAGGTCGGGTTCCTAGAGAGGAAAGTTCAGGCGTGTAACTCAGGAAGTTCATGTTGTGATCAGAATAATATTCTGATCCCGTGATCA
>NC_041390.1:598196301-598199660 GCF_002162155.2 Triticum dicoccoides | reverse complement strand
CTTTACCTACTAATAAAGCACGAATTGCTTCCGTCGGGTTCACCGTCTTGTTTTTTTACAGAAAGCCCCCTCCTTTTTCTGGCAAATAACAAGTAGTATAAGTGGATATAATGAGTTGGCTGAGGTGGTACTAAACGCACGGGCATATGATGGGTTTTGCATGGGCCTCATTCAAAGGTATTGAAGTAGGGAAAGGTTTGGTTCTTTTGTGCTTTTACTACCACGTTCAAGAAAAATTGAAAAAATTGTGATTCGAACCTTGAACCTGCAGGTTGATACGTCATGCACTAACCAGCCCACCACACAACTCTTCCGCATATAGATTGAGAATAAATCACTCTACCTTCCGCCTCCGGCCCTCTCGGCCTCTCCTCCTCCTCCAGCGTCCCCGCACCCCCCCTAAGGTGCGTCTCCATTTGCACACCCGAGCTCCCCTGTGCTCGTCGGCCAGTAGACGCGGTGAGGCGCTCGCCGGGCGGCAGCCATGCGGCGCTGCGGAGCTATCTCCGTCTTCCTCGCGTCGGCTCGAGGTGGATGGAGCAGCTAGGTGCCCCTCCACCATCAACGTGCTCCACTTCCTGCTTGCTGGCGCCAGCCTCAGCCTGCCCCTGCACATGATCTCCATAGCGGTGCGATAGAGAGAGGAGTTGTGGTCTTCTAGCGGGTCATGTTTGTCCCGCGAAATATTGATAGTGGTGGGGTTAGTCGGCGTGGCGGCAACCATCCAACTCGTGCCTTTTTTCCTTTGGGTCCGTCTCTATCTCAGGGTTGTGTCTGCCTCTTCGTTTGGTAGCTATGCGGCAACCTTTAGAGCACGATTGCTTCGACCACTCTCTCTTATGATGGCGTAACCGGATGGATTACTTATTGTAGCGCATAAATCCCATTTCATTAGCATATTTATGGCATAACCAGACATCAATGTCCCTTCTTTATTAGGGTTTATTATCTTTGATTATTTTAGCGCTCACGGGCTCACAACTATTTTATTCGAGCCAAACCAACATATTCTATTTTATTGGCCCAAGAAAAAAATTGCTCCCTCAGACGACCCAGTAGGGGAGTGTGGTTGAGGCCCAATACAGCCTATGCATCGGAGCAATGTTTTTTGTGGGCCAAGTACGTGGGGGCTACTATATGATGCTAGTTGCGTAAAATAGCATGTGAGATGCACATTGGTTCGTGTATGGACCAACACACTGGTAGGCGCCAAGACGACCTTTGTTAGTAATGCACGGAAAAATCCAAAAAATGATGAGTTGAAGGATCAAAATCATGGCCTCAAAGACCCGACTACGTGCTGATAGCCAGTCGAAGAAACGAGTCCTACCAACCAATGGCCAGCTCAAACCTTTAAGATCATACTCCAATGTGAGATTGTACACAATTTTTTAACTGTTTCCAAAAATATAAATTGCTTAATATTCTTGGAAACAAGAATAATTTTGAAAATCACAAACACTTTTTGAGATTCTTTACATTTTCAGAAATACACAACAAAATTTGAAACCCTCAAAATTCACAAATTTATTTGAAAACATAAGCCTTTTATAATAACATGAACATGTTTTGAATTTGTGATTTTGTTTCAAAAAGGAAACATATTTTGAACATTCAGAATAATTTTTGAAAATGTGTTTCTATAAACTTGGACATTATTTTGAATTTGCGAACATTTCAATAAAACAAGAATATTTTTCATATTTGGAACATTTTTTAAATGCATTTTTTGGGAACATCTCAAACCACTTTGGAAAACACAAAGAAAAAATGGAACATTTTTTAAAACCTGAACAAAGTTTGGAATGAGAACCAAGATTTAATGTTCCGAACATTTTTTTGGAACGGAATATATATTAAAATCCCAAACATTTACAAAAAATTGGATTTTTGTGATATATGAGTTTTATTGAAAATTTTGGTTTTACGAAAGAAAGGGTGATAGAAAAATAAACTTGAAAGGAAAAAAGAAAAAATAAAAGGAGAGAAAAATAGAAACAAATGGAAAAAAGAAAAATAGAAACATAACACAGAACAAAAAAAAGTAAACGGTTCAGCCCATGTCGGGGAAACTGATCCACGAACACCTATGGGGCCGGCGGACCGGGCCCCTTTCGGTTCGGCGGGGGGCGGAGGTCGCACGAAGAGCAGATCGAGGCGAGGCACACGAGCAGTTTACCCAGCTTCGGAGCTCTCCGGAGAGATAACACTCCTACTACTGCTTGTCTGGTTGTATTATCTCGTGTTCTTGCTCTCGAGCGAGAGAGTGTGATGTTTTCTGGGCTATGAATGAATCGAAGCAAACTGTTCGAACCTCTAAAACCCCGAACCTCCCCTACGTTGCGCATGGGCCTCCTTTTATACGCTAAAGGGGTCACCGACAGGTGGCAACGCAGAGGAGGGTAAAAACGTAAAAAGCGAGGTAGTTGATACAGTTGCTTGTACAGTGCACCCTACCTAACCCTGACGGCAGGGGACAAGGGCATTAAATGCCCGTCTGAGTCGCCCGAACAGTGCAGAAAAGGACCGTTAGGGGCGCCACCATTCGCCATGATGGCGATCTTGTCAGCTTCGCATGCCACTGCGCACCGCTGGCTGCAGAGCCTCCCGCCACGCGCGCCCGGAGAGGCCCCCAGAGCGACACGTTGGTGGATGCGCTGGAGCGTGGGCGCAGAGTGGCCGCCTGCCGCGGCAAGCGCCTTGCCGCTGTTGTTATCTTGCCGGGTCCAGAAGCTCGTCGCTCACCGGGCCTTGGTGTACCTCATTTAGTCTTCCCGGCAAGCTCCTCTTGCCGGGGCCTTGTTGCCTTGCTGGAGCGCGTGGCGCGTCACGGCAAGTTCCTTGGAGCGCCTTGGTTGGCCTTCCCGGCAAGCTCCTCTTGCCGGGGTCTTGTCTCCTTAGCTTAAATACTTTGTTCTTGGACGGCTCCAAGGGAACCTTGGGGGATCTTGGCGTTCGCCCGGCAAGCCTTTGCCGCGGGGTGCTGCAACTGCCCGTGCACAAGTTCGGGGTACTAGGGTACCCCTATTCTAGTACACCGACAGGAGCCCCCGGGCCTGGGCCAGACACGGTGCCGAGCGCTGTTGGGCCAGGCCCAAGACAGGGCACGGGCACACGCGGGCTGGGCCACGCCAAATTTTGTTCCGTATCCACCGCGCTCTCCCATAACGGCATGCGTTAAATGCGGCATCATGGGAGAGATCGTGGGTGGTTGTTTATTTGGAAGGCCGAAACGTCCGCCCCGTCCCTCTTTATAAGCAGAGGAAACAGAGGCAGTTCGTTCCCCCTCGCTGGTTGCTGCTACTCCTTCTTCACAAACTCCGCCGCTCCCCCCTTCTTCTCGAAGCCGAGAGAGCAGC
>NC_041390.1:598169520-598195977 GCF_002162155.2 Triticum dicoccoides | reverse complement strand
CGTCGACCTTCCCCACCACCTTCGCCATGGCCCCGAAAGCCGACAAGGGAAAGGGTGTGAAGTTGGCCGAGGCGCAGCGGCTCGCGGCGCTGCGGAAGGAGCGGGCGATCTTCACCCCCCAGCTCGGCGTGCAGGAGCTGAGGGAGTACTTCTACATCTTTTGGGCGACGGAGACGCGTGCGCATCCGCGCACGAGGGTACTCCCGGCCGCTGCCTCGGAGTTGGCTCCAAATGGGTACCCGTTCTTCCCGCTATTCTTCTATTGCGGGCTCTGCCCGCCCTTCTCGGAGTTCTTCTGTGATATTATGAACACATATGGCTTCCACCTCCTTGACTTCACCCCCAACGCTGCCCTGACCATGGTAGTTTTCGCACACTTGTGCGAAAACTTTGTCGGAGTCCACCCTAGTGTAGCCCTTTTCTGCCACTACTTCATACCTCGGGTAGAGAGAGGAGAGCTGCTTGCCGGAGGGATTGCTTGGATCTCGAGAGTCGGCAAGAAGGAGGCGTACTTGGAGGGTGAGCTCCGCAGCAAGTGGGAGGAGTGGAGAGCGGAGTGGTGCTGGATCGTCGAGGAGAATCCGCAGCCCTTCACCGCCGTGCGCCAAACTTCAATAGTGCGCGGCAATGACTGGAGCAACGTGGCCCCGGAAGACGAGAGGCTGAAGATCGCCATCACTAGGATTCTTCGCCTCAGGCTTGCCGGGCTCACCGTAGGTGCTGTCGGGGCAGATTTCCTCCGCCGCCGCATTGCCCCCCTGCAGGAGAGGGGGAGGCCCGCTTGGGAATTCAAGAATTCGGCGGACATCATGAGGCTGCAGCCGGGCCTCAACTATAACTTCACCGTCTTGGAGTTGGACGCAATGCTCTTGGAATTATTCAAACACGACCCCCAGCATCCATTCACACTGCCGAGGGGCGTAGTTCCTTTGTGCAATAACTCTTCGCTTGACCGGATCCGCGCCATGATGCCGTTGTGCGATTCACACGGCATCGTCCCAACTTAGCAAGAGCCTGCGGATGACGTTGTGCGAGCGTACTTCGACACCTTGGAGGAAGTGCCAGTCCGCGCTGACGAGCAGAAGAGCCTCACCCGTGACACCACCGACGAGGAGCTGCAACTCATCGCTACTAGGGCGGGAGAGGCTGCGGCCGCAGCTGCTGCGGGTGTGTTTGGGTTTACTGTGGAGGAGGCGGAGGCTGCAGAGGCGGCAAACCTTGCCGAACGCGCGGAGTTCATGGGCGAGGAGGAGCCTGCCGGTTCCGAAGCCGAGCCGAGCGAGGCCGGCGAGGAGGAGGCTGAGCCTTCAGAGAACTTGCCGCAGGCGGAGCCCCCGGCCCCGCCAAGGAGGCGCCTTCGCAAGGCCGGGGACGCAGCGGGGCGGCAGCCGGCTCCACAGCCACCGAGCCGCGCGACGCGCTCTACCGCGGCAAGCAATGTTGCCGCGGGAGCGCCTCACGCAACAGCGGCAACTGGAGCGGGATCTTCCCGGGCCACTGCCACTGCCCCCGCCAAGCGGGCAAGGGATCCTACCCCTCCACCTTGCCGCGCCGGAGGAGGGCCGGACTTCGATCTTTCCGCGCTCAGCTCCGACGAGGAGGAAGAAGAGTGAGTTTCTTTGGTGCTCTTATAATCCTTCAATCTTGTTGTTTATATCTTGTATCTGATTTGCTCCAATCTGGACTCCTTTGTTTTCAGAACACTGCCCCAGAGAGCGGCGAAGAGGGCCAAGGCCGCGGTGATCGTCATCGAGGATGACCCCATCGTGTCGGCAGGAGGTGGGCCCGAGACCACCTTGACGGACCCAGCAATCACCCCTCAGAGCAGCCCCCAGCGCAGCCCCCAGCGTAAGTTCATAGTTTAGCCTTCTGCTGCCGGGCGCGCTTGAGTGCTTTTTCCTTTGTTGATATCTTGCTTGTTGACTTGTGCAGGAGCAAAGAAGCCTCATCGGGAGCGCCCGGAGGCCGGTCCCGAAGTGCCACCTGCTTCGACTGCGCCGCCAAGGGAGGAGTCCCCGGCAAGGGAGCGCTCTCCGGCAAGGGGGGACTCTCCGGCAAGGGACGGCACTGCTGATCCTGCGGCGACCGAGGCCGCAACTAAAGATCTTGGTGCAGGTAATCCACTTGCCCAGAAACTTTCCCTTGGGTTCTGCTTCTTCCATTTTTCCTTTCTTGGATTTTTGATTGATTTTCCTCCCTTGTTCATTCTTCCGACCCATCTTCGGCTGAGCCAATGGAGATAGAGGGCGCCGGCGAGGAAGGTGCCGGTGCTGATGAGACCGCCGGCGAGGAGGCCGCTGGGGCTGCTGCTGCGGAAGCCGGCGAGGGGTCGGGCGATCGCACTGACGACCCTGAGGCCGCAGGAGCGCCGGGCGCTGCGCCGACCGCCGAACCCTCTGCCGCTTCTGCGGAGCCGGGCTCCGAGGAGCCCCAGCCCGGCACCTACTTGAAGGCCGGTGACAATATCTTCATCAAGCTACCCTGGGCGTCGAGCTCCAGGGCGCCGGTCGAGGGGGAGACTTTTGACGGGGAGGTGCTCGCCTCTGCTGGACTGTCATTGGTTGACGCGCCCGGCAGCAGCAGCGGCGAGCCTGAGGAGGAGCAGCTGCTGCGGAAGCTGCTGTCACTCTACTGCACCCGGCAAGCCAAGCTGGCTTCCCGGGAAGCGCTTGTCGCGAAGGCGGGAGTTGACATGGAAAAGCGCGCGGAGGAGCTCCGGGGCCAAAATCAAGAAGCTCTCCGGTCCCTGGCGTAGGAGCGGGAGCGAGTCGACGAGGAGCGCACGGCCTTTCTTCTCGAGAGGGCCGAGGCTAAGGAGGAACAAAGGCTGGCTGCCGAGAAGCAGTCCGCGCGGGAAGGTGAACTAGTGCAGCGGAAGGCCACCCTTGACAGCTACGAGGAAGAGCTCGCCGAGCGTGAGCGAGCACTTGGCGGGGCGCTCAAGGAGGCAAAGGACGCTGCGGCAACTGCAGAGGCCGCCAAGAAAGAGCTAGAGGAGAAGGTGGCACAGCTGGAGGCCGATATTGGGAAGAGCGGCGAGGAGCTTGCCGCGCTCAAGCGTGAGCGTGAGAAGGATGCTGCTACCCACGGTGAGTTGCAAGGCCTTCTCGCTGAGAGGGGCAAGGAGCTCAGCGCCGCCAAGGATTCCAAAGTAGACCTGGAGCTGAAGCTGGCCACGCTGACGCAGACGCTGGAGGCCGCCAAGGAGCGGGAGAAGACCTTGTCGGAGAAGGTCAAGGCTGACGCGGCGCTGCTGGAGAGCATTGCAGTTACCCAGAACTCATTCAGAGACATTGTGTAGCACTGGACCGAGGGTCTGGTGAACATTGCCGCAGTCATCAACGAGGAGCTGGCGCAGCTGGGGATGGAGGACTTTGGGTATCCTTCCGACGAGAGTCTTCAACCCAGCGCCAAGCTCAGCCTATTCTTCAAGGGCGTGGCGACGGCACTCCAGCGGCTCCGGGAGAGGATCCCGAAGCAGCTGGCCGATGAGTCGCGCAAAATCTGCGTCGGGGTTCTCCAGAAGGTGCTGATGAAGGTAGCCTTCCGCAATCCAGGCCTCAGCTTCACCAACGTCCTCAGGTCCTTGCCGCCTGACGCCGATCTGGATGCACTCAAGGCCCTTGTCGCACCCATTGTGGACAAGGTGAGCGAGATCAAGAGAGTCGAGGGCGGACGCGTAGATTAGGCCGCCCATTTCTTCTTTTCACTTGTCGCTGCTAATAATGTTATGAAAACAGTCTGTTAGAGCTGCGACAAGTTATCTTGTAATATAACTTTATTACTGTCTATCAATTGCTATGTTATTTCCTCTACTAGATTCCTTCCTTTGTATGTTATTACCCTACGCTTCTAGGGAACTTGTCGGCGTAGGCGCCCGAGCCGCGAGCGCTGAGTGCGGAACTTCAGCAGCCTGCTGGCGGCGCTGCTTCCGACAAGAAACCTTGTCGCGACTAGATGCAGCACGCTTAAGCTGTTGAGCGGACTCGAAACAAAGTAAGGGCGCAACTAGCTGCGAGTTGGTTCCTCCGTGCACAGGTTTTCCATACAAAGCAGGCTCATTTGAGGAAGATAACTCAAAAATTTAAAAAGTGATTGCTCAAACTTTGGCAACTTAGCTTTTCTGTCATTTGCTTCCCGGTAAGGCAAGTCTTTGCTTGAACGACGCCTGGCCCATACCACAATCTTCTCCTTCCCCCCGGCAAACTTGTGTGCGAGAGAACCTTCTTTTCCTTTAAAAGAAAAAGAAAGAAGAGAAAATAATAATATGGAGCTCTTCGGCTCGTTTCTGCTTACCGGATGTGGGTGCTGCACAAAGTGTTAGATAATCGCATGCAAGAAAGGAACTAATGCATGAAATGGACAAGCTGTGCGGAGCACATGGGGTTTTACTTATGCACGGGATCTGCGCCCCGCTTTGTACAAAGGATTACATGCAACAGCGGCAAGACTTGTACAAAAGGTGGTTGCCGGAACGGGTTCCGGCAACCACGCCTTATGGGAAAAACTTACGAAGATGTTCTATGTTCCAGGAGTTGCTCACCGGAATGCCATCTTCGGTCTCAAGGCGGACAGCGCCAGGCCTTGTGACTCGTCTCACCCGATAAGGGCCTTCCCACTTCGGCGTCAACTTGTTGGAATTCTTGGCGGACTGAACGCGCCGAAGAACAAGGTTGCCTTCCTCGAAGCTTCTGGCTTTAACTTTGCGGCTATGATAGCGGCGCAAAGCTTGCTGGTATCGAGCAGCTCGTACAGCAGCCTGAAGACGATCTTCCTCAAGGAGCAGCGCGTCATCTTGCCGCAGCTGTTCTTGCTCAAGCTCATCATAAGCGAGCACTCGAGGTGATCCGTATACGAGTTCTGTGGGGAGAACTGCCTCTGCTCCATAGACTAGAGCGAAAGGTGTCTAGCCAGTGGCTCGATTTGGCGTCGTTCTGATCGACCAAAGAACCACCAGCAGCTCCTCGATCCAGTTCCTTCCGCACCTGTGCAGCCTGTCGAAAGTTCTGGTCTTTAGCCCGCGCAACACTTCAGCATTTGCCCTCTCTGCTTGACCGTTGCTTCTCGGATGAGCAACAGAAGCAAAGCAGACCTTGGCGCCAAGGTCTTGGACATACTGCATGAAGGTGCGGCTCATGAATTACATGTCGTTGTCGGTGATGATCCTATTAGGGATCCCGAAATGGCAAACAATCGACCTGAAGAACTTGACTGCTGACTGTGCTGTCACCTTCCTCACTGGCTGCACTTCCGGCCACTTTGTGAACTTGTCGATTGCGACATACAAGTACTCAAAGCCCCCGACAGCTCGGGGGAAGGGGCCGAGGATATCGAGCCCCCAGACCGAAAATGGCCAGGATAAAGGGATTGTCTGGAGAGCTTGAGCTGGCTGGTGTATCTGTTTGGAGTGGAACTGGCACGCTTCACACTTGGTTACTTGTGCAGTTGCATCCTGGAGGGCTGTCGGCCAAAAGAAACCTTGCCGGAAAGCTTTGCCGGCAAGTGCTCTTGCGCCAATGTGGTGGCCACATATGCCTCCATGTATCTCCGCCAACAGCTTTTGTCCATCTTCCCGGCGAATACACTTCAATTTCACACCGTTGAGTCTTCTTCTGTACAGTATGCTATCGACAAACTGGTACATACTTGACTGCCGGGCTACTCTTTTCCGCTTCTTCTTGTTCTTCGGGAAGTTCTCCTGTCTGAAGGAAGTGGACAATCTGCTGTGCCCATGCTGGAGCTTGTGGCTCGACAACGAGGACTAAAGGCGCATCTGATGCTGCGGGAACATCCGCTTCCACGGCAAGGACTTGTGGTCCTGCCGGAGCTTGATGTTCCCCGGCAAGCTTGCCGGAGCAAAACTTGTCGGGAGCGTCTGCTTCAATGGAACAAACCATAAGGCTTGCCGGAGCAGACTGCCCCTCAGCTTCCTTGGTGTTGATCTTGGGGACTTTCTTGGCGGCGGCTTCGGGGAGCTCTGCTGGAAAGTAGTCACCAGAAACCAACTTCCTCTTCTTGCTTTGTCCAGTTGATGGTGTTACGGATGGTTGAGTCAACTTAAGCACAAAGATCCCTGGTTCCACAGGTAACTTTAGTGCGGCGCACTTTGACAGGCCGTCAGCAATATCATTCTGAGCTCTTGGGATATGCTCCATTTGTAGGCCGTCAAAGTGCTCTTCTAGCTTCCTCACTTCATCAACATACGCTTCCATCAATGGACTCTGGTAGTTCTTGTTCACTTGTCGGACGACAAGCTGTGAGTCACCCCTGACAATGAGCTTCTTAATCCCAAGGTCTGCTGCGATTCTGAGACCGGCAAGTAATCCTTCATACTTTGCAGTATTGTTGGTTGCTTGCTCTTCGGGAAAGTGCATCTGGACTACGTACTTGAGGTGCTCTCCTGTGGGTGCGACAAGCAGCACGCCTGCACCGGCGCCTTGCAGCGAGAAGGCACCATCAAAGTACATCAGCCACTCTTTGCTTGCCTCTTTGACGGGGATGCTTGTTTCTGGAATTTCTTCATCTGGGGTTGGCGTCCACTCTGCTATGAACTCTGCCAATGCTCTGCTTTGGATAGTTGAAGTGCTCTCAAACTTGAGGCCAAAGCTTGACAGTTCGAGTGCCCACTCGACAATCCTGCCCGTCGCTTCTGGATTTTGTAGTATCCTCTTCAGCGGAAAGCGAGTGACGACTGTGATCTCATGTGCTTGGAAGTAATGGCGCAGCTTTCTCGAGGCCATGAGGAGGCTGAAAAGCAACTTCTGCACACCAGAGTACCTTGATCTAGCCCCCTGCAGAAGAGAACTGACAAAGTAAACTGGGCGCTACACCATTCTCCTTGGCATCTTATCATGTTCCTGCGCAAACCCATGTTTGTCGGGACCATAGCTTGTCGGCGAAGCCCCGTGCTTGTCGTTGGATGGATCTGCCGTGGTCGCTGGCTCATCATCCGCCTCCCTCTCCACCACTAACGCAGCACCAACCACTTGATTGGTTGCTGCTATATACAGCAGCAACTTCTCTTGTGGCTTAGGTGCGACAAGTGTTGGAGTGGAGGACAGGTATCTCTTCAAGTCCTGCAGCGCAGCCTCCGCTTCGAGAGTCCATTTTATCGGACCTGCCTTTTTCAAAATTTTGAAAAATGGCAGGGCGCGCTCAGCAGATCTGGAGATAAACCTGCTGAGAGCAGCTACGCAACCGGCAAGCCTTCGTACATCCTTGACGCGCTTTGGTGCTTTGATCTTGTCGGGATTGGCTTCAATTCCCCGCTGAGACACGAAGAACCCAAGAAGCTTGCCGGAAGGGACTCCAAACACGCACTTCTCGGGGTTAAGCTTGAGGTTGATCTTGCGCAGATTTGCAAATGTCTCGTCTAAATCTTGAATCAAGGTCACTTTGTTCTTGATCTTGACCACTATGTCATCCATGTAAGCTTCCACATTTCTGTGCATTTGCGGCTCAAAAGCATGGTGGACTACTCTTGCGAATGTTGAACCAGCATTCTTCAAACCGAAAGGCATCCGTACGAAGCAGTACGTGCCACACGGGGTGATAAATGCGGTTTTCTCTTCATCTTCTTCTGCCATGAAGATATGATGGTATCCTGAGTATGCATCAAGAAATGAAAGCAAATCACATCCGGTTGTGGAGTCAACAATCTGGTCAATACGGGGCAAGGGAAATGGGTCTTTGGGACAAGCTTTATTAACATCAGTGAAGTCAATACAAAGTCTCCATTTCCCGTTAGCCTTGCGCACAACAACAGGATTGGCCAACCACGTGGGATGGAATACTCCTCTGACAAGGTCTGCTGCTTCCAGCTTCTTAATTTCTTCTGTGATGAACTCTTGGCGCTCTACTGCCTGCTTCCTGACTCTCTGCTTGACGGGCCGCGCATGAGGACAGACGGCAAGGTGGTGCTCAATCACTTTCCTGGGAACACCGGGGATATCAGACGGTTGCCACGCAAACACGTCGACATTCGCCCGCAGGAAAGCAACGAGCGCGCTTTCCTATTTGGGGTCAAGAGTGGCGCTGGTACCACCAGTGCCATCCTCCTTGGCGGACACCTTCTTAGTCTCAGGTGGAGCTGCCATTGCCTTCTTACACTTGCCGGTGGAGCTCGATGGTGCGTCCTCGACGGTAGCGCAGCACTCCGAAGAGGTGCGCTTGCCAGAGTGGGCATCAGAGCTCTTGCCGGACTTGGTCTTCTTCTTCCCCCCGGGAGCTTCAGCGGCAAGTATCTTGCATTCTGCTGCGGCTGCTGCTTCCCGGTAGATCTTGTCGGCACAGATAAGAGCATCCTTCTTGTCGCCAGGGACAGAAATGACACTTATTGGGCCTGGCATTTTCAGTACGTTGTATGCATAGTGAGAGGCTGCCATGAACTTGGCGAGTGCCGAACGGCCAAGGATTCCATTGTAAGGTAATGGAAAGTCGGCAACGTCAAACGTGACCCTCTCAGTCCTGAAGTTCAGCTCACTGCCAAATGTTACCGGCAACATGATCTTTCCCTTTGGCTTGCTCCTTCCCGGGTTGATTCCTTGAAATGTGCCGGTCTCTTCGAGCTCGCTGTCAGGGATCTGGAGCTTCTGGAGCACCGCGGAGGAGATCAGGTTCAAGCCGGCCCCGCCGTCAACTAGCATCTTAGTGACCTTGAGGTTGCGGATTGTTGGTGAAACCAACATCGGCAAGCACCCGACCGCAGTTATGCGATCCGGGTGGTCCTCAATATCAAAGATGATAGGCGTGCCAGACCATTTCAGAGGCTTGCATGACTCGACGGGTGGTTCTGCTGCATTAACTTCCCGCACCCACTGCTTGAGCTGGCGGTGCGAGGCATGCAGAGAAGCACCACCGTCAACGCACAGGATCTCTGTGGCTTTCTGGAACTCCTGCTCATCGGTCTCCTTATCATCCATATCTTCATCGTCGCCGTCATCTTCATCCTTGTCACGGCCGCGAGGAGGTTTGTCTCCTTGCCGCTGCTTGGCCTTGCCGCGACGTCCTCCTCGGCCGGGACGTTTCTTGCCGGATCCACCAGCTCCTTCCTGGGCCTTCTCCTTGTCGCGCCGCTCGTATTCAGCTTTCTGTTGCTCAACAAGCTGTTCGACTTTCTTACAGTTCTGGAGATCATGGCCCTTGGTGGGATCTTGCAATATTGCTTGTTGGGGCCGTCCTGCTTGTCGGCGACTGCTGCCTTCGCGGCAACCTCCTTACCGGAGTCACCAGCTTTGGCTTCCTTGGCGCCGCCACCGTTGCCGGACTGCTCAACAACTAGCACTTCTTTGCCTTTCCTCCTTCTGTTGTTCCGCCGCCGGTTTTTCCTTGTCGGGGCAGCATCTTCACTGTCAGATCCCCCCGCTCCTATATTTTCTCTGGGGAGTCTCCTCCCTTCCTCAGCACGCGCACACTTGTCGGCTAGTGCATATAACTCACTGACGTCCCTGATCTTGCACATCGCCATTTCCTCCCGCATCCTGCGGTTCCGCATGTTCTGATGGAACGCGCTGATCACCGCGGCAGGGTGGACGTCTGGGATGTTGTGCTGCACACTACTGAATCTCTGAATGTACTTGCGCAGGGGCTCTCCTTCCTTTTGGGAGAGCAGATGAAGATCACTCTCCTGGCCATGAGGCTTGTGTCCGCCGGTAAAGGCGCCGACAAACTGATGGCACAGATCAGCCCAAGAGGATATGGAGTTGTCCGGCAAGTGCATGAGCCAGGATCTGACGTTGGGCTTGAGCACCAGCGGGAAGTAGTTGGCAAGGATCTTGTCATCTCGTCCCCCGGCAGCTTGTACCGCAATGGTGTAGATGCTGAGGAACTCTGACGGATGCGTCTTGCCGTCGTACTTCTCCGGTACGTCTGGCTTGAAGTTCTTTGTACTGGGCCACTGGACTTGCCGCAGCTCACAAGTGAACGCAGGACAACCTACCGCATATGGCAGATCGCCTGGTTCCCCTGGCGCATGCATGTCAACAGAGGGCCCAGCGCGCTTGTCGGATTGACGTCGCGCTTCTCTTCGGCGCTCGATGCGGGTTCGAGCGTCTTCTTGCTGTCGATCATGAAGAACTTGGCGCTGATCGTGACGAGCTCGTGGATTCGACGATGCAGTGGAGTCGCTGTCGAGGTGGATTCGGCGAGTCGGCGATCTTGGCCTTCGGGGCAGTGATTGCATGGTAGTTGCACCTCCGCCCGTTTCGTCACCACCGGCTCGCGTCCGGCGGTCCTACCGCGACGGCGATGCGCTCGGCCGCCGTGGAGTGTCGCCGTTGGCGTAGCCGATGAGACTCTGAATGGTGGCTCTCCATTCGTCGATCTTGTCCGACGTCGGAGGATAATCTAGGAGAAGTTGAGCTCGTGCCAAAGCTTCTGCTGGAGTGGTGGGTAGCAGTGGCGGACGGCGCGAGGAGCGGGACGTGCTCGAACTTCTAACTATGTTAGAAGGAGCAGTATCCCGTCCAGGCGACCGCGCCCCGCTCGTTCCAGCACGCTGGCGTGCATGCTGGTCTTGAGTGCCTCGAGATCCACCAGCTTGGTCTTGGGCTATCATGCGTATGGCACTGCTAGTGCCATGACGCTGTTGATCTTGCGCCTCCTGAGAGTGGCGTGGAACATGTACAGTCGCCGAGGTTTGTGCAGCCTTGTTCTTGGACCTGGCGGCATCATGAGCTTCCTCGTCGATGTCCTTTCTTCCGCCGGCGTCCATCCCACCACTCGTTTGCTCCAACGGTGGCGGAAGTGACGTGGATGGAGCGGCTGCCGCCGAAGTCTTCTTCTTCGGTGGCATGTTCATGAAGGGAATAAAGATCTAGCTCGTGTTAACGCCGGATCTGGTTCACACAATCTCAACACCCCCTACCTGGCGCGCCAAAGATGTCGGGGAAACTGATCCACGAACACCTATGGGGCCGGCGGACCGGGCCCCTTTCGGTTCGGCGGGGGGCGGAGGTCGCACGAAGAGCAGATCGAGGCGAGGCACACGAGCAGTTTACCCAGCTTCGGAGCTCTCCGGAGAGATAACACTCCTACTGCTGCTTGTCTGGTTGTATTATCTGGTGTTCTTGCTCTCGAGCGAGAGAGTGTGATGTTTTCTGGGCTACGAATGAATCGAAGCAAACTGTCCGAACCTCTAAAACCCCGAACCTCCCCTACGTTGCGCATGGGCCTCCTTTTATACGCTAAAGGGGTCATCGACAGGTGGCAACGCAGAGGAGGGTAAAAACGTAAAAAGCGAGGTAGTTGATACAGTTGCTTGTACAGTGCACCCTACCTAACCCTGATGGCAGGGGACAAGGGCATTAAATGCCCGTCTGAGTCGCCCGAACAATGCAGAAAAGGACTGTTAGGGGCGCCACCGTTCGCCACGATGGCGATCTTGTCAGCTTCGCATGCCACTGCGCACCGCTGGCTGCACAGCCTCCCGCCACGCGCGCCCGGAGAGGCCCCCAGAGCGACACGTTGGTGGATGCGCTGGAGCGTGGGCGCAGAGTGGCCGCCTGCCGCGACAAGCGCCTTGCCGCTGTTGTTATCTTGCCGGGTCCAGAAGCTCGTCACTCACTGGGCCTTGGTGTACCTTGTTTAGTCTTCCCGGCAAGCTCCTCTTGCCGGGGCCTTGTTGCCTTGCCGGAGCGCGTGGCGCGTCGCGGCAAGTTCCTTGGAGCGCCTTGGTTGGCCTTCCCGGCAAGCTCCTCTTGCCAGGGTCTTGTCTCCTTAGCTTAAATACTTTGTTCTTGGACGGCTCCAAGGGAACCTTGGGGGATCTTGGCGTTCGCCCGGCAAGCCTTTGCCGCGGGGTGCTGCAACTGCCTGTGCACAAGTTCGGGGTACTAGGGTACCCCTATTCTAGTACACCGACAGCCCAGCTCGAGTGCCCTATGCGAATTTGTGACTACTTTGGAATGAGAATAAATATTTAATGTTCTAAAAAATTTCAAAACAGAATATATTTAAAGGTCTGAACATTTTTATAAAAATCGAATTTCTATGATATTATGAAAATTTTGAATTTTCAAAAAAAGGGAGAAAAAATAAACTTGAAAGTATAAAACACCAAAGAAAAAGAGAAAGAAATGGAAAAAGAAAAATAGAAACATATTTTAAATTTCTGAACATTTTAAAAAATTAAATTTTTATGATATTACGAAGTTTTTTGAAAATTTTGAATTTATGAAAAAAGGGGAAAAAGTAGACTTGAAAGGAAAAAAGACCAAAGAAAAGGAGAAAGAAACGGAAAAACAGAAATAGAAACATAACACACAAAAAATTCAGCCCAGCTTGGGCGCCCTGTGCGAATTTACGACTATGTAATGCTTGTCGCGATAAATAGGTTTTTTTAGCATGGACACGAAAATAACTGGATGGCTTTGTTGGGCCATACTGTGGGTAGCCCATGTACGAGATCTGGCGTTTTTCTTTTCTAATAGACAAACGGACAAAAAAATAGTACCACCTCGAATAGAAAAAAATATTTTCGTTGGTGAACAGATGAAAAAAATCGGAGAAACGCACCTTGCTTTATTAGTACTAGGATAGGAAATATGCCCGTGCGTTGCAACGGGAGAAAAATAATATCTCAGCATTCCCCACGTCCCCACACACATTCTTCCATGTCCTCTATGTGAACACAACGCCCGGTCTATATTGTCGCTTATCCTCCTTCCTATCATCATCGGCGGTGCTAGTTCAACCTTGTGCCAGTGGAATGATGTGGGTGGCAACCGTCAATAATGGGAGGAGATAGTCGACAGTAGTGCTCGGCCGCGTCGGGGTGTCGTTGGTTAGCGCCTCGCCTATAGTCACCTCCTCCATCAACCGAGCTGTTGTCAGTGTTGCAAATATAATTTGCAAGTAAGTTTGCTACAAAAATTATAGACCTAGGCATGATTCTAAAATAGTCATATACATTGTTTCTGACCTAGTCGGAGTTGTGGTTGCATCCTCATTTTGTTGCTACACGGCGACCTTCGAGGCACGGTTGCTTCGACCACTCTCTCCTACGATAATGTAACCGGATGGATTACTAATTATATTGCATAAATTTTGTTTGATTGGCATAATTAGCACATAACCAGGCATGAATGTCCCTTCATTATCAGGGTTTATTCTCTTCAACTATTTTTGCGCTCATGTGCCCACAATTTTTATTAATTAGAGCAAAATCAGCATATTCTCTTTTATTAGCATGTGCCCACAATTTTTTCAAT
This sequence comes from Triticum dicoccoides, assembly GCF_002162155.2. Taxonomy (NCBI): domain Eukaryota; kingdom Viridiplantae; phylum Streptophyta; class Magnoliopsida; order Poales; family Poaceae; genus Triticum; species Triticum dicoccoides. Next base: position 598,182,769 of record NC_041390.1, on the reverse strand, counting down.
TATAGGGTATAGCCAACCAGCATATTGTCTTTTATTGGCAGGTGCAAGTTACCTCCGGCAATAATTTGTGGAGTACCTCGTTATGCACATGATTCTCGGGACAACTTCCTTATTCTCACACAACCTTCTTATTTCCAGATAACTTAGGGACATATAAAACTGGTGTGATTTAGTATAAAATTCCAAGGTGGGACTATTCCATAATTGCAAGCAAGCTGAGTTAGCTTTGTCCGTCGACACAATAGGGAAGGCCATAGTTCAATCCCCTCACGCCCTTAATTTTTTGCTGCTTGTCATTGTGACAGAAAAAGAAATGTGTTGTAGGCCCACTTGGGGATAAACAAAAAAAGGAGAACTACATGTGGAATGGACGGAGCAAAATCTATACGTATATTTTGCTTTTCTTGGGGCAGCTGCGTGGGCACTACTATATGACGCTAGTTGCATCAAATAGTGTGTGGAACACACAACCGATCAAGTCTGGGCCAGTTATTGGCACGCACCAAAATAACCTTTGTTTGCAAGGCACGGTAATAATCCAGAAAAACGACGGGTTGAACGATCGAGTACATGACCTTAAAGACTCGAGCACGTGCTGCTAGCCATGGCAACAAACACCTACTACTAACCAATGGCCATCATGAATATTTAGGAACATAATGCAATGTTAGATTTACAATTTGTTTTTTAGTATGAATTGCCGAATATTCTTGAAAAAATGAACATTTTCTGAAATTACGAACAATGATTTTAATATTCCATCCATTTTGAAAAAAAAACATGAACACAACTTTAAACGGCATCATTTTCTGAAGACATGAACCTTTTATGAAAATACAAAAACAAAAATTGAAGTAGTGATCGACTTCTAAAAATGGAACATGTTTTGAACATTCAGAACAATTTTATATAATGTGTTTTTAAACGCGGACATTATTTTGAATTTGTGAACAATTTACTAACATATGAATATTTTTCGAATTTGGAATTTTTTCTAAATCCAAACAATATGGGAAAACACAAATATTTTTTGGAAATAATTTGAATATGTCCTAAATTTCGAAAAAAAATCGGAACGAGAAATTTTTTATTTTTTCCAAACATTTATAAAAATGAGAACACAATATATTAATTCTGGAATTTTCTTGTATATTTGGAAAAAAATTCTGATTTTTTTAAAGTATTAATTACGAAATAAGGTAAAAAAAGTAAATTTGGATAGAAAAGCGAAACGGGCCGGCACAATTTTGGGCGGCCTGTGCGAAGCTCTGACTATCTGCCGCATTGAGCATCAAATAGACTTTTTGCGGCTTCATGAGCAGAAAAATAAGTAGGCAGGCTTAGCTGGGCTACTGTTTGTGCGGCCCAAGTACGAAAATCTGGAGTTCTTAAATAAATAAACAGACAAACGCACAAAAATTTAGTACCACCTCGGATAGAAAATTAAATTTCGACAGTGAACGGATGAAAAAATTGAAGAAACGCACCTTGCTTTATTAGTAGGTATAGAGGTATAGAATGGGTCGGCCTACTATACGGTATCTCAAAGCAAAGAAGAAGAATATATCCACCTTGGTAACCTTTCTCGTCGTTGGTCGAAATGGTGGACGTCCACGCGGGCCCACGAATATATATAGGCTTGCCGCCCATAACCAAGTGAGTGAGAGTGTGTCCAAAGACAACCATTATTGCATGCGTGTGTCCCAAACATATTTATGGAGGTGTATGATGCATGCATATGTGTTGAATACCCGACCCAATGCACAACATTGATGTGGTGCATGCGTTGAAAATCATAGAGGTCCCCACACAGAGCAAGAGGTCGTTCATGACGTGTCGTGTGCTCGTCCCCACCCCCTTCGATCCAGCGGGATGGATTCATGTGTACAGATGCACTATTATATCTATATGTAATCTCACATCATGATCTATATCAAGACAAAACAAAAAATTAATCCCCTCGTAAGTCAAATTAGTTAACCTCTCTCGCGCTGTCGGTGAAAGTAATGGACCAAGCTGGTCACCCCCCCTTGACACATACTATATATACACCTAGTAACACAGCCCTAAAAGAATTAATCATCCTTATTCGTCAAACACGTACCTCTCTCTCGCTGGGTCAAAGTGATGGATGACGAACTTGTGGGCCCAACACAGAAGCGAAGCGTGCGTCGCACGCCAGTGATTATCCTATATAGGACTACATACCAACAAGTATAGGGGATCTATCATAGTCCTTTCGATAAGTGAGAGTGTCGAACCCAACGAGGATTAGAAGGAAATGACAAGCGGTTTTCAGTAAGGTATTCTCTGCAAGCACTGAAATTATCGGTAACAGATAGTTTTGTGATAAGGTAATTTGTAACAGGCAACAAGTAATGAAAGTGAATAAGGTGCAGCAAGATGGACCAATCCTTTTTGTAGCAAAGGACAAGCCTGGACAAACTCTTATATGAAGGAAAACACTCCCGAGGACACATGGGAATTATCGTCAAGCTAGTTTTCATCACGCTCATATGATTTGCGTTCGTTACTTTGATAAAGTACCGTCAAAGTCAGTTGCTGAGTTTGCCTAGCCTCGCCTACTCATTTTTGTAGGCGAGCGAGTTAGCGAAGAGGCTTAGGGTTTGATATGTAGGTGTACCGGTACTTGGGTATTGTCCTTCCTTGGACAAGCATCCCACTTATGATTAACCCCTATTGCAAGCATCCGCAACTACAAAAGAAGTATTAAGGTAAACCTAACCATAGCATGAAACATATGGATCCAAATCAGCCCCTTACAAAGCAAAGCATAAACTAGGGTTTAAGCTTCTGTCACTCTAGCAACCCATCATCTACTTATTACTTCCCACTGCCTTCCCCTAGGCCCAAATAATGGTGAAGTGTCATGTAGTCGACGTTCACATAACACCACTACAGGAAAGACAACATACATCTCATCAAAATATCGAACGAATACCAAATTCACATGACTACTTATAGTAAGACTTCTCCCATGTCCTCAGGAAAAAATGTAACTACTCACAAATCATATTCATGTTCATAATCAGAGGGGTATTAATATGCATAAAGGATCTGAACATATGATCTTCCACCGAATAAACCAACTAGCATCAACTACAAGGAGTAATCAGCACTACTAGCAACCCACAGGTACCAATCTGAGGTTTTGAGACAAAGATTGGATACAAGAGATGAATTAGGATTTGAGAAGAGATGGTGCTAGTGAATATGTTGATGGAGATTGACCCCCTCCCGCTGAGAGGATCGATGGTGATGATTTCCCCCTCCCGGAGGGAGTTTCCCTGGCAGAACAGCTCCGCTGGAGCCCTAGATTGATTCCGCCAAGATTCCACCTCATGGCGGCGGTGTTTCGTCCCGAAAGCTTGCTTATGATTTTTTTCAGGGTAAATGACTTCATATAGTTGAAGAATGGCACCAGAGGCCTGCGAGGGAGCCCACGAGGTAGGGGGGCGCGCCCAGGGGGGTAGGGCGCGCCCCCACCCTCGTGGATGGTGGGTGGCCCCCTCTGGTTGATTCTTTCGCCAATATTTTTTATTAATTCCGAAAACTGCCTCTGTGAAGTTTCAGGACTTTTGGAGCTGTGCAGAATAGGTCTCTAATATTTGCTCCTTTTCCAGCACAGAATTCCAGCTGCTGGCATTCTCCCTCTTCATGTAAACCTTGTAAAATAAGAGAGAAAAGGCATAAGTATTGTGACATAATGTGTAATAGCAGCCCATAATGCAATAAATATCGATATAAAAGCATGATGCAAAATGGACGTATCAACTCCCCCAAGCTTAGACCTCGCTTGTCCTCAAGCGGAAGCCGATAATGAAAAATATGTCCACATGTTTAGAGACAGAGGTGTCAATAAAATAAAATACGAACATGAGGGCATCATGATCATTCTTATAACAACAACATATATAAATATCGTCATATGATTTCTTATGCTCAAGTAATAATCTATTCACAATGTAAAGTGTGAATCAGAAACCTCATTGAAAACTAACAAACTATAGTCTGGGTCATTGAAGCAATTGCAATTTATCATAACATCGGAAATAGTCAATATAAGAGCTTTTCAGCAAGTCCACATACTCAACTATCATTTAGTCTTTCACAATTGCTAACACTCATGCAATACTTATGGGTATGGAGTTTTAATCGGACACGGATAAAGATAGGGGCTTATAGTGTTGCCTCCCAACCTGTTACCTCAAGGGTAATGTCAAAAGTAATAGTGCGTGATGACTTACATCCAATTGGATATATATATCAGGATCTTTCCAACACAAGGTGCTTGCCAAAGGATAAAATGTAAAAATGAAAGGTGAAGATCACCATGACTCTTGCATAAGGTATAAGACAAAAGTAAAAGATAGGCCCTTCGCAGAGGAAAGTAGAGGTTGTCATGTGCGTTTATGGTTGGATGCACAAAATCTTAATGCAAAATAACGTCACTTTATATTGCCACTTGTGATATGGACCTTTATTATGCAGTCCGTCGCTTTTATTCTTCCACATCACAAGATCGTATAAAGCTTATTTTCTCCACACTAATAAATCCTACATATTTAGAGAGCAATTTTTATTGCATGCAACAATGACAACTTACTTGAGGGATCTTATTCAATCCATAGGTATGTATGGTAGACTCTCATGGCAAAACTGGGTTTAAGGATAATTGGAAGCACAAGTAGTATCTCTACTTGGTGCAAAGAATTTGGCTAGCATGAGGGGGAAAGGCAAGCTCAACATGTTGGATGATCCATGACAATATACTCTATTTCGGATATAAGAAAACATAACCCATTACGTTGTCTTCCTTGTCCAACATCAACTCTTTAGCATGTCATATTTTAATGAGTGCTCACAATCATAAAAGATGTCCAAGATAGTATATTTATATGTGAAAACCTCTCTTTCTTTTTTACTTCCTATTAATTGCAACGATGACCAAAACTATGTTTGTCAACTCTCAACAACTTTTATTCATCATACTCTTTATACGTGAAGTCATTACTCTCCATAAGATCAATATGATCTCTTTAATTCTTTTTGTTCTTTCTTTTTCTTTTATTCCCTCAAGATCATAGCAAGATAATCAAGCCCTTGACTCAAAACTAATCTTTATTATATATAACTCACGGACTCGATTACATAGAAGGATCATAAAGCAAAACTCAAAACTAGATCATACCAAAACTTTATTCTACTACATCAAGATATTACTAAAAGGATCGAACTAAGAAAAACGGTAAAGATAGGAGTGTGATGGTGATACGATACCGGGGCACCTCCCCCAAGCTTGGCAGTTGCCAAGGGGAGTGCCCATACCCATGTGATTATGTCTCTTTTGCTGGTGAAGAAGATGGTGGTGATGATGGATAGTCGCACATCGAGCGTAGGAGATCCTCCAATTTGCGGATAATGCCCTTGAGTGCGGTGATATGCTCCTTCAACAAAATATTTTCACGTGTGAGATACTTGTTTTGTATACGATCTAACTCAATCATCTTGAAAGCTTCAATCTCAGTTGGGATAAGAAGATTGTGATGAGGTTGACGGATGTCTTCTTCTTTTGCTGCCGGAGCTTGATCCTCCATGGCCTTCTTAATTCCATCATCCTTGTTGATCTCCCCGGGTTCTTCTCTCTTCAGCTCTATCTTCATTAGCCAAGCATCGTTGCCCGGATTGTTGGAGGAGGGGGACGACATGATGCCTGGCCTTGACAACTCTGGCAGAAAGCATCTGAAAACAAAAATAGAGGATATTTGCATGATACGAGGGTCAAAACCTTCGGGGGATTATATAATGAATTTTTACCGACCAAAAGAAGCATCGTGCAAGAAAATAGAGTCCGGAGAGCACACGAGGTGCCCACGAGGCAGGGGGCGCGCCCAGGGGGTAGGGTGCGCCCTCCACCCTCGTGGACGCCTCGTGTCCTTCCCGGACTACTTTTTATTTTCCTATTTTCTTAAATATTCCAAAACGGAGAAAAAATACCATTAGAACTATTTTGGAGTGGGTTTACTTACCGTACCACATACCTATTCCTTTTTGGAGTCTGAACATTCTGGAAGGTGTCCCTTATGTTTTCCTCCGGGGTTACGGTTTCAATAACATTAGCTTCAACATTTATAGGATTACCTGAGATATAATGTTTGATTCTTTGACCGTTCACCACATTTGGATTTGTGCCTTCGAAGTTGTTGATTTTTATGGCACCGGAACGATAGACCTCCTCGATAATGTAAGGACCTTCCCATTTAGAGAGAAGTTTTCCTGCAAAAAATCTTAGACGAGAGTTGAATAGCAACACATAATCACCTACATTAAACTCACGCTTTTGTATCCTTTTGGCATGCCATCTTTTAACTTTTTCTTTAAACAGTTTGGCGTTCTCATAGGCCCGGGTTCTCCATTCATCAAGTGAGCTAATGTCAAATAGTCTCTTCTCACCGGCAAGTTTGAAATCATAATTGAGCTCTTTAATGGCCCAATATGCCTTATGTTCTAGTTCGAGAGGTAAGTGACATGCTTTTCCGTAGACCATTTTATACGGAGACATACCCGTAGGATTTTTATATGCAGTTCTATAGGCCCATAATGCATCATCGAGTTTCTTGGACCAATTCTTTCTTGATCTATTAATAGTCTTTTGCAAAATTAATTTGAGCTCTCTATTACTAAGTTCTACTTGACCACTAGACTGCGGGTGATATGGAGATGCAATTCTATGATTAACATCATACTTAGCAAGCATTTTACAAAAAGCACCATGAATAAAATGTGAACCACCATCCATCATTAAGTATCTAGGGACTCCAAACCTCAGAAAAATAACTTCTTTAAGCATCTTAATAGAGGTGTTATGATCAGCACTACTAGTTGGAATAGCTTCTACCCACTTAGTAACGTAATCAACAGCAACTAAAATATGTGTATACCCATTAGAGGAAGGAAACGGTCCCATATAATCAAAGCCCCAAACATCAAATGGTTCAATAGCAAGTGAATAGTTCATAGGAATTTCTTGACGTCTACTAATATTACCAATTCTTTGACATTCATCACAAGACAAGACAAACTTATGAGCATCCTTGAAAAGAGTAGGCCAATAAAAACCGGATTGCAATACCTTATGCGTAGTTTTATCTCCAGTGTGGTGTCCTCCATAAGCTTCGGAGTGACACTTGCGTAGGATGTGTTCCTGTTCATGCTCAGGTACACAACGTCTAATAACACCATCTACTCCTTCTTTATAAAGGAGTGGGTCATCCTAGAAGTAATGTCTTAAATCATAGAAAAACTTTTTCTTTTGCTGGTATGTGAAACTAGGTGGTATAAATTTAGCAACAATTTAATTATCATAATCAGCATACCATGGAGCAGTACGAGAAGCATTTAAGACAGCTAATTGTTCATCAGGGAAGCTATCATCAATAGGTAGTGGGTCATCAAGAACATAGTTTAACCTAGACAAGTTGTCTGCAACGGGGTTCTCAGCTCCCTTTCTATCAATAATATGCAAATCAAATTCTTGTAGTTTGAGAACCCATCTAATGAGTCTAGGTTTAGCATCTTTCTCCAATTTTATTTTGTGCTGGCATAGAGTGGGACTAATGCCCTTAAGATCATCAAGCGTATATCCAATAGCAGCATGGTGTTTCTTCAGAGTTTTCAATAATTTCTTTTCTTCCTGCTCTGAAAGGTTAGCACTAATAATAACATGATATATCCTTTTCTCATCAGGATTAGAATATTTAAGAGTATCAGGTAATGGTTTAAGCTCAAACACGGGATCACCCTTGGGTGGAGGAGGATCCTGTAGGATTTCAACCGGCAAGTTGTGTTTCAAAATGGGTCCCTGTTTAAAGAATACTTCATCTATTTCCCTTCTTTCATTCATAAACATATCATTTTCATGGTCTAGAAAATATTGTTCTAAAGGATCATTAGGAGGCACGACAATAGAAGCAAGACCAATAATTTCAACTTTACTAGGCAATTATTCCTCATGGGGTTGTCTACGAAACTTAGCAAAGTTAAACTCATGAGACATATCCCCCAAGCCAATAGTAACAACATCCTTTTTGCAGTCTATCCTAGCATTAACAGTGTTCAAGAAGGGTCTACCAAATATAATGGGACACAATTTATCTTGTGGGGAACCAAGAACAAGAAAATCAGCAGGATATTTAACTTTCCCACACAAGACTTCAACATCTCTAACAATCCCAACTGGTGAAATAGTATTTCTATTGGCAAGCTTACTTGTAACATCAATTTTTTCTATCTCAGCAGGTGCAATATCATGCATAATTCCTTTGTATAAGGAATGAGTTATTGCACTTGCACTAGCCCCCATGTCACACAAGCCATGATAACAATTATCTCCTATTTTAACAGAAATAACAGGCATGCCTACAATAGGTCTATGTTTGTTTTTAGTATCGGGTCTAGCAATTCTAGCAGCTTCATCACAGAAGTAAATAACATGCCCATCAATATTATCGGCCAAGAGATATTTAACCATAGAAATACTAAGTTCAACTTTAATTTGCTCAGGGGGTGTAGGTATTCTAGTATTACTCTTATGAACCACAGTTGAAGCTTTAGCATGATCCTTTATTCTAATAAGGAAATGTGGTTTCTCAATATAAGCAGTAGGAACAACATGATCATTATAAGTGATAGTCTTTTCTTCAACTTTAATAGGTGAAACTAATTTTACTTCAATGGGAACATTATATTTAAACCACTTCTCCTTAGGGAGATCAACATGAGTAGCAAAGGATTCACAGAAAGAAGCTACTATCTCAGAGTCAAGTCCATATTTAGTGCTAAATTCATGAAAAACATCGGTATCCATAAAAGATTTAACACAATCAAACGTAGGTGTTATACCTGACTCCTTACCTTCGTCGAGATCCCAATCTTCAGAGCTGCGATTAATTCTGTCCAATAAATACCATTTGATTTCAGTAGTCTTCATCATAAAAGAACCAGTACAAGAAGTATCGAGCATGGAGCGATTATTGAGAGAAAGCCGAGCATAAATTTTTTGAATAATAATTTCTCTTGAGAGCTCATGATTGGGGCATGAATATAACATTGAATTAAGCCTCCCCCAAGCTTGAGCGATGCTTTCTCCTTCGCGAGGCCAAAAGTTATATATATAATTGCGATCACGATGAACAAGATGCATAGGATAAAACTTCTAATGAAATTCCAATTTCAATCGGTTGTAGTTCCATGATCCCATATCATCACATAGCCTAAACCATGTCAATGCCTTTCCCTTCAAAGATAAAGGGAAGACCTTCTTCTTGATAACATCCTCGGGCATACCTGCAAGATTAAATAGTCCACAAACTTCATCCACATAGATTAGTTGTAAAACGGGATGCAATGTTCCATCTCCTATAAAAGTATTAGCTAGCAGTTTCTCTATCATACCCGAAGGAATTTCGAAGTAAACATTTTCAGTAGGTTCAGTAGGTTGAGGAGAAACTCTTTACTCTACTGGTCAGGGTTAAGATACCCCGAACAAGCCCCTCAAAGGATTACTTTCCATAGTAACAAGTGACAGTAAATTTCAGCATACTATATAAATCTTTCCTTACCGATTTCCACTTACCAAAGGCGCTTCACTCACCGGCAATGGTGCCAGAAAAGAGTCTTGATGACCCACAAGTATAGGGGATCTATTCCTTTCGATAAGTAAGAGTGTCGAACCCAACGAGGAGCAGAAGGAAATGACAAGCGGTTTTCAGTAAGGTATTCTCTGCAAGCACTGAAATTATCGGTAATAGATAGTTTTGTGATAAGGTAATTTGTAATGGGCAACAAGTAATGAAAGTGAATAAGGTGCAGCAAGATGGCCCAATCCTTTTTGTAGCAAAGGACAAGCCTGGACAAACTCTTATATGAAGGAAAATGCTCCCGAGGACACATGGGAATTATTGTCAAGCTAGTTTTCATCACGCTCATATGATTCGCGTTCGTTACTTTGATAATTTGATATGTAGGTGGATCGGTGCTTGGGTACTGTCATTCCTTGGACAAGCATCCCACTTATGATTAATCCCTATTGCAAGCATCCGCAAATACAAAAGAAGTATTAAGGTAAACCTAACCATAGCACGAAACATATGGATCCAAATCAGCCCCTTACGAAGCAACACATAAACTAGGGTTTAAGCTTCTGTCACTCTAGCAACCCATCACCTACTTAGTACTTCCCAATGCCTTCCCCTAGCCCCAAACAATGGTGAAGTGTCATGTAGTCGACGTTCACATAACACCATTAGGGGAAAGACAACATACATCTCATCAGAATATCGAACGAATACCAAATTCACATGACTACTTATAGCAAGACTTTTCCCATGTCCTTAGGAACAAACGTAACTACTCACAAATCATATTCATGTTCATAATTAGAGGGGTATTAATATGCATAAAGGATCTGAACATATGATCTTCCACCAAATAAACCAACTAGCATCAACTACAAGGAGTAATCAACACTACTAGCAACCCACAAGTACCAATCTGAGGTTTTGAGACAAAGATTGGATACAAGAGATGAACTAGGGTTTGAGAAGAGATGGTGTTGGTGAAGATGTTGATGGAGATTGACCCCTCCCGCTGAGAGGATCGATGGTGATGACGATGGTGATGATTTCCCCCTCCCGGAGGGATATTTCCCCGGCATAATAGCTCCGCCGGAGCCCTAGATTGGTTCCGCCAAGGTTCCGCCTCGTGGTGGCAGTGTTTTGTCCCGAAAGCTTGCTGATGATTTTTTTCAGGGTAAAAGACTTCATATAGCAGAAGATGGGCACCGGAGGCCTGCCAGGGAGCCCACGAGGCAGGGGGGCGCGCCCAGGGGGGTAGGGCGCGAGCCCCACCCTCGTGGATGGTGGGTGGCCCCCTCTGGTTGATTCTTTTGCCAATATTTTTTATTAATTCCAAAAACTGCCTCCGTGAAGTTTCAGGTCTTTTGGAGCTGTGCAGAATAGGTCTCTAATATTTGCTCCTTTTCCAGCCTAGAATTCCAGCTGCCGGCATTCTCCCTCTTCATGTAAACCTTGTAAAATAAGAGAGAAAAGGCATAAGTATTGTGACATAATGTGTAATAACAGCCCATAATGCAATAAATATCGATATAAAAACCTGATGCAAAATGGACGTATCACGAGGTTCATGACATGTGGTATGTGCTATATGTACGCCCCATTCGGCGCGTGGTATATATGTACTTCTACTCTATAGCACAAACAAAAAAGAATCATTCCTTGATGATCAAATTAACCTCTCTCTCATTGGGTCAAAGTGATGGAGGACAACTTCGCATGCCCACGGATGGAAACGCTACACGCGAGTGAGTTCCTATATAGAGGGCAACCACTGCCTACATGGTATTGCGTGATGTTTGAATACCAATATAATGTACAACTATGATGTGGAACCTGCCTCGGGAACCAAAAAGTCCCCACATGGAGCGAGGTTATGACACACATATATATAGAGTATTAATGTTGCCCCCTCTTTGACATATGTACATACTCATATACTGTGCATATACGTACGTAACACAAACCAAAAAAGAACCATCCTTGTTGGTCAAATTAACCACTCTCTCGTTGTACGTTCAACTAGTCGACGACGACTTCGTGGGCCCATAGAGAGAGGCACACACGAGTGATGTCATAGGACAAGACCACTGCGTGCATGTTCCCGTGTGTTATGTGATGTTTGAATACCCAATGCACAACTTTGACGTGGCACATGCTTCACAAACCAGAAATGCACTACACCACGATGCATGTAGCCCCCTCACTTCAAACCGGTGGGAGTGTGTACGCACGTGCTCGAACTTTGATATGGAATCCCACCATGATCCACACCACACACATGCCAAGATGAATTCACCTTTTGGTCGAATTCCTCTCATTGTCGGTGGAAACAGAAAACCTTTGCGGGCTAACAAATGGGCACGTCGCTGATAACCGCATGAGGGAGAGTGTCCGAGAGGACCACCAATGCATGCATGTGGCCCAAACATTATGTATGAAAGGGCTGCGTAATTCTTTAAATAACCAATTCACGACTTTGATGTCGCATATATGACTCACAAAATGATCAATAATCCCACACGGAGGCTCACGACTCGTAGTGTATTGCCGGACCCCTCCACCCCACCACCCCACCACCCCACACACAGACACACACATCTCGCACCACCACAGCCACTTTGAGGCATGTCAAACTTTTTCCGCAGTGAACATGTGACGAAAGGTGGAGTGTCGTGTTAATTTTTTGTAAAAAGCAGACATCATTCGACCGTTTTTATACATTGATTGATTTCCTAGGGATTTAATGTGCAAAAATCAAATTTGAGCTACATGTGCACCAAAATGGGTTGCAAAATCATGTGTCCCTAGGTGCATGCTTCCCTGTGCAAGAGATTTCAAAAAATTGAGAATATATATTTTTAAAATTCAGTAAATCCAAAACTTAGTTGAAATTCATGAAACTTATCGTGGTGTCATATATGGACACTAGTAGACTATGATATTGTATTTTTTCGTCAATTAGACCCGTTTTGATATAATCTTCTTACAAACAGGAGATTATTAAAAACTGGCAACCAATATCTCATACGGATTATTTATTCAGACCGTGTGCGTTAGACCGTGTCATGCTTGAGTTAAGCAGTAAAGCGGCAGGATGAATCATCAATAAACCAAAAAATATATGTGCTGCCACATGCCCGTGTGCCATGCGAGCGGGCATGAGTTGACGGGACGCATGTGAGTAGTCCGCTGCGCAGGCATACCGGGAGGTGTGCGTGCAGGTGTGTGTATTGACAGTAGGCGTGCGAGTAGGTGTGTGAAATGATTGTAGGAATGGTAGAAGTCCACCGTGTAAGCTCACAGGGAGGCGAAACAGCTTTTGACCGCAGCCTGCCTCGCTCCCACTGGTCCGTATTAATTGCGCGCCCGAGCCTCCGGCCATAATAGGTGGCCACACCCTCGGTCCACAGTGGTCACCAACGTCTGGACTCTGAAGTGTATGAGGATGCCGCCGAAGCGCACCAACAGAGGGAGTGGCGACGCCGGGGCTGGTGAAGCACCCGCGCAACACATGAATCAGGGCACTGAGGTTGCCATCACCGCCGATGAGGTCTCGTGCAGGCAACAGCATGACCTTGACTTCGTCGGCGCCG
>NC_041390.1:598099681-598169339 GCF_002162155.2 Triticum dicoccoides | reverse complement strand
CCGGAGGTCAACAGCAACTCCGGCAATGACTGCGACTCCGACGGAAAACCGGTTAGTCATCTATATACCCATTTGTGTGGCAAACATATCATGTGTTTTCTCTCGTTACTCCCCCCCTCTATAATTTTTCTGGAATACAAATCCTATGTTTTGTTCTCTCAGTCCATGAAATCAGAGTAATTAAGATCCATTAGATGCACATGGTGTATTGATTGTTTGAATGTTATCCGTATAGGATTAGTGATTAATTGTTTGTTCTGTACAAATGATTTTTGCTAATAATCTGACTAGGGTTAACTTGCATGCTAATAATTCATGGCCAAATCTTCAGAATTGATTCTGAATGTCCTACATATATGTTTGTGCCTTTTTTCTTCTAGATCTTGAGAATTGATTTTGAATGTCCTACATGTATGTGTATGCCATTTTTTTCTTTCAGATTAGTATACACAGATGAGGCTCTGGCTAGCGCCGCCGCTGGATGTAGATCTTAGACCCAGCTGTGCGGCCAGAAGTGCCCCTTGGACCTGAGGAACTAGTAGAATCTCCGGCGGACCGCATCAGCGATCTCCCGGATGACATCCTTGGGGAGATCATCTTCCTTCTCCCCACCAAGGATGACTGCTGCACACAAGTCCTCGCATCTCGGTGGCGCACTCTGTGGCGCACCGTGCCTCTTAATCTCGACTGTCATCAGCTATCTGTTGATGATGATTCTGAACTACCCGGAGCCATCATCTCCTCCTATGAGGGCTCCGTTCAATGCATCTGCATCCGGCATGCTACCTGCTGGACATACCCTACATGGTGGCCGCCTGGCTGACATCCCATCAATTCGATAAACTCTAGCAGCTTGAGTTCTACCATTACTACAGCGATAGGTTACCACTAATAGTTGCATTTGTGCCCTCACCACCGATGCCCATCTCATGGTTTTCGTCCTCCATCCACACCGCCACCTTGACCCAGTGCCATCTAGAAGACAATCTGGTACAAATGCTTCGACTACCACTGCTGAAAAAACTTGCGCTTGTGTTGGTTCATCTGTCGGAGGCCTTACTGCACAGCATCATCCACTCCAGCTACCTTGCAGTGGAGCGTCTGGTGCTTGTTCTTGGAGCAAGAATCGATATCCCTTGTCTCAAAATAAATTCGCCTCACCTTGTAAGCATTGGAATTAGTTCTGAAGGACAGGAGCTCATCATCGAAGATGCCCCTTCACTTCAAAGGTTGGTCCTTGAATGTTGTTATAAACCTAAGCAAATAATTGTGGTCTCTGCGCCTAAACTGGAGACCTTGGGTGAAATTTGTGATCCGTTGAAATGGTTCGAGATGGTGTTTGCCTCCACACCTATTGAGGTACTGTATATTATTCACGTACACTTTTGTAATTTGCATTTTTCATTTGTGCGCATAAGTTAAGTATCATCTTAGAGTACACTTTCAGTGCTAATATTATGTTCTATGCTCAATGAAGCGCTTGTCCATCCTGTCGTGGAATTATCACGACAGATGTCCTAGCAAAAGGACTTAGTCGTGGAGCCATCGCAACTAGGTTAGCTTAAAGGGGTTAAGTGGGACAAAGGACACAGGAGTTTATACTGGTTCAGCCCCTTGCGGTGAAGGTAAAGGCCTAGTCCAGTTTGAGGTGGTATTGCTTGGGTTTCGATTACCAGGGAGCGAATACGCTTGACCTAGCTTTCGATCTGTTGTCTCTTGCCCTAAGCCGCCGCCGGGTCGTCCCTTTTTATACACAGGTTGACGCCCAACGGCTTACAGAGTCCTGGACGGCTCATAAACAACGTGTCAGGCCCGGTGACTAATTATACTTGCCTTACAATACAAACCACATATATATGGCAGTTTACACTTATGGGCCCTAAGCCGCCTCTGGGCTTTAGGCCCTTTAGTATGTCTTCATCCTGAACCGCCATCTTCGACATCTTCATGGGCTTCATGATGATGAATCGCCATTGGTATAACCCGGCCCCTCCTGGGCAGGTCATACCTAATAGTTATATCCCCAACACATCCTATCAGTGGTGGTGGATTCTGTCGAGAGCTTATATATTAGTATGTGGTGTTTTGATCTCAACATCATTATTGCCTTGCTGCAATGCTTTCCATGTCTTTAGAATTTGTATTTAAAGGTGTTGATTTCACGCACATTGAAAGCCCATATATAATGTACTATAATTAATCATTCAACTATCACTCTTTCAACATAATCTTTTTTAGACATTAACTGTTTTCAATCTTCATCTCTATTTAGGCAACAACACATGGAGAAAAAGATATAACCAATCGATGGTTGATGAAGCAAGGGGATTTTCTCAGACCTCATAATATTCGTCTGAAGACAGTAACGCTGGAACGATATTCATCCAACAGTGCAAACACTAGCTTTGTCACATTCTTCATGTTGAATGCGAGGGCACTATTGTCCGTGAGGATTAAGTTTTTCAACAAGAAATTACTCACGACTGCAAGTGTTGAAGAGCATAAAAAGAAGTTTCAGGTGGACCTAAGGGCTTCTGATCGTGTTCGGCTTCTATTTACAATAGCTTGTGGTCATCATGGAGCAGTAGAATTATTGTACTGGGATCTTGATTTTATGGATCAGACTAATCCATTTGATTGTAACTGCCGAAAACATTGGTTGAGTTAGATGTCATTGTCATGTTCAATCCCGGTTATGTGTGAACCTGATGAATAATTAATCCGCGTGCTTTTGTACCTTTTGTAAGATGGAGTTAGACATTGTTGCCCTTTTCAACTAGGGTTTGATCCACATTTTCTTTCATACTGGGCCAATGGCTTGCCATTTCTTTAATTAAGACATAAATATTATAAGCATTCACAACAAAGGGAAAGAACCTCACTCTCGTGGGATCCTTGAGATCTTTGTTCATTACAGAACCGCAAGTTCTTAGCGCCCAGCAGCACCCAAAAACTTATTTTCAGCTAGCACACCAAATGGGCTGTAATTCTTAATAAGAAAAGTTGCATGGTAGTGACAGATTTGTATTTGTCATTTGGGACCCACGAGGAAAAAGCCAGGGCGGTGCCGACTCGACAGTAAACATTGAGAAACCTGGTTTTAAAATTACTGTAAATCCAAAACACTTCTCAAAATCATGAAACTTGGCATGGTGTTATGACATAGCACCAACATGTTGTGGTAAAAAATTAGTCCAATATGGGACAAGTTTTCATACAAACTTCTTACAAATCGGAGCTTCTCTCAAAAGGCTCATGGTTCTGAGAGGGACCTTGTCACCTATATTTGCGAAACGACATACGTTGTCTCTTCCCGCCTTGATTTATTTTACAGAGGCAACATGCAACTATAGTATTATGAAATTATTCACAGTTCGTTTTGCCTTTTTATACATTATTTGAGTTTTCTAGGCATTTTGGAACATACTTTGGAGTGTGCAAAGGTCATGTGTGTACTAGCCACATATGTAATTGGATGTTCAATCTGTTTATGGAATCAAGTCCTTATAAGTTATAAGTACATATGATGTTGTTCTGTGTGCAATGACATCGCACACGGACCATACTAGGGAACCCGTCGGTGATGATTTCATCAATCACTGACAATTGTATACCACCAAGCGTTTGCCTAGAACCCACACGACTTATTAGCAGCAATCGTCTGTACTAGTATCGGTCTTCGCACACATTTCGGATTACAGACCTGTTTGCCGCGTATCACACACATCCTGTTAAATTGAACCGTTTTGTTCTCTTGGCTCAAAGCAAACAGTTAATCCAAGTGAACCGTATGTTGTATATCGCACACACCTTGATCTGGCTGACCGTTTCTTTTGTGTTGCCTAATCACAAATAGTTCATCCGAGTGAACCTTATGTTGTATATTGCACACACCTTCATCTAGCTGCCCGTTTCTTTTGTTCCTCCTCATCACAAACAGTTAAGTGAACTGAACCGTATGCCCTGCATCGCACACACAACTAAAATCTGAACCGTGTTTGATGCATCCGTCATCGAAAACATTTTGCACCTTTTTTACGGGTTTTTTACACCACCGTTTGCGATTAATGCATCGCGCACAGTTTCATCGAAGGGTCTCTGATCCTAGTGTCACGTTAGCAGCATCCTACAGTAGCGTTGCTCGATTAAAAAGTGTGTGTTGTAGGCTCCTTTGTGTACCCAAATTATGCAATGACATGGATGACCACTGTAACCAGGAAAATTCAGACCAAAATTTGCATGTTCAAACTCATCACACACGGGGTAAGCTATATGAATTGTTTGTGCTGTTCACATATCATACATAATGCTGAATAAGGGACCGTGTCTGATGACACTTTGCGCGCCAGTTTTTCACTGCACCGAGCCAAAAAATTTGGCTTCCGCAGAAATATCTACCTCCCCGCCCCTCCCCCTTAACAAAAGCCACATTTCCCCTGTTTCCGCCTTCCTTTTCAAGTTCAAACCTTCACTCCTTGCTTGCAGCGCCTCCTCGTCGGTGACCGTCCTTCACGGTGCTCGGCGTTGTTGATCCAGACAGGTAATCCACAACTGACCCCCATCCTCCTCCTCCTTCTACATCCCACATGGCCCGACCGCCGGCGGGACACCTTCCACCCAAATCATCAACCCTACTCCAAATAAGCGACGCCCTAACACATGGTGCATGCAGTATAGCCAGGAGCACAAGGACCATTTGGCAGTGGAGAAGCAAATCGCGGCCGCACGTGCGGATGAGGTCATGATGGCTGCCATTCGTGCCGACCGCCAAATCTTGGAGGAGCACCTCACCGTTGAGGCCACCGCCGATGCCTCGCGCGCCGATGCCGTGACATGGTTGGTTGCTTTAAACGATAGCTCGTGGCATTTTCTCGAGGCCACTGTCGGTGCCTTCGACAAAGACTAGGACGTGTTTTCTTAGCGTGCATGTGCTTACCTCAACTCGAGATCTAGCAGGTTGGTGCCCGGAGCGGCTCAGGAAACTCACCACTACGAGGAGGTCACCCACGATGTGGAGGCCTCGCCCTCTTCCATGTCCAAGGAGCCAATCATCATCGATATCTCCGACGATGAGGAGTAGCTTGTCTTATTAGCTCACTATAAGGGCCTATGTTCAGCTAGCTAGCTACACAGGTTAAGCATGTTCGGTTTTACCGGTTGCATGTGCTTCTCCTGCCTTTCCTTAACAAATTCTAGTGAATTGTCCTATGTACTTTTCTCTGGGATGTACATACGAAGGGAAACGTTTCTCTGGGATTCATTATGTAGAATGTACTTACGAGTGGAAACGATTGGGCATGTATAATTGTATGCGATGGCTAGCCCGATCGCACACGAGCTCATTTTGCGCAGCGTGTGTGACTGGAGGGCCTATCCCCGACGGTTTCTGGATTGTGTGGGACGGACCCCCTATCGTCCACACTCAGTAGGCAACGGTTTAAAATGTCGTCGCGGAAAGGGATTAAAAACCGTCTGTATAGCAGCTTGTTGTACCAGTGATATGAAAATAACCTTCGATATTCGGCCTGAAGATGAAACTGAAGATAATATCGACATTTGGGTGGATGTGTACACGCTTCCAATTCTCCCTCTTTGTGAGTTTGTCAAATAAATTTGTTCAGTAATTTATATGGTTTATTTAAAAATCATTGATGGCTTATTTCCATTGACAACTTACTTCCATTCTTCAAAAAATGTACGGAAGGTAGTAGACAAAACCTACTACATTGATGGCTCTGAACTAACTTACAAGGAGAATGAAAGGATCGATATAGTTGACTAGCGGGGGTGAATAGGCAACTAATTTTTTTAGCTTTTCTTTACCAATTTAAACTTTGCATCAAAGTAGGTTGTCTAGATATGCAACTAGGTGAGCAACCTATATGATGCAACAACGAAAAGCACACAAGCAAGCAAAGGATACACCACAATATAAGATTGCACAAGTAAAGGTATGAGATAACCAAGAGTGGAGCCGGTGAGGACGAGGATGTGTTACCGAAGTTCCTTCCTTTTGAGGGGAAGTACGTCTCCGTTGGAGCAGTGTGGAGGCACAATGCTCCCCAAGAAGCCACTAGGGCCACCGTATTCTCCTCACGCCCTCACACAATACGAGATGTCGTGATTCCACTATTGGTGCCCTTGGAGGCGGCAACCGGACCTTTACAAACAAGGTTGGGGCAATCTCCACAACTTAATTGGAGGCTCCCAACGACATCACGAAGCTTCACCACAATGGAATATGGCTCCACGGTGACCTCAACCATCTAGGGTGCACAAACACCCAAGAGTAACAAGATCCGCAAGGGATTAGTGGGGGGAATCAAATTTCTCTTAGTGGAAGTGTAGATCGGAGCCTTCTCAACCAATCCCTAAAGAATCAACAAGTTTGATTGGCTAGGGACAGAGATCGGGCGAAAATGGAGCTTAGAGCAACAATGGAGCTTAGGGATAGAATAGGTGGGTCAACTTGGAGAAGAAGACCTCCTTTTATAAGGGGGAAACAAACCAACCGTTACCCCCGCTCAGCCCCGCACAGAGCGGTACTACCGCTGGGGGCAGCGGTACTACTGTTGTGGTCAGCGGTACTACCACTCCCCCTCACGGTACTGCCACGCAGACTGAGGGATACCAGAGGTGGAGCAGGATCTAGACCCAGGGCGGTACTAACATCAGTGGTAAGGGCGGTACTACCGCTTTCGAGCGGTACTACCGCCTCTACTGCCACTGCTAGTGCCGCAAAACCTGACACGAGGGGCGACAACCCTGAGTCGAGGCGGTAGGAGCACAGAACAGTAGCGGTACTATGGCTGAGAGCTCTAGGCGGTACTGACGCTTGTAGCTCTCGAGCGGTACTACCGCTGGTGTCCGCGGTACTACCGCCGGGACCAGATTTCATAGAGAAGGCAACGAAAGATCCTTTAATGAAGCGGGAAGGCTCAGTGGGTGCAAATGGGATGTGTATGTGTTGATTCCACCCTAGCCTATCCAATGCGGATCCCCTCTTGATAGTACGGTCACCCCTACAAAACAAGTCCACCAAAACTGAAACGAAAGAGCTACACCGTCTTCGCATGGAACTCCGAGGGGAAGGAAATGTCTCGTGCCAAAGGATGAATCTCTGAAATACTCAATGCACACGATTAGTCCGCAAATATGTTGTCATCAATCACCAAAACTACTTGGAGAGAGACATGCCTTAACAATCTCCCCTTTTTTGGTGGATTGATGACAACACGGGATTTGCACAAAGGTAAGACAAGAAAGTAAACGAATCCCGAACTACAAAATATAGACGGAGCTCCCCTGAATGTGTGCACCTAATTAGAGGTGCCTTTGGAATGCAAGGCACACACATTAGGATCAACACTCCCCCTATATTTTATAGTCAGACAACATTAGCAATATATAGCACGGATGCATTAGAGCAGGAGTGAGCAAAGTATATAACAGGATAAGCATGCAACTCACATACTACCAAGGTACTCGACAAACTAGATAATAAAAGGATAAGGTAGCATATGTCTCACACCATATGATCGAGTACCAGGTACAGGTCTCTCAAGCACAAACCAAAAAATTGCAAAGGACGAAACAAACGCAACAAAAGTGAGAAAAGAGTTTGCGAGAAAGACAAAGACAGGCACAAACAAACCACACAAACACACGCTCGCAACTCAACCATGACAAATCCTTAAACTCCCTCCCCCTTTGGCATCAAGACACCAAAAAGGCAAAAAGTGCTGCTACGGCTCCAGGTGAGAGCAAACTGAGGATCTCCATCATCACATCCCAGCGGGATCGTCTGCACTGCCATCATCGGTAGGAAAGTGCTCGGTGTCTGAATCGGTCCACGGGCAGTGCTGCTGAACTCACTCCTCCTCATCAGTGATCTTGCC
This sequence comes from Triticum dicoccoides, assembly GCF_002162155.2. Classification (NCBI taxonomy): domain Eukaryota; kingdom Viridiplantae; phylum Streptophyta; class Magnoliopsida; order Poales; family Poaceae; genus Triticum; species Triticum dicoccoides. The sequence goes on along the minus strand of NC_041390.1, from coordinate 598,161,441 downwards.
CTCAGATCCGCTGGAAACGGTCGCACCCAACTGACGCATGAGCTCCTTGTGACGGATCCTAGCCTTCTTCTCGGACACATGAGTCATGTACTCACCATGATACTCCATGCAGAAGAGTTTCTTCATCTTGCTCTTGAGCTTCTTTGCCCATGAGGGCTCTGCTCCAGAAGGCTCATAGTCATCGTCATCATCAGCATCAGCCTCTATCTCCATGTCAGCAGCTCCAGACAGAATCCCGGACCTCGGAGCCGAAGAGCCCCAGTTCTCCTTCTTCCTCAAACGCTTGATCTCATGAGAGACTAACTCCCCAGTCTCCAGCATCACATTCTAATAAACACGAGCCCAGGCCTTCTCAATAAGCAACATGATAAACGGTCCATAGATAGGGCACTTGCGCTCAGAGATGGCGGAGACCAGTTCAGACCACATGACATGAGAGATATCCAAGGATTCTCCAGTGTTTTCTTCCTTCTCGCGCTGGCAGAAAAGAAGCATGTCCACGAGAAACGAGTGAACCATATCCAAGTTCCCAATGTGAGGAAAGAGGGTCTCCCTGAAGATGCGATGGAGTATGTCCAGAAAAGCAGGCAGCTCATAGGTTTCCTTCCGAGTCTCGGGGTGAATCTTCAAAACACAGTATGGCCAGAGAGATTGCTTGTGTGTGGAAGTTGCATTGCGGTGAGGGCGAAAGCCAACTGGGTTCTCAAGACCATGATCTTCAACTCCAAGTAACTCCATGAAGGCCTTCCACTTGACAGAAAGTAGCTTGCCACCTGTCAGCCATGTCAGAGTTCTGTCCTCATCTGTTCCAAGATGAACCGTGGCATAAAACCGAGCCACCAAATCAGCATCAAAGTCCTTGTTGAACGGCTTGATCCTGAGAATGTTTAGATGAGAACACATCTCAAGGGCTTCGCCAAAGTAGACAGGATCCTTCTCCATATAGTCAGTGTCGATGGTCCAAACATCAACATAGTGATTCTTCTTTGCTTTGATCACATCAAAGTAGATGGCCCACTAAAAGCGGTTCCAGAAAGGACGGTTGACCAAAGCGGGTTCTTGATCTTCCGAATAAGGGTTTCGCCGGCATTTTTTTCAGAACTCCTTTGCAGACATCTCTGTCACAGACTTGGCCCTAGGCTTGGGCTTGCTCGCAATCTTCTTCTTTGGCTTAGGAGGAGGAGGAACACTTGATGAGGCAACCGCTGTCTCAGAGGTGCGGTAGCGCTTGGAAGTTGAACGCCCGGGGTTGACACGGCGCAAATGTTTCTCAGAAGAGTCATCACCTGGAACCAGACACAAGGACACAAGGAACAACAAGAAAGAACGAGCATAAGCCACCAAACAAAACAACATGGGTCGAACTTGGCAGGAGTATGATGGAAGTGGGCATCCGACGGTAGTACCACTCCAAAGGGGCGGTAGTACCGCTCGAGGCGGCGGAACGGCGGTTCCCTACTACCATGGTCAAATCCGGCACTACCGGGATGCAAAATTCAAAAATACTCCTACCAAATATCAATACAAAAAGTCTAGTTGCCTTCTCCAACCTACTCAAGCCTTGATTTAGCCAAAAATCAAGAGATGCAACAACTATTTCCCCTAAAACACTAGATCTGAAATCTAGGCACAAAGAGAAAGGGAACGGGGGCAATACCGGTATCCATGGCAAGAGGACGGGGTGGGGATCGATTCCACCAAAGGGAATGGAGAGGGACGACACGGTGCTGGCGGCCCGCCGGAGCCCTCCCGCGGTGAGTCGGCGCTGGAGAGACGAGATGGAATGGGTGGGTTGTGCAAATGAGTATGGGGGAGAAGAAACCTCCCCCTGCCCCGACATAACCCCCCAGCCTCGCCCCACAGCGGTAGTACCGCTCGGGTGGGCGGCAATACTGCTTGTCACCACAAGCGGTAATGCCGCGCACCAGCAGCGGCAGTACCGCCCAGCCAAAACCCCCAAAACTAGACACAAAGGCTTAGCTCAAAAAGAAAAACAAATGGCAAGAAAAGAGAGCAAACACAAGGCGACAAAAACACCAGCTAGAGGACAAGAAACACACGCACCTCTTCAAGAGAGGGCGGTGGCCGAGGCCACCTATGTTTGAGTCAAGAGGTATGGCGCCGTGAAGATTTTAACCTTGGGCCCATGACCAAAACTCGTCTTTGAAGCACAAGTACCATAAAAAATGGCTAATGTGAAAGACTTGATCAATTTGTGCATAATGGGGGGAGTGAGGTTCATTGAGAGAACAACACTCCCCCTATGTACATGCCTACACCTAAACAAGATAACAAGTTGAGTATGGTGGGTTGAGAAAGGGTTAAAGCAACATTGCTTGAATCAATGATATTTAGTTCATGCCTTAACTCGCGAAATCTTGCTTCATCCAAAGGCTTCGTGAAGATATCTGCAAGGTTATCATGAGTGTTGACATAGTTGAGCTCAATCTCCCCTTGCCTAATATGATCCCGGATGAAGTGACACCGAATCTCAATATGCTTCGTCTTGAAGTGTTGCACCGGGTTGAGAGAAATCTTGATGACACTTTCATTGTCACACCAAAGAGGCACTTTGTCACAAATGACACTATAATCCTTTAAAGTTTGCCTCATCCAAAGAAGTTGTGCACAACAACTACCGACCGCCACATACTCCGCTTCGGTGGACGAGAGAGATACACAACTTTGCTTCTTAGAAGACCAACTCACCAAAGAGCAACCAAGAAATTGGCACCCTTCGGAAGTGGACTTCCTATCCACTTTGTCTCCCGCCCAATCAGAGTCCGAATAGCCTACAAGCTTGAAGTTTGCTCCTCTTGGGTACCATAAGCCAAAGTTTAGGGTATGAGCCAAATATCGAAAGATTTGCTTGACCGCCACAAAGTGGCTTTCCTTAGGTGCGGCTTGAAACTGTGCACAAATTCTCACACTCAACATGATATCCGGTCTAGATGCACAAAGGTAAAGTAAGGAGCCAATCATGGAGCGATATACCTTTTGATCCACCTCTTTACCATTGGGATCTATGTCAAGTTGGCATTTGACGAGCATTGGAGTGGAAGCCGGCTTGACATCACTTAGCTTCAATCTCTTGAGCATGTCTTGAGTGTATTTGGCTTGGTTGATGAAGGTTCCTTCTCTTCTTTGCTTGACTTCGAACCCTAGAAAGAACTTCAACTCTCCCATCATGGACATCTTGAACTCTGAGGTCATGAGAGCGGCAAATTACTCATTGAAAGCTTTGTTAAGGGAACCAAAGATAATATCATCAACATATAGTTGGCACACAAACAACCCCCCTTTAACCTTCTTAGTAAAAAGAGTGGGGTCGATTTTCCCAATTTCAAACCCACGATCTTGCAACAACTCGGTAAGGTGGTCATACCATGCACGTGGGGCTTGTTTAAGGCCATAGAGTGCCTTATCGAGTTGGTACACATGATCGGTGAGGGAGTCCTAGACTAAGGGGTCCTCGGACGTCCGACCTGTTAGCCATGGGCTGGACTGATGGGCTGTGAAGATACAAAGACCGAAGACTCTACCCGTGTCCAGATGGGACTCTCCTTGGCATGGAAGGCAAGCTTGGCGACAAAATATGAAGACTCCTTTCTCTGTAACCGACTTTATGTAACCCTAGTTCCCTCCGGTGTCTATATAAACTGGAGGGGTAGATATGTAGAGGGACAATCATAATTGTAGTCATACATGCTAGACTTCTAGGGTTTTAGCCATTATGATCTCATGGTAGATCAACTCTTGTAATACTCATATTCATCAAGATCAATCAAGCAGGAAATAGGGTATTACCTCCATAGCGAGGGCCGGATCCTGGGTAAACATTGTGTCCCCCGTCTCCTGTTACCATCGACCTTAGACGCACAGTTCGGGACCCCTACTCGAGATCCGCCGGTTTTTACACCGACATTGGTGCTTTCATTGAGAGTTCCATTGTGCCGTCCTCAAAAGGTTTGATGGATCCTTCAATCATCTATAACAATGTTGTCCAAGGGGAAGTCTTCCTTCCCGGACAGATCTTCGTGTTCGGCGGCTTCGCACTGCGGGCCAACTCGCCCGACCATCTGGAGCAAATCGGGAGCTACGCCCTTGGCCGTCAGGTCAGATTCGGGAGCTTGAACTACGTCGCAGACATCCACGGAGACTTGATCTTCGGCGGATTTGAGACCGCGGCAGTCGCTCCCCGTCACCACGATGAAAATGAACTAAATCTGTCATCGAACCATACCCAGGAGATAGCACCTGTGACTGCTCAGGCCTTAGATCAGGAGTAGATCGCGCCATCCGAAGACGGGAAGCTCAACCCCGCCACAGATGCCGCAGTCCTAGTAGCGTCAGAGCCACACACAGACCCAACCTCGAGTGGAATCTATGTCACCAGAGCCTGGGACCCGTTTTCCGCTACAGGTACGAACCATGTGCGTCCACGTGCATCGAGCTCGATCAGTTATCGATCGTTGAATTCAGCTCCACGAACATTTTTCGGCACTCGCCTTTGGGCGACGTGTTAAACTCGTTAAAAGCACTATCCTTAGCGAGGGCCTCACAGCCGAATTATATCCGGTTCGAACTGGAGGCTGATGACGGAGAATTTCCCTTCCCACCCACCGCCCATTTCAAAGCCACTGTCGAAGACTTAACCGACATGCTCGATTACGGCTCTGAAGACATTGACGACATGGACGACAATGTCGATGAGGAGCAGGGCCAAAACCCGCCGTTTACCGGACGCTGGACGGCCACCTCTTCTTATGACGTGTACATGGTGGATACACCTAAAAGAACTAACGACGATGACAAAGAAGATCCTGTCGAGGATAAACCTCCTAAGACACAGCCAAAGCGCCGGCATCAGCGGTGCTGCTCTAAGTCACGTCGTGGAAAAGACAACAGTACTGGCACGAGAGAAAACAATACTCTGGACAAAGCCGAAGATAATGAAGACCCCATTGAGACAACTTCTGAACAGGAGGAACGGGAAAACGGGCAAGTTAGCCCTGACGAACAGGCCATAAACAACGACTCGGAGGGCGGTAATTATCTTCCACTCTCCGAGGATGAGGTGAGCCTCGGCAACAAGGATTTTATCGTGCCTGAGGAACCTCTCGACCAGGAGCGCTTTAAGCGCCGACTAATAGCCACTGCAAGGAGCCTGAAAAAGATGCAGCAGCAGCTTCAAGCTGATCAAGACCTGCTCAACGACAGATGAACCGAGGTCCTGGCAGCCAAAGAATACGGCCTCAAGCGCCCAGCCAAAAGTTACCTGAAGCGCAAATTGCTACCTCAGTTCGATGATGATGCGCCGGAGCCCATACCATCATCGCCCAATGCAGCTAACCGACCACCATGCGGTCAGGACAAAGCGGCAACTCAAGCCGAACACCAGCGCGCCCCACCCAACTGTAAAGGTGGAGATAAGACAGCTCGGGGTTATACACATGACCTTAGGCAGGACCTGGACAGTAGAGCAGGACATACCAGATCGATCTACGGATCGCGAGGACGTGCCCCGAAACGCGACGACGGCTATCTATTCGGATGTGGCAAGCCTAGCCACGCCCGGGCCGAAAACAGCAGACGGACTCCATCGGAGCTACGTCATGATGTGGCCCGATATAGAGGCGCCGCACACCCCCTTTGCTTCACAGACAAAGTAATGGAGCACGAATTCCCAAACGGGTTTAAACCCATGAATATTGAATCATATGATGGGACAACTGATCCCGTGGTATGGATCAAAGATTTCCTTCTCCATATCCATATGGCCCGCAGAGATGACCTCCACGCCATCAAATACCTCCCATTAAAACTCAACGGGCCAGCTCGGCACTGGTTAAATAGTCTGCCCGAAAACTCTATTGGCAGCTGGGAGGATTTGGAAGACGCCTTCCGCGACAACTTCCAAGGTACATATGTCCGGCCACCAGATGCCGATGATGTAAGTCACATTGTCCAGCAGCCCGGAGAGTCAGCCAGGAAGCTCTGGACTAGGTTCTTAGTTAAAAAGAACCAAATCGTCGATTGCCCGAACGAGGAAGCCCTAGCGGCCTTCAAACACAGTGTCCCAGACCAGTGGCTCGCCCGCCACCTCCGTCATGAAAAACCAAAATCAATGTCAGCCCTTACTGCTCTAATGACCCACTTTTGCGTGCGAGAAGACAGCTGGCTCGCTCGTAGAAGCAATAGTGCCAGCGATCCGGGCACTTCCGAAGTCCGAGACGGCAACGGCAAGCCACGACGCAGTAAACACAAACATCGCACTGATAATGAAGGAATGCACGACACAGCAGTCAACGCCGGATTCAGCGGCCCCAAATCCAGTCAATGAAAAAAGCCATTCAAGGCAAACATAGATGGATCATCCAATTTAGACAAGATATTGGATCGGCCCTACCGGATTCATGGCAACCCCGATAAACCAGCTAATCACACCAACAGAAGCTATTGGGTCTTCAAACAGGCCGGCAAGCTTAATGCCGAACACAAGGGGAAGAAGCCGCCCGGTGATAGCGACGATGAAGAGACTCACCAACCAAACACCGGGGGTCAGAAGCAGTTTCCCCCAAGGTAAAAACAATGAACATGGTATACGTGACACACACCTCTACGGGGGATCATAAGAAGCGCTCCCTCCGGACAGAGGGTCATACTACGGCTACTTCAGCCGAAGTACAAAACGGTCTAATTAAGCCGCATACCCTGTCGGCCATTAAGCCGCCGATCTCCATTCAACAGGACCGACCAATTTCGGAGCGGGACTAGCAGTTCGGCTTCCGCCGTCCGCCTCATTTACCTACGAAATCTGTACCGCACATACATAACTATGCACTTAAAATACCCTGGGCATCGGTGGAAGCACAATACAAACGGGCCTACAAGTACTCCCATAACCTCCTCTTTTTTCTCTTCTAACTACTCTTTCTTTTTCATTATCCTTCACCACAGGTGGCTCCAAGGCTGGTCATCTCACAGACTCTATCGGAGTTCGGGTTCGTACATTCACCTAAAGGCTACTCCTGTTAAGGAGCCCCTACACCAAGGAAAGGCGGCGCAGACGTGCGACAGGAGGTCCAAAGCAACTTTTTGTAGACCGCACTCTCTATTTTGCGAGCCTGTAAAGTGCCTTTTCCTCAGCCGTCGACCCCTGGCATGTCAAATAGCCGGGGTTGTGGCGTTATTATCTATAAAATGACGATTGGCATATCACTCAGGTTCCAGTGAACATAATTCGTATCCAGTATTCACTTTTCTCTAAAGAACTGAATTTCGCTCCTTTGGTTGTTTCACACACGCACCCCAACATAACTTACCAGGGGCTCGGCATGGGAACAAAATGAGTTGCCAACAAGTCCGAACAGCTTTATAGCATACTTCGGCGTCGCGAGTTTGGCCTTATATGCATCAGCTCCGAATCATGTCTTGGGTCTATAGTTGGGTTGCCTGGCTCTTGTGCTTACTACCTTACGTTCCGCTCTATCGGCTAGGGTTGTAAAGGGAGAACTACTGCGATTGTGTTTCCGGTTCATCTGGTCAAACACCTCAGTAGAGAAAGCCGAAAACTGACTGTCATGATGCGGCGAGAGCTGGTCAACCACTCAATGACTTATCGAAATCTTTCGCGATTCCCTCCGTATTACCCGAAGGACCATTCTTCAGGTCATACATGTAATGCATCGTACTGGGATAACCGCGTACATACCAGGGTCTATATCATAGACCCACCATAAAACTCCTATGGCTAAGTTAAAGTGTTAACGCCCTGTAGTCAGATTGCCTAGTTCGCCGCATTGACACCTCCTTCATGGACCAAGACGTTGAGTTAAGAGTGATCAAGTACTTTCCGAACACCCCCATATTTTCTACGAGGGGGATGAAGCCGACGACTGGAAAGCTTTCAGATTATACAAAAATGGCCGCACAAGAGGAACCAAGGAAAATAGCTTTATTATATCATAATATTGTCTTTTACAATTTCAATACATTTCACTTGAATATCATGTCTTTCAAGCACTGACCCTCTATCAAGCGGGCACCCTCTAAGACATCGTCGAAATAATGCTCTGGTGCATGGTGGTCCTTGCCCTTGGGTGGACTCTTCGCTGCAACGTCGGTGGCCTTCATCTTCGCCCAGTATGTCTTGACATGGGCAAAGGCCATCCATGCTCCTTCAATGCATGTTGACCGCTTAACAACGTTGATACGCGGCACCGCATCAACAAGTCGCTGCATGTCGGGGGTTGGGTGCGACATATGCCAAGGGATGGCTTATCATGGTGGGGGCGAGTAGAACATCGCCGGTGCCTGGAAGCGGGATGAGGCGTAGGCATGCACGCCGGCGAATCTTACCCAGCTTTAGGGCTCTCCGAGGAGATAACACCCCTACTGCTTCTCTGCGGGGTCTCCGCATGATCACTATGGCAAAGGGTGTACAAGGTTGCTCCTTGAGCTGTTTTCTGGAGGTGGGAGAAGGCAAGGCTAGCTCTCTCCCTCCTATGCTCTCTGGTCTAGTGCTAATGGAATCAAACCCTTTGCATGGGTGCCCCGGGGAGTTTATATAGGCCTACCCCCTGGGGGTACAATGGTAATCCGGCTGGGCGCGGGTCCCAGCCGTCTGTCTCTCAGGCCGCCGTCTTCTCCGCCGACTACAGGGGCCCGCCAGCTGGTGGGCCTCGCCGACTGGCCCGGTACGGAGCCGACAGGCCTTGTCCGCCGCGGGCGGGTCTTGCCGGCTGCGGATTACTGTAGCCGTGCTTCTAATGACGCTGGCTTTGTCATGGGGTCATGGCAACAGTGCCGCCGCCTGACGGGCGATCACTGTTGCCACTCCCCGTCTTGTCTGGTTAATGGCGTGCGGGGCCCGTGGGAGGGGCCGGCCGACTCTTGGAGGCCGACTCCCATGGGCTCCGCCTTGTGGCGCTCTCGCCGTCTTCTGTACCCCCACCGACCGGCTGGGCCCGCCGTCTCCGGGCCGTACAGGCGGGCCAACGTGGGCATAGGATTCCGCCACTGGGGCTGATGTCAGGGCTGGCATGGCAACAGTGCCGCGCCGGACGAAGATCTCCATTGGTACGACACACTGTGGCCATGACTGCCCTTGGTACTCGGGGCGGGAGCGGGCCATACTGTGGCCGTTCCCCGTCCCGTTCCTTCTTACGAAGGAAAAGGGTGGTTGGAGTCGCAGTCCGACTCCCCATAGCCGGCTTCTCTGGAAGCCGCCCATTAGGAGTCGGCTCATCTTGTAGTCGTCCCTGGGACTCGGCCGTGAGTGGGTAGTCGGCAGCGCCGCTGCCGACTCCCAGAGGCGGCCCTCCGTCCTGGGGTTCCTGAGGGGCGTAGCCTGCCCCGATGTCTTGAAAGGTTCTGGGCTTCGGGTTAGCCTACCCGTGGCCCATTACTCCGATAGTAGTCCCCGAAGCTGGTGAGGCACCGAGGGAGATACGTCGAGGAGCCTCAACAGTTTCTTCCTTTCGGTGGTTGGATCTGGGCTTTGCCCGCTGTCCTCCTTCAAGCCGACTATCGGGAGGCGAACTTGCTCGGGCCGTCTCCCCTCAAGCCGACTATCGGGAGCCGGACTCGCTGGAGGCCGTCTCGTCTCTTCAAGAGTTTGAAAGTCGTAGTGGGATCCAGACGGCGTGCCTGATAAGCTTCCAGGTTGCCGCCCGTTGCGGACCCGCCGTGTGGCACCACGTGGCCGGGCCAGTCTGCCCGCCCACGCGCGCGACGGGACAGGCCCGCAGGCGGGGCCCGCCACTACCGCATCTCGGCCTTCGAACGGATCTGTTGCGGTTGTGTGGACGGTTGGGATTCTTGTGCAGTAACTGCGCACAGTAAGTTCATGCGGTAAATCGTGGGGGTTGTGGGGTCCTGGGCGCAGTTAATCCCATGACGCCCCATTAGCTTCTCAGCCCACAAGCCTATAAGTAGGCGGAAGGGGCGGGGCGGCGAAGCACGCGTGCTCATTCTCCCTTACTCCCCTTTGCTTCCTCTTGCTTCTTCTTTCCTTCGCCGCCGCCGCGCCGAACCTCGTCACGTCCGTAGCGAGGAGCTCTTCTTTTGCTGCCGCACCCGCGGCTGTACGCTCCGGCGTGTGGGACGGCTCCGAGGTCGACGACGACCACATTGAGTTCCTCCGCAAGACTCGTCGCCTCCCCGGCAAGGACCTAGTGCGAGCCCGCACCGCGCCGGCGAGGGAGGTATCGCCGGCGCCGGAGGAGAGCGAGCGGGTCGTATTCCGCTCGCACCTCATGCGCGGCCTAGGGCTGCCGGCGAGCAGTTTCTTCCGCTCCTTCCTGGAGTTCCACAGGCTCCAGCCGCACCACCTAACGCCAAACACGGTGGTGCTGCTGGCTGCCTTCGCCACCCTGTGCGAAGGCTTCCTTAGTGTTCTCCCCACCATCGAGCTGTGGGGGGAATTCTTCCAGTCCAAGCTCGGCACGCACGTCGCCGGCGTGCCAGCCCAATGCGGTGCCTTCATCGCGATACGGAGGTTAGTGGCCGACAACCCGTTTCCCACCATCTCGTTGATCAAGTCGGTGAAGATGTGGCAGCGATCTTATTTTTACGTGAAGAACATCGCCCCGGAAGGCGACTGGGTCAACCTGCCGCCTTACAAAGCCGGCACACCGGCTGGAAGGCTCCCCAGCTGGTCCCATCGGGCCAAGATGCTGACTCCTGCCGGTGCCGCCGCCGTCGCGCGACTCCGAGTGCTGACGCAGTCGAAGGGTCTGACTGGGGCCGACTTGCTGGCCGCCTTTGTGGCGCGCCGAGTCCTCACACTCCAAGGCCGGCCTCATATGATATGTCAGATGAGTGGCCACCGAGACTCAAGTTGGATGTGCTCCAAGGACATGCCCCATGCGAAGGTGGCGGACACGGTGAATTACATCGCGAATTGCGGTCTCTCGGAGGATTGGCAGTTCGGCATGGAGTCGTACTCGCGCGCGAACCCCCCGCCTGTTGTAAGTCGTTTCCCCTCTTATTCTGCTTTCTTTCTTCAGCCGAATCTGACTTCTAATCTTTTTTAGTACTCGAACCAGAACCCTCTCGTCCAGCCTTCGGCCGGCACCGTGGGGCCAGCCCGCCAATTCGTCCCCGACCGGGTGGAGAGCGATGTTGATGACCCCGACTTGGGGGCGGCGGCGATGGAGGCCGACGCCGAAGGAGGAGGCAGAGGAGGAGGAGGCGGCTTCAGGCCTTCGGCCACCTTTGCCGACTGGCCTGATGACGACTTTGAGGGGGAAGTCGACCCGCGCCACCAACCAAAGGCCGGCCACCACGGCGTGAGTTCGTCCGCCGCCTTGGGTGGTCTAGGCGGCGCGAGGAAGAGCCGGGCTGGGCCGAGTTCTCTTGGCGGCCGGGAGAAGAAGTTCAAGGGGGCGGCCGCCGCGACCAAGCGGGAAGAGGCGGTCACAAAGGCCAACCGCTTCCGCAAGGAAGTGAAGAAGCCGCCACTGGTCTCTGCGTAAGTGCTTCCATCCTTTATCTTATTTTCTTCTGGTGGATTTTGTCCAAATCTTTTACATGCTTTCCCTGTTCCAGAGCTCCCCTCACCCTTGGGAGGGTTACTGCCGCCTCCATCATGGGGTCCGCAGAGACGTCCGCCACCACTCGGCGGATTGACCCTGCCGCCGACCTCCGAGAGGCGACGGAGCAGAACGCGCAGGAGAAGCGCGACGAGGAAGAAGCTGCCCGCCGAGAGAAGGCAGAGGCCGAGAAGGCGGCCGCCTCCGCCCAGAAGAGGCTGGATGATGCCGAAGCCGCCGTCACGGCAAAACAGCAGGCCGAGGAAGCTGCGCGCCGCCAATCGGCGTCGTTCGTCATCCCGCTGAACTCGGCGCGGCCTCCGGAATTCACGGAGCAGACTGGGGAAGCCGGCGGCGAGAACCCCATCATGGAGAGGGAAGGCGGCGAGGCCTCCATGTCGGACACGGTCGTGCCTCCGCCGCCGCCTCCGCCGCCGTCTGGGAGCGTGCGAGGTGAACAGCCGGCGGACCCACCGGTGCCGCCGACTAAAGACGAGGCCGTGGCGAAGCTGCTCCTTCAAGTCGCCTCGCCAACGCGCCGCCGCCTTGAGAAGGCGATTTCAGCGCCACGCCCCTTGGAGACCGGCGCCACCAGCTCGGCTATTCCAGACGTCGAGGCGACGAGCGCCGCGCCCGTTGGGTGGGTGCGAGGAGGCGGCATAGGCCCGCTGAACCAGGCGCTTCTGGATGTCCAGGCGAAGCTGCGAGCTAAGGGCAACGCCATCCGGAACTGCACCAAGGCGCATCTGGCGTCACGACCAGCCGTCCGAGTATGTTTTCTTCTGACTTTGTTTTTCTTGTTCTTCTCGGTGGGGGCGCACCAGCGCACCCACTGGGTGTAGTCCGCGAGTTCCGGGACGGCTGCTGAGCAGGCAGCTCGGAACTCCATTAGCGAGTTATAAGTACTTACTCTTGTTTTAAAATACTTATCACGGGATTATCACAACCTCCGGGTCACCGCCTTCAACCGCAATGTTGAGGAGCTGGGCAAGCGGAGTGCCGATTTGTCAGAGAGCCAGAGTGAGTCCTCCTTCTTCTTCGCGGGGGCACACTGGCGCACCCGCGGGCTGTAGTCCCCGAGATTCGAGCCGACTGCTGAGCAGTCAGGCCGGATCTTCCTGGTGACCTTCTTTGTTGACGACTTAGCGTCTTCTTCTTCTTCTTTTTTCTTCAGAGGCCAACGCCGTTCTTCACCAGCAGCTGGGCGAAGCCAACACCGCCTTGCGTGCCAATGGGGAGGAGTGCGGCAAGCTCGTCGCGGAGCGTGACCTGCTGGCTACACAGCTGGCGGAGCACAGGGAGCTGCTTAAGAAGGCGCAGGAGGAGGCGGAGAAGAAAGAGACTGCTCTCCTGGACGAGTTCGAAAGCGAGCGCTCCTCCTGGACCGACAAGGAGGCAATGCTGACCTCTGGCTTCCATGAGATTGAGGATATCGTCGACGGTGAGTTTCTTTACTCTCTTTCTTTGAGCCGCCGACTGCAGGTCGGGCTGAGTCCTGATTTTTTGACTGGCTTCTTTTTCGTCTTGGCAGACTTCTTCCCTGGCCATACGCAAGCTGCCACTCAAGCCATCAAGGTTGATCGCGAGGCGAAGAGGGCAAATGGCAAGGAGATTGCCGCCAATGCCCCCCGAACTCTTGATGAGCAGCTTCTGAGCATCGAGGCTCGTCTGCGGCCGGCCCATCGGATGCTGCGCCGGCTTCAACGTGTCGGCACCCAGGCGATTGCTGCCTTGTGGCCAGACATGCTGATTCTGCGCACTCCCAGTCGGACTGCCGACTGGCTGGAGGTCGCACCTGGCCGTCTTGAAGCCTGGAAGGGCTCCTCGGCCCGGGTTGGAGCGCGCCAGGCCTTGGAATTCGTCAAGGCGTGGTATCCGGGGCTGGACCTGGACCAGCTGGCCACGCTCTAGGCAGAGGCCCACCCGAAGCTGGCAGCCGCAGAAGACGCCCTTGTCAAGCGCACCGCGGCGATCGCCGAGTACGCCGATACCGGTGTCTTCATTCCTGAGCGGGCTGAAGACAGCGAGGAGGCACCGCCGGAGTGGTTTGGGATGAACTCGGACTACGATGAGGACTCGGCGGAGGTGATCGGCTCCAGCGCCGAGGAGGAAGGCGAGGCGGAGGTCGGAGACGAGACGGAGGCGCCAGAAGACAGAGCGGGGGACCAGCCTCAGCTCGACCGCGCCTCCAGCAACGAGTCACGCCCGACCGAGCTGGCTGCCGCTGGAGACGATCAAGCCGAGACCGCCCAGCCGGCCGCCCCAGCGCCCGACACCGCCGTCTCCTCCGACCCTCCAAACCCGTCTGCTGCTGCCTTGTCTTTATTTATCTGCTTTAGTAGTCTTTGAAGAACTTGTTAATTCGCACAATTCCACCCGCGGGGTGTATTTTGAACTTCAGTTCGAAGATTCGGCCAAGGGCCTATGTTATGTAAATATTTATCCCAGTTCTATCTTTTCTTGCTCATTGCTCTTTTGGCTTTTCCCTTTGCCTCCTTCCCTTAGTTGCCGTCTTTGCCAGTCGGACAGCCGCTCTGCGGACTGCCGCTGGATCAAGTGCTTGGCTACTTTGGGAAGGCAAGTACTTGGCCGTTCTAGAGTTTCTTAGCAAGTTGAATAGAAGCCGGCAAGCCGACTACTCAGGAGTCGGCTTTGCGAGGAACGGCTGGAAAGCCGGCTTAAGCTATGTTTATGCTTTGAGTCCTTAGACATTTTTCATGTGGGCGCCCATTCTTCCTTGCTCCTGCCCACTAGACAGTCGCTCTGCGAGCTGCGGCTTCTGATAGGAGACGGCTTAGGCACCACACACTACTTGTCCGACTGCAGGAAGCATTTCATAGCGCAAGACGGCGAGTCCCCGGGCCGACTAGTCGGACCCGGTGCCAAGCAGCATAAAATAGAGTGGCATACTCAAAGGCATAATTCTCATCATACAGATAACAAAAAAGGGCAGTCCCCGAGCTCGTCTCGGGGGGCCCGAAGTCTTGGTACTTTAATACAAAGGGTGGCGTGGTACATACTGCATCAATTGTAAAATCTTTGGAGAAGGTTTGCATTCCATGGTCGTCCCGTCTCTTTGCCGGAGTCATCCCTCTTGCGTGCTCGGGGCTTCTGAGCGTCGATCAGATAGTAGGAGTCGTTGCCCAGCACTTTGCTGATGATGAAGGGGCCTTCCCAAGGCGCCGACAACTTGTGCTGGCCGGCCGTCCGCTGGATCAGTCGGAGCACAAGGTCACCCTCTTGTAAAGATCTCGGCCTGACCTTCCTGTTGTAGTATCGGCGCAGGCTCTGCTGGTAGATGCTGGACCGGCTGAGTGCCAACAGCCGGCCCTCTTCCAGCAGATCGACGCCGTCTTGACGTGCTTCTTCTGCTTCCTCCTCGGTGTACATGGTGACTCGCGGGGAGTCGAACTCTATGTCCGTTGGGATGACGGCTTCAGCACCATAGACGAGGAAGAAGGGCGTGAAGCCGATTGACTTGTTTGGAGTCATGCGCAGACTCCAGAGGATGGCTGGCAACTCGTCAAGCCAACAGCCGGCCGAATGCTCCAGTGGTTCGACCAGTCGAGGCTTGATGCTAGACAGGATGGGGCCGTTTGCTCGCTCCACCTGGCCGTTTGACTGCGGATGGGCAATGGACGCTAAGTCCAGTCCGATGCCCTGCGTCGCGCAGAAACGGGACAAGGCGCCTTTGGCAAAATTTGTGCCGTTGTCGGTGATGATGCTATGTGGTATGCCATATCAAATCGTGATGTCGGAGATGAAAGTCATGGCAGTCAAGCCATTCACCTTCTTGATGGGCTTTGCCTCTATCCACTTGGTGAACTTGTCTACCGCGACAAGTAAGTGAGTTAAGCCGCCTCGTGTCGTCTTGAATGGACCCACCATGTCCAGGCCCCAAACTGCAAAGGGCCAGGCGATGGGGATAGTCTTGAGTGCGGAAGCCGGCTGATGCGGCTTGGAGCAGAAGTTCTGGCACCCCTTGCATTTCTGGACCAATTCCTTGGCCTCTTCTTGGGCAGTCGGCCAAAAGAAACCGTGTCGAAAGGCTTTGGCAACGAGTGCTCTTGAGGCCGCATGATGGCCGCACTCGCCTTGATGGATGTCTTTGAGAATTTCTTGGCCTTGCTCTGGCTCGACGCAACGCTGGTAGACACCAGTGCCGTTGCGCCTGACCAACTCTCTGTTGACTATGGTGTAGGCTGCCGCTCGGCGTTGTACTTGCCGAGCCAAGACTTCATCGGTCGACAGCTCTTTGCTCACTAGGAACTTGAGGATGGGCTATGCCTATGAGGGTGCTGCTATTTCTTCGACTGCCAGAACTGCGACTTGGACAAGGGCGATTGGGCTGGGAGGCGGCAGGCTGGAGTCCGCGGCCGCTTGCTAGATTGATGAAGTCCCTGGGCCAACTGATGCAGTCCCCGGGTGTAAGTGCATCTAGTGCCCCTTAGTGATTTTGGTGTATTGAAGACTTATAGGTTAAGGATCTAATGTGTTTATGAGTGTACACAGGTCTATAAGTCTATGAGGAGTTTGATATTCACAGAGAAAGTCGACCCTAAAAATGAAGTTCTTCGACTGAAGACTTTGATATTCTGTAGAATTTCTGAAGACTTTGAAAGTGAAGAAATTGGTGTAACCCTGAAGACTTGGTATTCATTCGAGGAACATGAAGCGTGAAGACTTTTGTTTTCATAGTTTCATTTTCTCTTTCTTGAGTCATAGGAAACAATGTACTGTTAAAGGGGGTCGAGGAAATACTAAGGAGAAAATTTCCATGTGATGCTCAACTCAAATCCTACACCTACCAATCCCTTCGACTCTGCTCTGACTGAGGAGTTAGGAATTCGCCAGTGCAGATTGCCTACACAGTGAGGAACATGATAGCCCTGAGGAATTTGTACCTCAAATTTCCGACCGTTGTTGTGCTACGCGCCAGCTGTCCCAAAATATCTTATCCACCTAACGGTCATATCATTGAAGGGCATTTATGTCTTATCATGTCGGGCTGCTCCCTAGGCTATAAATAGCCGCCCCCTACAACCACTAGCTGGTTGGCTGCTCCGAGAGAACTTGACACTTGTCATTTGAGAGCATCCCATCCTCCGAGGACTTTGAGCGAAAATCATCAAGTGAGGAAAATCCAAACCCAAACCCAAACACCTACCAACCCCAAAGTGATTGAGCATCACTGAAGAGATTGATCCTGCGTGGATCCGACGCTTGTTACCTTTGAAGACTGTGCTTCTTCCAGACGGTTAGGCGTCAAGGTCTAGAGCATCCAAGAGGAATTGTGGATCGCCGAGTGACCGAGTTTGTGAAGGTTCAGAAGTCACCTGAAGACTTACCACGAGTGATTGGGTGAGGACTGTGTGTCCTTAGCTCAAGGAGAATACGGTGAGGACTGTGTGTCCGGGACTGTGTGTCCTCGAGTTTAAATACTCAGCCGCTCCAACCAGATGTACAACTGAGACAGCAGTTGGAACTGGTCTACCAAATCATTGTCTTCACCAAGCCAACTGGTTCTATTTCCTCAACACTTTCATTTCCTCATTATTGTGTTGTGTGTTTGTTCATATCTGTGTTTGAAGACTTTGACTGAAGACTTTCTCAATTTCCTCAGTTCAATTTCTTCAGTCTATTTGTCTTCATCTTGTGCTATCCTGTGTTTACGCTTTCTGTACTCTGTGTTTGTCTTCATTTCATCATGATGACCATGCGTGTATTCTGCTATGTCTACCTCTGAGTACTTATTCCGCTGCTAGTAGTTCTTCGCTAAGGAATTTCCTCACTAGCAAATTCCTCAGTGAAGAATTTCATAAAAATCGCTTATTCACCCCCCCCTCTAGTCGATATAACGCACTTTCACCGGGCTGAGCTCTGGAGTCTTCGATCTAGTCGCCGCAGTCCCCGGGCGGGGTTCTGAAGTCCCCGGGCCGGCTTCGACTGCGGCGTTCTTGGAGCCATCTGCAAGGGTTCCTGTGCCATCTGCTGGGGCTCTTGAGTCGGGTCCGACTTCTTCAGGGGGAGCTGGCACAAAGATGGAGTCTGACTCTGGTGAAGGCTTAACAGACGGCTTGAGGAGGCGCTGAAGGGCGACGCCGGACGGTATTGCTTGGCGGGTGGAGCCGATTCGCGCCAGGGTGTCTGCTTGGTCGTTGTCATTTCTGGGCACGTGAAGGAACTCGCACCCCTCGAAATATCCACTGAGTTGCTGCACGAGGAAGCGGTAGCTTGCCATGTTTGCATCCTTGGCGTCCCAGTCGCCAGATGACTGCTGGACCACCAAGTCGGAGTCGCCATAGCACAGGATCCGGCGAATGCCAAGTTCTTTGGCAAGCCGGAGCCCGTGAATGAGCGCCTCGTATTCAGCGACGTTGTTGGAGGCGGCGAAATGGATCTGCAGCGCATATTTGAGCTTGTCGCCTTTAGGGGAAGTGAGGACAACGCCGGCTCCCAAGCCGGTGCGCATCTTGGAGCCATCGAAATGCATCCGCCAGTGGGTGGAGTCGGGCGCTGGCGGCAGGTACTGGGTCTCGGCCCAGTCGACGAGGAAGTCGGCCAGTGCTTGCGACTTGATGGCGGTGCGGGGCTGATAGTAGATGGTGTAGGGGCCCAGCTCTATGGCCCATTTGGCCACTCCGCCGGAAGCATCTCGGCTTCCGATGATCTCGGCTAGTGGGGCTGTGCAAACCATAGTGATTGGATGCTCTTGAAAGTAAGGCTTCAGCTTCTTGGCGGCAAAGTGCACGCCATAGCACATCTTCTGGTAGTGGGGGTAGTTCTGCTTGGAGGTCGACATCACTTCGCTTAGGTAATATACCGGTCTCTGGACAGGTAGTGCCTTGCCTTCCTCCTTGCGTTCAACTACGATGACTGTGCTGACTACCCGGCTGGTGGCGGCAATATACAGGAGCATGGGCTCTTTGGGAGTCGGAGCCGCCAGCACAGGGGGAGTAGCCAACATTTTCTTCAGCTGGAGAAAAGTCTCGTCCGCCTTGTGGTTCCACTCAAAAAAAGTGGTCTTCTTCATGAGCTGGTACAAGGGGAGAGCTTTCTCGCCCAGCCGACTGATGAATCGGCTGACGGATGCCAAGCAGCCAGTGAACTTTTGCACATCCAGCAGTCGGCTGGGTACCTCCATCCTCTCGATGGCCTTGATCTTCACAGGGTTTCACTCTATGCCGCGTTCGGAGACCAGGAAGCCAAGGAGTTGGCCGGCTGGTACTCCAAAAATGCACTTCTCAGGGTTGAGCTTGATCTGGAACCGGCGTAGATTCTCAAAGGTCTCCTTGAGGTCTTCCAGCAGTGTTTCGCGCTTTTCCGTCTTCACCACCACATCATCCACGTAGACATGGGCGTTTCTGCTGAGTTGCTTGGGGAGGCACTTCTGCCTGCAACGCTGAAAGGTGGCACCGGCATTCCTCAAGCCGAACGTCATGGTCAGGTAGCAGAAGGCTCCAAACAGCATGATGAAGGCGGTCTTCAGTCTGTCTGCCGGGTTCAGCTTGATCTGGTGATATCCTGAATATGCATCTAAGAAGCTCAGCAGCTCTCATCCGGCTGTGGAGTCTATCACCTGATCAATTCTCGGCAGAGCAAACGGGTCCTTGGGGCAAGCTTTGTTGAGGCTGGTGTAGTCAATACACATTCGCCACTGCTTGTTCTTCTTCAGCACCAGGACCGGGTTTGCTAGCCATTCTGGGAAAAACACTTCCATAATAAAGCCGGCTGCTAGGAGTCGGGCTATCTCTTCTCCAACAACTCTTCTCTTCTCTTCTGACATGCGGCGCAAGGGCTGCCTGACGGGCTTCACATCAGATCGGACAAGTAACTTGTGCTCGGCGAATTCCGTCGGTACACCTGGCATGTCTTTGGGGGACCATGCGAAGATGTCCCGATTCTCACGGAGGAAATCAACGAGATCGCCTTCCTATTTGTTGTCAAGGTTGGCACCTATGACATCGTACCTCTCTGGGTGCTTCGGGTCCAAGGGTATCTTCTTTATCTCTTTGGCCGGCTTGAACGAGCCCTCAGCTTCCGACTCCTTGGGGTTTGGCGACATCTCTGGCTGCTTGCCGGCCATCGCCACAACCCGATCAAGAAGCCGCTTCTCAACTGCGATTACCAGGGACTCGGCCAACCGACTGCTCTCAGCCACGCAAGCGGACGACTTTCTGTAGTCGCCGGCTATGGTCACAATCCCCTTGGAACTCGGCATCTTCATCTTGAGGTAGGCGTAGTGGGGGACCACCATGAACTTTGCCAAGGCAGGTCGGCCAAGCAACGCATGGTACGGGCTCTCAAGGTCCAACACTTCAAACTAGACTGGCTCACGGCGGAAATGATCTTTGTCTCCAAAGAGGACATCTATCAGAATATTGCCGATTGGTGAGCAGGAAAGGCCGGGGACAATGCCGTGGAATACAGTCCGGCTGTTCTGAAGCTATCTTTGCTTGATTCCTAACTTCTCCATGGTATCCTTATACAAGATGTTGATGCTACTGCCTCCGTCTATCAGCACTCGCAAAGGTGGCATCCAAGACCAGGGCGTAGGAGCCCGGATTCGGCATCACCTCTGGGTGATCAGCTCTGCTCCAACTGATAGGCTTCTCGGACCAGTGCATGAACTCTGGAGCATCTGATGCCACTGCATTCACCTCTTGCTGTTGCAGCTGCTTGCTGCGTCTATCGTCAGCCACGCTGGTGAACACCACATAGGCCCCATGCTCCTCTGGGTACTCGTCTTGTACTGCGCCGACTGGCCTGACAGCCGGCTGCTGGGGTGGAGGCGGAGGCGGCTGCCCAGCAGGTGGGGGAGGCAGGAGGCCGTCTCCCTTGGCGATCCTGGTGAGCCAGTGGCACTTCCTGGTGGTGTGGTTTGACGGCTTCACGCCGCTGTGGAACTTGCAAGGTCCATCTAGAGTCTGCTCATAAGAGAAGGCCAGCAACCAGTTTGACTTGCCGCCTTTCTGTCGCTTGGGCGAGGGCTGTCCCTCCGGCTGCTGGTCTTTGACTGTCGCAACCTGCCGACTGCTGGAAGCCGGCTATGGGGCCTTGCGCTTGTGGTCGTTCTGCTGTTGTCGTCGACTGGCGTCTCCAGCCGGAGTTCTGGGAGCCTGAGGGGCCACTTTGCCAGTCGCACTAACTTGAATCTCTGCCTTCATGGAGGAGTCGGCTGTGGCATACTTGTCTGCTATGATCAGCAGCTCGTCGAGGGTTTCTGGCTCGTCGCAGAGGAGCTTGTGCTTGAGGAGGGTGCCTTCTCTGCACCTGGCGGTGAAGTACTCGATAGCCTGCACCTCGTGCAGGCCCTCGCAGGAGTTCCGAAGCTCGGCCCAGCGCGTGAGGTAGTCGCGAGTCGACTCGTTGGGGCCTTGCACACAAAAGGAAAGCTGGCATGGCTTGGGAGGTCGCTTGTATGTGCTTGTGAAGTTGCGGACAAAGGCTTCGGTGAAGTGGACCCAGCTGTTGATGCTGCGGGGCTTCAGGCTGTTCAACCATGTCCGGGCCGTGCCTTGGAGCATGAGCGGAACATATTTCACGACAACGCATTTGTTGCCGTTCGCTATGTTGACGGCCGTAGAGTAGTCAACCAGCCAGTCTTCCGGCTTCACGGAACCGGTGTACTTGGGCGTATCTCGGGGGAGCGTGAACCCTTTGGGAAAGGGCTCATCTCGGATGCGGGGTCCGAAACAGGGCGGGCCCAACTCGTCTTCTTCTTCCAGCGCGAGGGATCGATGAAGTCGGTCGATCCGGTGGCGGGCGTCGTTTTCTCCGACTCCCTCTCGGCGGCCAAGGCGGTCGCCGAGAGTCGGATGATCAACAGGTGGCGGGGAGACTCGCCTTTCCTTGCGAGGAGGAGGAGGCGGACAGTCGTCCCGTCGTTCCACTGCTCTCGGGCGGCCGTCTTGGTCACGCTCGATGGTGATGCGAGTCCGACTGTGGCTGACAGCCGGATCCTTGTCCTTTCTTCCGCGGACAACGCCAGTCGGCATCCGAGACATTGCGCCTTGATCTCGGCGGGGAGGCAGGTCCTCGCCTTGCCGTTGCGGCGCCTCTGTGCGGTAGCCGGCTGCGTTCTGCGCGGCAGCCGCGTCGAGGAGTCGCTGGACTCGCTCCGTCATCAGGCGGCGCTCTTCACCCTCGAAGTTGTCCAGCTCGTCTGCCGCCGCCTGGGCAGCTCGGATGTTCTCCGCGGGAGTGGCGTACACAGGGCGATTGGCCCCGAACAGGTTAGCGGTGTCCACGCCGCGCTGCCGGACCGTGCCTAGGCGGCTAGGCCCCGTTGGGGCCGGCGAGCCGCCCACAACGCGATCCATCTCTTGCTGGTAGGCTTCTGGCAAGCGTCTCATGCTTGCCAGTTTCTTCGCGCCCTCGACGAGCTGAAGGCGGCGTGCCCCCAGTGTCTCGGCGTCAGTGTCTTCTGGAATGGGCGCTACCAGGTCTTGCAGTGCTGCGTCGAGCAGGTCATGAGCTCCGCCGTCGGAGTGCTCGCCATGACCGATGATGAGCACTTCTATGACGGTGCTTCCGCTGCTCTCCGCGCGAGGGAGTGGCTCATCGTAGACCACCACGTTGGTGGGGAATGCGTCGAGTGACGCCGTGTCAGAATCGACCAACATCGGGTCGGTGGAGCCTACGGACTCCAGGTCCACGTCAGGCTCGCCAGCGACGTGGAGTTGATCAAGGAGACCCGCGAGAAGGCTCTCGGGGCCGCCCGTGCCTGCGTCGGATGCAGGCTCGTCGGAGAGGCGAACCTCGCCGACAAGTTTGGCGAGGCTGCTGGCCGCGCATGCGATCTCAGCGCCGTGCAGCGCGTCGGCGCGGACTCCATCTGGCGTGCCAGGTTGGCTGCGCTCGCCAGGGAGAAAAAGGGTTCCCGTCCAGAGCAGGTCTCCGGACGACGGTGCACCTCACCCCACGGTGGGCGCCAAATGTCGGGGTTTGGGTGCGACATATGCCAAGGGATGGCTTATCATGGTGGGGGCGAGTAGAACATCGCCGGTGCCTGGAAGCGGGATGAGGCGTAGGCATGCACGCCGGCGAATCTTACCCAGCTTCAGGGCTCTCCGAGAGATAACACCCCTATTGCTGCTCTGCGGGGTCTCCTCATGATCACTATGGCAAAGGGTGTACAAGGTTGCTCCTTGAGTTGTTTCCTGGAGGTGGGAGAAGGCAAGGCTAGCTCTCTCCCTCCTATGCTCTCTGGTCTAGTGCTAATGGAATCGAACCCTTTGCATGGGTGCCCCGGGGGGTTTATATAGGCCTACCCCCCAGCGGTACAATGGTAATCCGGCTAGGCGCGGGTCCGAGCCGTCTGTCTCTCAGGCCGCCGTCTTCTCCGCCGACTACTGTGGCCCGCCGGCTGGTGGGCCCCGCCGACTGGACTGGTACAGAGCCGACAGGCCTTGTCCGCCGCGGGCGGGTCTTGCCAGCTGCGGATTACTGTAGCCATGCTTCTAATGACGCTGGCTTGGTCATGGGGTCATGGCAACAGTGCTGCCGCCTGACGGGCGATCACTGTTGCCACTCCCCGTCTTGTCTGGTTAATGGCGTGCGGGGCCCGTGGGAGGGGTTGGCCGACTCTTGGAGGCCAACTCCCACGGGGTCCGCCTTGTGGCGCTCTTGCCGTCTTCTGTACCCCCGCCGACCGGTGGGGCCTGCCGTCTCCGGGCCGTACAGGCGGGCCGACGTGGGCACAGGATTCCGCCACTGGGGCTGATGTCAGGGCTGGCATGGCAACAGTGCCGCGCCGGACGGAGATCTCCATTGGTACGGCGCACTGTGGCCATGCCTGCCCTTGGTAATCGGGGCGAGAGCAGGCCATACTACGGCCGTTCCCCGTCCCGTTCCTTCTTACAAAGGCAAAGGGTGGTTGGAGTTGCGGGCCGACTCCCGATAGCCGGCTTCTCTAGAAGCCGCCAGTTAGGAGTCGGCTCATCTTGTAGTCGTCCCTGGGACTCGGCCGTCAGTGGGTAGTCGGCAGCGCCGCTGCCGACTCCTAGAGGCAGCCCTCCGTCATGGGGTTCCTGAGGGGCGTAGCCTGCCCCGATGTCTTGAAAGGTTCTGGGCTTCGGGTTAGCCTACCCGTGACCCATTACTCCGACACTGCACCAAACCGAAATTGCTATCCGGAATTGGCTCGGTCGGCCACAGCCGGACCACGGCGTCCTTCATGGAAGATCCGGATATCTTGTGGAGCTCTGCCCACTGGGCCATCTGTTCGTTCAGCAATAGCGGATGCTTCGGCGTGCTAAACTGCGACCAGAACAGCTTTTCTGTTGCATGTCCTTCTTGCGCTTGGAAAAACTGTGTCGCATCGGAGACACTCTTCGACAAGTCCAACAATGCGTTTGGAGAACTCCACACTTGATTAAGCGGGGCATAATTCGGATCGCCGAACTTAGTTTGTAATAAAAAGGGCTTACCAGCTGCGATCCCCACGCTTGCCGGATCTCCTCCCAGGCCGCTCTATACTCGGACCGCGCTTCTTTCGCCTCTCGTAAGGCCTTGTCAAGATCAGCCTTTTTGGCTTTATTATCCTTCTCGAGAAATTCATAGTGGCTAGCAGCATCCTTTAGCTCAAGCGCAATCGTGGATATTCTCTCCTCATACTGGCGCCGAGCAGCCTGTTCGGCCTTTAATTCGGTCGATGCCTTTTCGGTAGCCGCATTACTAAGCCGGGCCTGCTCCTTGGCCCGGGCCAGCTCATCCCGAATGATCTCAACTGCGGCAGCACCATCTGCAGTCGTGCATATTTTAGTATACAATTCTTAGAAACATGCTTATATTATAAGCACGTGCAGGTAATGACTACCCCCAAGACATACCTTGCGCCGCATCAAGCTGCCTGTTGATAAGTGTGAGATCATCATCCGCTACATCAAGCTTCTGCTGCAGATCTGCAACCTCTATAGTTCGGGCAGCCGCCAGGGAGGTAACAGCCTGTGTTCCAATTAATCGGATTATTTCCTGGGCATATATTTTTGATCCTCTGATCGCCTCCCTTTGGAAGCCAATCAGAGTCTCAGGGGATACTATCTATACACAGGTGCAGTTTGTGAATAAAACACAATCAAAAACATTATAGTACAAACCTCGAAGCCTCTTAGCAGGCTCGTGAAGGCTTCATTCAATTCGCTTTTCATAGACAGAACCTTTTCAACCACAGTACCCATCAAGGTACGATGTTCCTCTGAGACGGATGCCTGTCGCAGCATGTTCATCAATATATCCGGCGCTCCTGGATCTTCGGAAGCTGCTGTAGGAGTACGGCCTCCCTTCGAAGGGATCCATTTATTCGTCCCTAGAGTCGTCTCCGGATGTAAGCCGGGCAGTCCGGGGCCTTTATTGTTGGCCCCCGGACCCTGGGCTACTGAAATATCACCTTCGGGTAGTGTCTTCATCACCCCTCGCACCACTTGTTGATCAGGAGAGACCCTCCGGGACGACACCTCGAAGTCATCCGCCCATTGGGCGAGGAGACCGATGGAGGTGTCTCGCTTTCCATCATCTCCAGGAGAAGATCCCCCGAGGAAGAGGATTGGTGAAGAGGACTGTGTGCCGAGCTGCAAAAATTCTAGATGTTACCTTGGTAATAGGAAAGCAACGGGATATGTTTAAAAACACCCTTGTTCACTTATGATTTGGCTAGAGGCTTGTCCTCATCGTGGGACTATGCGACGATGTCGTCCACCAAGCCCGAGCCGCCCGACAGGGGCATCTTGCCTCGCTTAGGAGCCCTTTCCTCCCAATCTTCGGAGGCAGCCCTTTTCTTACCATGGGGAGAAGGGATGTTGGCTTCTCCTTCGCTTTTGTCTTTGGCCGGGGGAACCTTGATCTCCCTGGACACAGTGTCTTATATACCCTTGGAATGGAGGCCACATTTGGTCTTCCCGCTCTCCGCCTTGTCTTCCTTCACGGGCACCTGGTGCGGTGCCGGGGCCAGCATCCTTGTTAGCACGGGATCCGCTGAGTCTTCAGGAAGGGGGGCCGAACACCTAATTCGCTCCACTTTCTTTATCCAGCCCTGGAAGAAGATAGTTTGCTCAGTAACATATTACGGCATGCTTAACTAGAAAGTGTTTGGGAGTCAAGCGCTTACCGAGGTGTCCCAATGGTTGCAGTTGAGGCCGATGTCCTTGGTGGTGTCCGGCCGCTGTTTTCGTTTCTCGAAAAACAGCTTCCACATTCCTTTGTGCGTAGTGCCGAAGAAGTGTTGGAGGGTCCGTGGTCCTTCTGGATTAAACTCCCACATACGGAGAGGCCGACGCTGGCATGGCAGGGCTCGGTGGACTACCATTACTTGAATCACGTAGACAAGATCGATGTCCTTCTCAAGGAGGCTTCGGATGCGGCTCTGTAGAGTCTGCACTTCATCAATTGATCCCCAGTCCAGCCCCTTATTAATCCATGATGCAAGCTATAATGGAGGGCTAGAACAGAACATAGGTATAGCTGCCCACTTGGTACCACAGGGTTCAGTGACGTAAAACCACTCCCGCTGCCATTGGTTGGAAGTTTCGGTAAAAGAGCCTTTTGGCCAGAGAGAATGGGTAAGCTTGCTCACTATAGCACCGCCGCACTCTGCCTATTTCCTGTCAACTACCTTCGGCTTCACACTAAAGGTCTTGAGCCATAAGCCGAAGTGTGGGGGAATACGGAGGAAGGCCTTGCACATGATGATAAACGCCGAGATGTGGAGAAAAGAATCTGGGGCTAGATCGTGAAAATCTAGTCTGTAATAAAACATGAGCCCCCGAACGAAGGGATGAAGAGCGAATCCTAGCCCTCGGAGGAAGTGGGAGATGAACACGACCCTCTCACCGGATCTGGGAGTTGGAATAACCTGTCCTTGAGCAGGAAGCCTGTGGGGGATCTCCGCGGTCAGGTATCTGGCCTCCCGGAGCTTCGCAATGTCCTCCTGTGTAACAGAGGAAGCCACCGATCGGCCTTGTGGGCTGGGTCCGGACATGACTGGGAAGCTGGAAGCAATAAAGTCGAACCTTGGGTGCTGGAACTCGAGGTTGGAAGGGCTCGACGGAAAAGAAAGAGACGACCCTTGGCTCCTTTATAAAGGCAATAGATATCGAACGCCTCCTCCAAAAACCTGGAGACCTGCCTATTTCTAAGGAATCATGCCAACGGACGTTTGGGTTACCCACGCCCGTATTGATGAGGATCCCGTAATAAGGGGACACGATCTTTGCCTCGACAAGACGTGCCAATAAATATCGCACCTCGAGAAATGGAACGGCAGGACAGGAAACGGTCCGAAATAATGAATGGGCAGACGTGATGTCACCTTACAAAAAGTTGTCGGCGGATTGGACTCGTGAAATATTATACTCTCTATGGTTGTATGTGGTAATTGTGTTGCAGATCCGGACATGTTCGTTGCGTCCGAAGACTATCTTGGAGTACTCCGAAAGGGGAACCCGCCTTGCAATACCGAAGACAATCTACGCGTCGGACACCTCGTCATTGAAGCCTAGTCCATGGGCTAGTGAGGGAGTCCTGGACTAAGGGGTCCTCGGGAGTCCGGCCTGTTAGCCATGGCCGGACTGATGGGCTGTGAAGATACAAAGACCGAAGACTCTACCCGTGTCTGGATGGGACTCTCCTTGGCGTGGAAGGCAAGCTTCGCGACAAAATATGAAGACTCCTTTCTCTGTAACCGATTTTATGTAACCCTAGTTCCCTCCGGTGTCTATATAAACCGGAGGGGTAGATCTGTAGAGGGACAATCATAATCATAGTCATACAGTCTAGACTTCTAGGGTTTTAGCCATTATGATCTCATGGTAGATCAACTCTTGTAATACTCATATTCATCAAGATCAATCAAGCAGGAAGTAGGGTATTACCTCCATAGAGAGGGCCCGAACCTGGGTAAACATTGTGTCCCTCGTCTCCTGTTACCATCGACCTTAGACGCACAGTTCGGGACCCCCTACCCGAGATCCGTCGGTTTTGACACCGACAATCGGGGAAATAGGGATCGTCGAACTCAAGGGGTTGTTTGACATACACCAACTCATTAATAGGACCATTAAGAAAAGCACTCTTCACATCCATTTGTTGCAACTTGAAGTTATGATGAGAAGCATAAGCAATCAGCAAACGAATAGATTCAAGGCGAGCAACGGGAGAAAAGGTTTCACCGTAGTCGATACCCTCGACTTGGGAGTAGCCTTGTGCTACCAATCGAGCCTTGTTGTGAACTATAATTCCATGAGCATCTTGTTTGTTCTTGAATATCCACTTGGTTCCAATGTCATTATGGTTTCCCGTTGGCCTTAGCACCAATCTCCACACCTTGTTGTGCTCAAAGTTATTGAGTTCTTCATGCATGGCATTAAGCCAATCCGGATCTTCGAGCACCTCATAGACCTTTTGGGGTTCAACACAAGAGACAAACGCGTGATGTTCACAATAGTTTGCCAATTGTCTACAAGTGCTTACCCCCTTTCGAATGCTTCCAAGCACATTTGACATGAGATGACCCTTGATAGAGAGCTTGGATGCAACCTTGGCGGCATGACGCTCCAATTCCTCCTCAGGAGTGAGTTGAGGAGCGGTTACTCGATCATCTTGAGCGTCGTCTTGAGCTTGTTCTTGATCTTGAACTTGCTCGGAGGAGAGAACTTGACCTTGGGCATCACTTGGTGGTTCAACACCATCTTGAGGTTTATCTTGCCCTTGGTCTTGTTCGAGAGGTTGAGAGCCTTCACTTTGTTCTTCGGAAGCGTGTGGGCCTTGGGTTGGCGATGGTTCCACTTGAATGGAACATTGTCCTTCTCCTTCGGCCACAAGGGGTTCCTCAATGGGTAGGATAAAACCGACACCCATTCTTCTTATGGCTTGGGGAGGAATTTCATCACCTACATCACAAGTGCCACTTTGCTCCACTTGGGAGCCGTTATTCTCATCAAACTCCATGTTACATGTCTCCTCAATAAGTCCCATGGACTTACTGAGGACACGGTAAGCATGAGAGTTTGTAGCATAACCAACAAATATGCTCTCTTGAGCTCTAGCCTCAAATTTAGACAAACGAACACCTTTATTGAGAATGAAACACTTACACCCGAACACCCGAAAGTACTTGAGATTGGGCTTGTTACCTGTGAGTATCTCATATGGAGTTTAGTTCAAGCCTTTGCGGAGATAGAGCCGATTGGATGCATGACAATCGGTGTCGGGGGTTGGGTGCGACATATGCCAAAGGATGGCTTATCATGGTGGGAGCGAGTAGAATGTCGCCGGTGCCCGGAAGCGAGATGAGGCGTAGACACGAACGCCGGCGTACTTTACCCAGGTTCGGGGCTCTCCTAGGAGATAAAACCCCTAGTCCTGCTCTGCTGGGTCTCCGCATGATCACTAAGGCAAAGTGAGTACAAGGTTGCTCCTTGAGCTGTATGCTGGAGGTAGGAGAAGGCAAGGCTAGCTCTCTCCTTCCTATATGATCTGGTCTAGTACTAATGGGTTGGAACCCTTTGCATGGGTGCCCTCTGGGGGTTTATATAGGCCTACCCCCAGGGGTACAATGGTAAACAGACTGGGCGCAGGGCCCAGCCGTCAGTCTCTTCGCCTGCCGACTTCTTCGCCGACTGTTGGGGCCCGCCGGCTGGTAGGCCCCGCCGACTGGTACAGTACGGAGCCGACAGGCTGTACCCGCCTCTTGCGGGTCTTGCCGGTTGCTGATCACTGTAGCCGTGCTTCTAATGACGCAGGCTTGGTCATGGGGTCGTGGCTACAGCCCCGCCGCCTGGCGGGCGATTACTGTAGCCACTTCCCGTCTCGTCTGGTTAATGGCGCGTGGGACCCATGGGAGGGGCAGGCCGACTCGTGGGGGCCGGCTTCCATTAGGTCCGACTGGTAGTGCTCTTGCCGCCTTCTGGGCTCTCGCTGATTGGTAGGGCCCATTACCACTGGTCCGTACTGACAGACCGTCATGGGTGCAGGACTCCGCCCACTGGTGCTGATGTTAGGGATGGCATGGCAACAGTGCCGCGCCGAACGGAGATCTCCGTTGGTACAGCGCACTGTGGTCAAGCCATCCCCTGGAAAGGGGAGGGAGTGGGCTTCATTGTTGCCCCTCCCTGTCCCATCCCCGTTGATGAGGGCATGGGCTTTGTTGGTGCCGTGGGCCGACTCCCCGTGGCCGGCTTCTCTGGAAGCCGCCAGGTGGGAGTCGGCCCGTCTCGACCTTGCCTCCTGGACTCGGCCGCAAGCGGGCAGTTGGCTGTTCCTTCAGCCGGCCTCCAAAAGGCGGCTCTTCACCTTGGCGTCTTGAGGGGCGCAGTCAGCCCCGATGTCTTGAAAGTCTATGGGCTTTGTGTTTGCCTACCCGTGGCCCATTACTCCGATAGTAGTCCCCGAAGCTGGTGAGGCGCCGAGGGTGATCACCCGAGGAGCCTCAGCAGTTTCTCTCTCCGAGTGCTTGAGGTGAAACCTCATCCGGCTTCCGTCGGGCCGACTGGTAGGAGTCGGACTCGCCCAACTTGACTTGTCCAAATTTTTCGAATGCCGCCGCCCGTTTCGGACCTGTCACGTGGCAACAAGCGGCCGGGCCAGTCTGCCCGCCCACGTGCGTGACGAGACAGGCCTATAGGAGGGAGTCCTGGATTAGGGGGTGTCCGGATAGCCGGACTATACCTTCGACCGGACTCTTGGACTATGAAGATACAAGATTGAAGACTTCGTCCCGTGTCCGCAAGGGACTTTCCTTGGCGTGGAAGGAAAGCTTGGCGATACGGATATGTAGATCTCCTACCATTGTAACCGACTCTGTGTAACCCTAACCCTCTCTGATGTCTATATAAACCAGAGGGTTTTAGTCCGTAGGACACAACAACAATCATACCATAGGCTAGCTTCTAGGGTTTAGCTCCTTGGTCTCGTGGTAGATCTACTCTTGTACTACCCATATCATCAATATTAATCAAGCAGGAGTAGGGTTTTACCTCCATCGAGAGGGCCCGAACCTGGGTAAATACATCGTGTCCCTTGTCTCCTGTTACCATCCGCCTAGACGCACAGTTCGGGACCCCCTACCCGAGATCCGCCGGTTTTGACACCGACATTGGTGCTTTCATTGAGAGTTCCTCTGTGTCGTCACTTTTAGGCCCGATGGCTCCTCCGATCATCAACAACGACGCTGTCCAGGGTGAGACTTTTCTCCCCGGACAGATCTTCGTCTTCGGCGGCTTCGCACTATGGGCCAATTCGCTTGGCCATCTGGAGCAGATCGAAAGCTACACCCCTGGCCATCAGGTCAGACTTGGAAGTTTAAAGTACAAGGTGAACGACTGCGGAGACTTGATCTTCGACGGATCTGAGCCACAGCCAAGCGCGCCGCACTGTCACGATGGGCATGATTTAGCTCTGCCGCTGAACAGTGCCCTGGAGGCCGCACCTGTGTCCGCTCCGACCCTTAGCTCGGAGCCGACCACACCAATCGAGGACGGGCGGTTAGACACCACCTCAGGGGCTGCAATCTCTACGGCGATCAAGCCGAACACCAGCCTTTTCCTCTGCGAAGCCAGTGACTCCAAGGCGCCGAACTCCTCTCCGGACTCCGAGCCCTCCGCGCCCCTACCAATCGAAGCCGGTTGGGCGCCGATCATGGAATTCACCGTCGTAGATATCCTTCAGCACTCGCCCTTCGGCGACATTCTGAATTCACTTAGGTCTCTCTCTTTGTCAGGAGAGTCCTTGCCGGACTAGGAGCGGCAGGATTGGCATGCGGACAACAAAGAAATTTGATGCCCACCCACCACCCACTTCGTAGCCACCATCGATAATCTAAACGACGTGCTCGACTTCGACTCCTAAGACATCGACGGTATGGACGACGATGTAGGAGACAAACATGAACCAACGCCTATAGGGCACTGGACAGCCACATCATCTCATGACGTATACATGGTGGACACACCTAAAGGAAGCGACGACGAGGAACACAGGGATGCAACAAGAGATCGTTCACTCGAAAAGCAATCAAAGCGGCGACGTAAGCGCCGCTCCAAGCCCCGCCTCGACAGAGACAGCAGCCACACAGACCCAGCCATAGAGCAGGACGAGCCGGCGGACGACGAACACGCCTTCGAGCAAATGCCCGAACAGGGCAACTTGGATAAACAAACCGAACAACCCGTCCCCGGCGAAAACAGCATTCCGGACGACCTTACGCCGGACAAGCTCATGGAGCAGAAGAACCTCCACAAAAGGATCGTTGCCACTACGCGTAGCTTGAAAAAGCAGAAGCGGAAGCTCAAAACTGCGGAAGACGCACTTAGAATCAGATGGAGCAAAGTACTCAACACCGCAGACAAATACGGTGGTAGTCGCCACACCAAAAGCTATCCTAAGCGAAAGCTACTGCCTGAATTTGACGAGGAGGCCGTAGAGCCCCCACAATCAAAAAATAAGAAAGCCACCCGGTCAGATAGATGACCCCATGGCCAGCATAGAGCAGCAAGCGGCGCCGCACACAAGCCAGCACGCGATCCACTCAAGGATTCGCATCAAAAAGATGGCACAGCCAGATCTATCTATGGGATAAGAAAGCAAGCTCTCATAAGCAATGCAACACAACCAATATCCGAACATCACGGCACACCCAAATACAGGGGAGCCACACACCCCCTATGTTTCACCGATGAGGTTCTGGACCATGAATGTCCAGCGGGATTCAAGCCCGTAAACATAGAGGCGTACGACGGAACAACAGACCCGGGAGTCTGGATTGAGGATTACATCCTCCACATACACATGGCCAGAGGAGATGACCTCCACGCCATAAAATACTTACTCCTTAAGCTTAAAGGGCCAGCTCGGCACTGGCTCAAAAGCCTTCCTGAAAACACCATTGGAAGTTTGGAAGAGCTCGAGGATGCTTTCCGGGCAAATTTTCAAGGGACCTATGTCCGCCCTCCGGATGCAGATGATCTAAGTCACATAACTCAACAGCCCGGAGAGTCAGCTCGGAAATTCTGGAACAGATTCCTTACTAAAAAGAATCAGATAGTCGACAGTCCGGACGCCAAAGCCTTAGCAGCTTTTAAACATAACGTTCGAGACGAATGGCTTGCCAGACACCTCGGCCAAGAAAAGCCAAGAACAATGGCCGCATTAACAAGCCTCATGACCCGCTTTTGCGCAGGAGAGGACAGCTGGTTGGCAAGATGTAGCACCAGCGACCCAAGTACATCCGAAGTTAGAGATGGAAACGGAAAACCCCGACGCAGCAAGGACCAGCGCCGTAATAAGGGAAGCAGCCCAAAGAGCACGGCAGTCAATGCCGGATTCAAAAGCTCGCGGCAGAGTCAGAAAAAGCCGCCCCTCCAGGATAACAGGGACAAGCTATCCAACCTAAACAAAATCTTGGACAGGATATGTCAAATACACAGTACTCCCGGGAAGCCTGCAAACCATACCCACAGAGATTGTTGGGTCTTCAAGCAATCCGGCAAACTCAACGCCAAACACAAGGGGCTCGACACACCAAGTGAGGACGATGACGAACCCCACAAGCAGAGAACCAGGAAACAAAAGAATTTTCCACAAGGAGTCAAAACAGTAAACTTACTTCACGTGAAAAAACGAGCGGCGCCCATAGAGATACGTGCCATACGGCCTATCCCAAAGGAGTCTCGCCACTGGTTGTTAAAACCGATCACCTTCGACCATCAGGATTACTCTAGAAGTATCCAGAACACAGGCTGGACTGCCTTGGTATTAGATCCAACAATCGGCGGACTCCACTTTACAAATGTCCTGATGGATGGCGGCAGTGGTCTAAACCTGTTATATTAGGACACAATCCGCCACATGGGGATAGACCCAACAAAAATTCGCCATGGCAACACTTCCTTTCAAGGAGTAACGCCAGGCCCAGTTGCCCACTGCACGGGCTCTCTCCGGCTAGAAGTTATGTTCGGCTCCCCCGACAACTTCCGTCGCGAAAGGCTAACCTTCCATATCGCCCCATTCTCAAGCTGCTATCAAGCACTACTGGGACGCGAGGCTTTCGCACGCTTTAACGCAATAACGCATTATGCGTCTCTTACGCTTAAGATGCCCGGTCCACGAGGCATCATCTCATTAAAGGGAAAACTTTGAGTGCGAGTCCCGCGCGGAAGACTGTGTGGCTGCCTTAACAGCCCCACAATAAAACGGCTTCACCAGCCAAAACATCTAAACAGGTCGTTAAGACCACGGACGCGGCTAGACGAGTCCGGCACAAACATATAATTGATAAAGGCTTAATAGCCGTATACCCCTGTACTAGGGGCTCCGCGCATATAAAACAAGAGACAATCCAGCTCAATCTTACCCATTTCCAATTTATACTTTGTTTATTTTGTATAACTTCTGTTCGGCACGACCTTTCTCCAACTAAGTTCCTCTCTTTTACAGATGAACACCGTGTTGCGCCCGTCCAGGATACGGCACAACGGAGACACAGGCGCAGACGTGCAGCAGGGACCCGTTCCAAGGATTCTTTTCAGATTAAGACCCTGCGAAAATCTTTTTTACTGTCTCTTGTTGATACATATCCCCTGGTTTGTTGGTATAACCAAGGAGGAGGCTGGCATCTTGGCATGTGGCCACGTCAGAATTTTGCACGTACCTGGACACTAGGGGCTTATAACTAAGGGCGTTGTCCCGCCCGCCCTCATAAAGACCGAATACCTTAGGGAGTGTTTGGCATCGCGAGTTTGGCCTTATATGCATCAGCTCCGAATCATGTCTTTGGTCAAATGTTGGGTTGCCCGGCTCCTGTGTTTTGCTGCCTTACGTTCCGCTCTATCGGCTAAGGCGGCACTAGGAGAACTACTGCGATTGTGCCCCGGTTCAGCCAGGCGAGCACCTCAGTAGAGAAAGCCGAAAACTGACTGTCATGATATAGCGTGAGACTGGTGAACCACTCGATGACTTATCGGAATCTTTAGGATTCCTCCGCATTAACGAAGGGCCGTTTCCCGGCCAGGCACATACGTGCCCCGAGTTCGGGCAAGCGCAGACGCCACCAGGGGCTATATAAGTAGCCTCACTGTCAAACTCCTATGGCTAAGTGAAAGTGATAAAGCATCATAGTCCGATTGCCTAGTTCGCTGCGCTATCACCTCCTTTCTAGGACCAAGACGTTGGATTAAGTGTGAAAATGTGCCTTCTGCAAACACCCCCGCATTATTTGCGTGGGGGCTGAAGCCGACGACTGCCATCTTTCAGATTATATATACATATATCTTAAACGGCCGCACAGGAGGTGTTATAATACTTGAAGGCACAAGTATAAAAAGCTTCTACAATTTACCAAAAAATTGTTTTACAATAATATATGCTATTCGAACATAGCATCCTTCGAGCACTGCGTCTCTATTACACGAGCGCCTTGAAGAACTTCCTGAAAATAGTGCTCGGCAGGTACTCGGCTTTCGTCCGAATCTCGGGATGCAACATCGATGGTCTCCATCTCTGCCCAGTATGTCTTGACACGGGCAAGAGCCACCTGTGCACCCTCTATGCACGCTGACCTCTTCATCGCATTAATATGCGGCACCGCACCAAGGAACTACTGCACCAAGTTCAAATAACTTTTCGGCTCTGGCCTCCCCGGCCACAGATGACTCATGACACACTTCATGGCGAGTCCGGACAACCTATTCAGCTCGGCCCATTCGGCCAGATGATTGGCTACTGACAGTGGACACTCTGGATTGTGGAACTGCGACTAGAAGAGCTTTTCCACTTCGCGATCTTCTTGATCTCGAAAGTGTTCGGTCGCATCTGCAGCACTCGCTGTCAAATCCAGATAGATGTCCGCCGTACTCCACATCCGGTCTAATGGAGCATGTTTAGGATCGCAGAACTTCCTCCGCAGCATAAAGGGCTTTCCAAACGCGATCTCTCCAGCCTGATGCAGCTCCTCCTTCATAGCTCTCATCGCAGAGCGAGCATCCTTGGCATCGGCAACGGCCTTCTCCAGGTCCGTTTGTTCCGCCCGGTCTTCTCTTTCAAGAAGTTTGCAACGGTCAGCAGCGCTCTTCAACTTCACGACCATTTCCTTCTTGCTTCGGCAGTGAGCAGCCTGTTCGGCTTTCAGCTCTTCAATTGCCTTTCCGGCAGCCGCATCACTTTTTCTGGCTTGCTCCTTGGCTCGGGCAAGTTCAGCCCGAAGATTCTCCATGGCAGCAACACCATCTGCATCAAGCACACACATTGTAAGATACTGGAATAAAGCTCCTCTTACCAGGTGCCACCGGAGGAATTACATACCTTGTGCCTCGTCAAGCCGCTTGTTGACAAGCGCGATGTTGGCATCTGCCATGTCAAGCTGCCGCTTTAGCTCGGCAAATTCATCAGTCTGGCTTGCCTCCGGACACTTCGCCACCTACGTATGAAGGAGGCATATTAGACCTGGGATTATGATCCTCTGCGCGCCATCACTTTTGACAACGCACAGAGTCTCAGGGGCTACTATCTACACAGGGCGCATCTTCTTTATGCGCAACTGTCAAGAAAGGGTACATTATTTCACGTACCTCAAAACCTGTCAGTAAACTCCTGACGGCCTCGTGCAATCCGCTCTCCGCGGATGAAATCCTCTCAATCACCGTACCCATCAATGCACGGTGCTCCTCTGAGATAGACGCTCGCCCTAGCAGATCCTTCAGCTCCTCCGACCGCGCACCGGACGGTGCCGGACTCGTCCAATGGCCCTTTTCGAAGGCCGGAAGTGGAGGGCTTTGGGGGCCCATACGACTACCTTCCGACCCTGCCGGATTCGGAGAAACCCTCTGCGACGATACCTCAGGGTCGCCCACCTCGCTAGGCGGTACGGCAGGGGGAGGCGTTCCGCTCTCCATCATCTCCAGAAGAAGGTCCCCCGAAGATGAGCTCTGCTGATAAGGGCTGAGGTCCGAGCTACAAGGTAAATTTTCGGTTACTTTCCTCAGATATAAAGCAAGGATTTCTATCATCTCTTAAAATAAAACCTCTCTCTACTTACGGCTCGATGGAGGGCTGATCCCCTTGAGGGCATAATTCGGCCAAGGTATCCCCCGGCGCAGGACCCTCTGGCGAGGATTTTTTCTCCCGCTTTGAGGCCATGGTCTCCGGGTCTTCAAAGGCGGTCCTCTTCTTCCCCTGAGGAAAGGAATTTTCGGTTCCTCCCTTCCGAACAGCCTCCTTCGAGGAGGCCGTAGTTTCCTTGTCCCCTCCCTTGCTTTCCTCCAAAGGCACAATCTTCAACATCCTGACTAGCACGGGATCCGGCGTGGTCTCGAAGAGGGGAGCCGGACACCTGATCAACTTTGCTTTCGCTATCCACTCCTGTTTAAAGGACAACTCTTTTAGGGGCAAGTTTATGACAAAATATACGGATAGCGAGTCCAGGCACAAGGCTACTTACTTGAGTATCCGGGCGGTTGCAGCTCAGACCTGCGTCCTCGGTCAAGTCTGGACACATTGCTTGTGATCTGAAGAACAATTTATACATCTCCGCGGGCGTTGCGCCCATGAAATGCTGGAGAGCTCGCGGTCCCTCCGGATTGAACTCCCACAGGCGAAGGGGGCAACATTTGCCGGGCAGGATTCGATGGATCAGCATGACCTACGTCACTTCGACCAGGCTGAGGTCTCTTTCTAAGAGATCCCTGATGCGGCCCTGCAACAAGGGAACATCCTTGGATGGCCCCCAGTCTAGTCCTTTATTGACCCATGACGCTAGCTGTGGTGGGGGACCCGAGCGAAAGGCAGGT
This sequence comes from Triticum dicoccoides, assembly GCF_002162155.2. NCBI lineage: Eukaryota > Viridiplantae > Streptophyta > Magnoliopsida > Poales > Poaceae > Triticum > Triticum dicoccoides. The sequence goes on along the minus strand of NC_041390.1, from coordinate 598,124,129 downwards.
GGAGCCACCCACTTGGTGCCCCTGGGAGCGGTGATATAGAACCACTCTCGTTGCCATAAGCCGAGCTCCTCTTGAAAAGAGCCCTCGGGCCATGGAGCATCGGCATTCTTGCTTATAACAGCGCCTCCGCACTCCGCGTGCCGTCCCTCGATCATCTTCGGCTCTACTTTGAAGGTCTTGAGCCATAGTCCGAAGTGAGGAGTAACACGGAAGAAGGCTTCACACACGACGATGAATGAGGAAATATGGAGGACGGACTCCGGAGCTAAGTCGTGAAATTCCAGCCCATAATAAAACATGAGCCCCCTCACGAAGGGATCCATTTGGAAGCCTAGCCCCCAACGGAAGTGAGACATGAACACCACGCTCTCACCAGGCTTGGGAGTAGGAATGACCTGCCCTTGAGCAGGCAGCCTATGCGAGATTTCGCCGGTCAAGAACCTGGCCTCTCTCAACTTTAGCACGTCCTCCTCTGTAACGGAGGAGGACATCCATCGGCCTCAAAGGTCGGAACCGGACATTGTCGAAGATCCGAAGCGCCTGAAATCTGGAGCCTTGGGTGTTGGAACTCGAGGCGAAAGGCGAACTCGTTTGAGATTGAAAGAAAGGAGTAAGGCCTTGGTCTTTTATAAGAGGTTGAAAACCAAGGGCCTTCCCCGTAACCATTTGGGACTCGCCTTTAATCGAGAAAACATGCCAACGGGCACGATTGGGTTGCCCACGTCCGTATTGATGAGAATCCCGTAAATAAAGGGGACACGATCTCTACTTCGACAAGACGTGCCAAGGAAACTGCCTCGCTAAACGCGCTGAGGTGGGACAGTAAAAACGATTCGAATAAAGGCTTGGCCGTGGTGTGGTGTCACACTACGGGATACGTCAGCAGATTAGATTTGTGTAAACATTATTCTCTCTATGGCCATATGTGGAAACTTATTTTGCAGAGCCGGACACTATCCTTTGTGTTCAAAATCTTCTATGAAGTACTTGGAGGAGGAACCCGCCTTGCAATGCCGAAGACAATCTGCGCGCTGGACTCGTCGTCATTGAAGCTTGGTTCAGGGGCTACTGAAGGAGTCCTGGATTAGGGGGTGCCCGGATAGCCGGACTATACCATCGACCGGACTCTTGGACTATGAAGATACAAGATTGAAGACTTCGTCCCGTGTCCAGAATGGACTTTCCTTGGCATGGAAGGCAAGCTTGGAGATACGGATATGTAGATCTCCTACCATTGTAACCAACTCTGTGTAACCCTAACCCTCTCCAGTGTCTATATAAACCGGAGGGTTTTAGTCCGTAGGACACAACAACAATCATACCATAGGCTAGCTTCTAGGGTTTAGCCTCCTTGATCTCGTGGTAGATCTACTCTTGTACTACCCATATCATCAATATTAATCAAGCAGGAGTAGGGTTTTACCTCCATTGAGAGGGCCCGAACCTGGGTAAAAACATCGTGTCCCTTGTCTCTTGTTACCATCCGCCTAGACGCACAGTTCGGGACCCCCTACCCAAGATCCGCCGGTTTTGACACCGACACGGGGCCCGCCACTACCGCGCCTCGGCGCGTGAGCGAATCCATTGCGGTCGTGGTGGACGGTTGAGGTTCCTGCGGAGTTACTGCGTGCAGTAACTTTGCGCGATAAATGTGGGGCGCGTGGGGTAGTGGGCGCAGTAAATCCCATGACCGCCCCTCGGCTTCGCAGCCCACGAGTCTATAAGTAGGGGGAGGAGGGGGAGCGGAAGAGCACGCGCGCCCCTCCTCCTCACTGTTTCTTGTTCTTCTTCTTCTTCACGCCGCCGCATCCAAGCTACGCCAAGCGCCACGGTGATCCGTTCCTGATGAGCCCTTCTTCCACCGCCGCGCCCCCCGCGATGCACTCCAACACCTGGGACGGTTCGGAGGTCCACGATGATCACATCGAGTTCCTCCACAAGACACGGCGGCTTCCTGGCAAGGACTTTGTGCGGGTCCGCCTCGTGCCGAGGGGGGGAATCTTGCCGGCGCCGCAGGAGGGCGAGCGGGTCATCTTCCGCTCGCACTGCCTGCGCGGCCTAGGCCTGCCGGCGAGCAGCTTCTTCCGCGCTTTCCTCGAATTCTATGGCCTCCAGCCGCACCACCTCACCCCCAACACGGTGGTGGTGTTGTCCGCCTTCGTCGCCTTGTGCGATGGCTTCCTCGGCGTTCTCCCCACCATCGAGCTCTGGAGGGAGTTTTTCTACTCCAAGCTCGGCACCCAAGCCACAGGCGTGCCGGCTCAGTGCGGCGCATTCATCACCGTGCGGAGGTCAGGGGCCGACAACCCGTTTCCCCCCATCAAGTTGATAAAGTCGGTGAAGATGTGGCAGAGGTCATACTTTTACATGAAGAGCGTCTTCGCGGAGGGTGACTGGGTCAATCTGGCCGGCCCGCCGGCGGGGAGGCAGCCCAACTGGTCGTATCGAGCCAGGACGCTGACGCCCGCAGGAGCCGGCGCCGTCACGCAACTCCGAGTACTGACGCAGTCGGAGGGCCTGACCGGGCCGGATTTGCTGGCCGCCTTCGTGGCGCGCCGAGTGCTCCCACTCCAAGGTCGCCCCCACATGATTTCGACATGAGCGGGCATCGGGACCCGAGTCGGATGTGTACCAAGGACATGCCTCACGAGGAGGTAGCCTATATGGTAAACTACCTTGCGGACTGCAAGCTCTTGGAGGAGTGGCAGTTCGGCAAGGTGCCGTATTCACATGCCAACCCTCCGCCCATGGTGAGTTGTTTCTTTTTCTCTTTTTCTTTACCTTTCTTGACTTCTCGTCGCCGAGTCCGTCTTGTCCGATCTGACCAGTCGGCTTTGGTTAGAACTCCCTCCTCCATCCAGCAGCAGGCACCGCGGGGCCGGCCCACGAATTCCTTGCTGACCGGGCAGAGAGCGACGTTGACGACCCCGATTTGCGGGCGGCGGCCTTGGAAGACGACACCGAGGGAGGAGGCGGCGAAGTGGGTGGCCCGAGACTTGGGGCCAGTCTCGACGACTGGCCTAACGATGATGAGGAGGTCGCCCCGCGCCACCAGCCAGGAGTCGGCCAGCCCGGCGCGAGCTCTTCTGCCGCGCCAGACGCTCAAGGCGGCGCGAAGAAGCGCAGGGCCGCGCCGAGCATGTTCGGCAGCCGGCCGAAGAAACCCAAGGACTCGGCCGCGGCGACCAAGCGGGACAAGGCGGCCGCAAAGGCCAACCACTTCCGCAAGGAGGTGAAGAAGCCGCCGCTGGTCTCCGCGTAAGTGCTCATTCCTTTCGCCCTAATTTTTTCTTCTGTTGATCTTGTCTGAGTTTTTGCTTGTTTTTCCTTGGTCTAGGGCTCCCCTCTCTCTTGATAAGGTCGCAGCCGCCTCCATCGTGGGGTCGGCAGAGACCTCCACCACCACTCGGCGGGTCGATCCGGCCGCCGACCTCCGGGAGGCGATAGAGCGGAACGCGCGAGAAGCGCGCGAAGAGCAGGCGGCCGCCCTCCTGGAGAAGGCGGAGGTCGCTGCCCAGAAGAAACTGGCGGAGGCCGAGGCCGCCGTCGAGGCAAAGAAGCAGGCTGAAGAAGCCGCGCACCACCAGTCGGCGGTTTTTGTCACTCCACTGAACTCCGCGCCGCCGCCTCCGGAGTTCACCAGGCAAACTGGGGAAGCCGGCAGTGACGCTTCCATGCCGATGTGATTGTGCCGCCACCGCCGCCGTCTGGAAGTGTGCAAGGCGAGCAGCCGGCAGGCCCACCGGTGCCGCCGACTGAAGACGAGGTGGTGGCAAGCCTGATTCTCCAGGTCGGCACACCGACGCGTCGCCGTCTTGCGAAGGCGTTCGGCGTCGTGCCCTTTGGAAACCGGCGCCGCGAGCTCCACGATCCCGGATGCCGAGGCGATGAGCGACGCGCCCACTGGGTGGGTGCGGGGAGGCGGGACGGGCCCGTTGAACCGGGCGCTTTTGCACGTCCAAGCAAAGATCCGAGCCGAGGGCGATGCCATCAAGGAGTGCACCAAGGCGCATCTGGCGTCGCGAGCAGTCGTCCGGGTATGTTTCCTCCTTCTTTGTTTCTGTTGCTTGTTCTTCTTCGTGGGGGCGCGCCAACGCATCCACTGGGTGTAGTCCCCGAGTTTCGGGCCGGCTGCTGAGCAGGCGGCTCGGAACTACAATCGGCGAGTTCCAAGTACTAACACTTGTCTGAAATTTTGTCACGGGACTACCACAATCTTCGCGTGACCGCCTTCAGTGCCAACGTCGAGGAACTGGCCAAGCGGACCGCCGACTTGTCGGAAAGCCAGAGTGAGTCCTCTTCCTTCTCTGCGGGGGCGCGCTGGCGCACCCGCAGGCTGTAGTCCCCGAGATTCGGGTCGACTGCTGAGCAGTCGTGCCGGATCTCCCTGGCGACTATTCGTCTTTGTGTTGATGATTCCTTTCTTCGCGGGTCGCGCTGGCGCACCCGCGGGCTGTAGTCCCCGAGATTCAGGCCGACTGCTGAGCAGTCGGGCCGGGTCTCCCCGGCAGCCTTTCTTCCTTGTTAACGACTGACGCCTCTTTTCTTTTTCTTCTGCAGAGGCCAACACCACCCTACAGCAGCAGCTGGGCGAGGCCAACACCACGCTGCGCACCAAGGAGGAGGAGTGCAACAAGCTGGCCGCGGAGCGCGATCTGTTGGTCACGCAGCTGGCGGAGCAGAAGGAACTGCTCAAAAAGACTGAGAAAGAGGCGGAGGATAAGGAGACCGCCCTCCTTGCCAAATTTGCGACCAAGCGCTCCTCCTGGACTGACAAGGAGGTGATGCTGGCCTCCGGCTTCCAAGATATCAAAGATCTCGTCGATGGTGAGCTTCCCCTCATTTTCCTTTCTAAGCTGCCGACTGATGGTCGAGTCGACTTCTTGTTTTTAATCTTGTTCTTCTTCTTCTGTCTTGGCAGACTTCTTCCCTGGCCACTCGAATGCTGCCAACCAAGCCATCGAAGCTGATCGCGAAGGGCGGAGGGCGGACGGTGCAAAGATCGCCGCCGACACCCCCCGAACTCTTGACGAGCAGATCCTGAGCATCGAGGCCCGCCTTCGGCCGGCTCAAAGGATGCTACGCTGGCTTCAGTGTGTCGGCGCCCAGGCGATTGTCGCCTGTGGCCAATATGCAGGCACCACGCACCCCCAGTCGGACTGCCGACTGGCTGGAGGTAGAGGCTGGCCGCCTTGAGGCCTGGAAGGGCTCTTTGTCCCGGGTTGGAGCGCGCCGGGCCTTAGAGTTCGTCAAGGCGTGGTATCCTGGGCTGAGTCTAGCCCAGCTAGCCACGTTCCGGCTAGAAGCTCAGGCGGAGTTGGCGGTCGTGGAAGACGATCTTGTCAAGCACGCGGCATCGATCGCCGAGTACACCGACACCAGTGTCTTCGTCCCAGAGCGGACTGAGAACGGTGACGAGGCGCTGCCGGAGTGGTCCAGACGACGACGAGGACTCGGCGGAGGTGATCGGCTCCAGTGGTGAGGAGGAAGGCGAGGCGGAGGAGGGAGGTGAAGGGGAAGCGATAGAAGACGGAGCGGACGGCCAGCCTCAGCTCGACCGCGCCTCTAGCAACGAGCCGCGACCGACCGAGCCAGCTACCGCCGGAGGGGATCAAGCAAAGACCGACCAGCCGGCCGCCCCAACAACTGGCACCGCCGACTCCTCCGATCCTCCAAACACTTCTGCTGCCTCCTAGGCTGCCACTTTATCTTTGTTTTTATCTGCTTAATAGTCTCGATGAACTCGTTAATTTGCACAATTCCACCCGCGGGGTGTATCTTGAACTTCTATTTGAAGATTCGGCCAAGGGCCTTTGCTATGTAAGTATTTCTCCGAGTTCTATCTCTTCTTGCTCATTGCTCTTTTGGCCTTTTCCTTTGACGCCTTCCCTTGGTTGCTGTCTTGCCAGCCGGATAGCCGCTCTGTGGACTGCTGCTGGGTCAAGTACTTAGCTACTTTGGGAAGGCAAGTACTTAGACATTTAGAGTTTTTTAGCAAGTTGAGTAGAAAAACGGCGAGCCGGCTGCTCAAGAGTCGGTTGTAAAAGGCTGGAAGCCGGCTTAAACTATGTGCACGCTTTGAGTCCTTAGCCATTTTTCATGTGGACACCTATTCTACCTTACTCCTGCCCACCAGACAGTCGCTTCTGCGAGCTGTGGCTTGTGACAGGAGACGGCTTAAGTGTCACACACTACTTGTCCGGCTGCAGGAAGCATTTCATAGTACAAGATGGCAAGTCCCCGGGCCGACTAGTCGAACCCGGTGCCAAGCGTCATAACAAAGGATAACATACTCGTAGGCATAATTCTTATCATATAGATATAAGAGGGCAGTCCCCGAGCTCTTCTCGGGGGGGCCGAAGTCTTCGTACTTTAATACAAAGGGTAGCATGGTACATACTGCATTAACTGTAAAATCTTCGGAGGAGGTTTGCATTCCATGGCCGCTCCATCTCTTTGCCAGAGTCGTCCCTCTTGTGTGCTCGGGGCTTCTGAGCATCGATCAGGTAGTAGGATTCGTTGCCCAACACTTTGCTGATGATGAAAGGGCCTTCCCAAGTTGCTGAGAGCTTGTGCTCGCCGGCTGTTCACTGGATCAGCCGGAGCACAAGGTCTCCTTCTTGGAAAGATCTCGGCTTGACCTTCCGGTTGTAGTATCGGCGCAGGCTCTGCTAGTAGATGCTGGACCGGCTGAGTGCCAACAGCCGGCCCTCTTCCAGAAGATCGACGCCGTCTTGACGTGCTTCTTCTGCTTCCTCCTTGGTGTACATGGTGACTCGTGGGGAGTCGAACTCTATGTCTATTGGGATGATGGCTTCGGCACCGTAGACGAGGAAGAAAGGCGTGAAGCCGGTTGACTTGTTTGGAGTCGTGCGCAGGATCCAGACGACGGCTGGCAACTCGTCAAGCCAGTAGCCGGCCGAACGCTCCAGAGGCTCGACCAGTCGAGGCTTGATGCCGGACAGGATGAGGCCATTTCCTCGCTCTACCTGGCCGTTTGACTGCGGATGGGCAACGGATGCTAAGTCCAGTCGGATGCCCTGCGTCGCACAGAAACGGGCCAAGGCACCTTTCGCAAAGTTTGTGCCGTTGTCGGTGATGATGCTGTGTGGGATGCTGTATCGAATTGTGATGTCGGAGATGAAAGTCACAGCAGTCGGACCATTCAGCTTCTTGATTGGCTTTGCTTCTATCCACTTGGTGAACTTGTCCACCGCGACAAGTATGTGAGTCATGCTCCAAACGGCGTGATGAAGGCGGTCTTCAGTCTGTCGGCCGGGCTCAACTTGATCTGGTGATATCCTGAATATGCATCTAAGAAACTCAATAGCTCGCATCTGGCTATGGAGTCTATCACTTGGTCGATCTTTGGCAAAGCGAACGGGTCCTTGGAGCATGCTTTGTTGAGGCTAGTGTAGTCCATACACATTCGCCACTGCTTGTTCTTCTTCAGCACTAGGACCGGGTTGGCTAGCCACTCTGGAAAGAACACCTCCATGATGAAGCCGGCTGCTAGCAGCCGGGCTATCTCTTCTCCAATAACTCTTCTCTTCTCCTCTGACAGGTGGCGCAAGGGTTGCCTGGCTGGCTTGGCATCAGATCGGACATGTAGTTTGTGCTCGGCGAAATCCGTCGGGACACCTGGCATGTCTTTGGGAGACCATGCGAAGATATCCCTATTCTCACGGAGGAAATCGGTGAGCTCGCCTTCCTATTTGCTTTGAGGTTTGCACCTATGATAGCGTACCTCTCCGGGTACTCCGGGTCCAAGGGTATCTTCTTTGTTTCTTTAGCCGGCTTGAACGAGCCCTCAGCTTTCGACTCCTTGGGGTCGAGCGACATCTCTGGCTGCTTGCTTGCCATCGCCACAACCCGGTCAAGGAGCCGCTTCTCAGCTGTGATCACGAGGGACTCGGCTAGCCGACTTCTCTCAGCTGCGCAGGCGGACGACTTCCTGTAGTCGCCGGCAATGGTCAGAATCCCCTTGGAACTCGGCATCTTCATGTTGAGGTAGGCATAGTGGGGGACAGCCATGAACTTGGCCAGGGTAGGACGGCCAAGTAACGCATGGTATGGGCTCTCAAGGTCCACCACCTCAAACCAAACTGACTCTCGGCGGAAATGATCTTTGTCTCCGAAGAGGACGTCTATCAGGATCTTGCCGATTGGTGAGCAGGAAAGGCCAGGAACTATGCCATGGAATACTGTCCGGCTAGACTGAAGCTGCCTCTGTCTGATTCCTAATTTCTCCATGGTATCCTTGTACAGGATGTTGATGCTGCTGCCACCGTCTATCAGGACTCGGGAGAAATGAGCAGCTCGCCTATCTGTGGCGAAGGTGGCATCCAAAACCAAGGCATAAGAGCCGGGATTGGGCATCACCTCTGGGTGGTCGGCTCTGCTCCAGTTGATGGGCTTCTCGGACCAATGCATGAACTCTGGTGTTTCTGATGCTACTGCATTCACATCTTGCTGCTGCTGCCGCCTGCTGCATCGATCATCGTCTACGCTGGTGAACACCATGTAGGCTCCATGCTCTTCTGGGTACTTGTCTTGTATCGCGCCGACTGGTCTGACCGCCGGCTGCTGGGGCGGAGGAGGAGGCGGCTGCCCAGCAGGCGGGGGAGGCAGGAGGCCGTCTCCCTTAGCGATCCTGGTGAGCCAGTGGCACTTTCGAGGGGTGTGGTTGGACAGCTTCGCACCACTATGGAATTTGCAGGGAGAATCCAAAGTCTGCTCATATGAGAAAGCCGGCAACCAGTTGGGCTTGCCTCCCTTCTGACGTTTGGTCGGAGGCTGCCCTTCTGGCTGCTGATCTTCGACTGTTGCTACCTGCCGGCTGGTGGAAGCCGGTTGTGGGGCTTTGCGCTTGTGGTCGTTCTGCTGTTGACGCCGACTGGCGTCTCCAGCCGGGGTTCGAGGAGCCTGCAGAGCCACTTTGCCAGTCGCACTAACTTGAATCTCCGCCTTCATGGAGGAGTCGGTCGTGGCGTATTTGTCTGATATGATCAGCAGCTCGTCGAGGGTCTCTGGCTCATCGCAAAGAAGCTTGTGCTTGAGGAGGGTGCCTTCTCGGCACCCGGCGGTGAAGTACTCAATGGCCTGCACTTCGTGCACGCCCTCGCAGGAGTTACGGAGCTCGGCCCAGCGCGTGTGGTAGTCGTGAGTTGACTCGTTGGGGCCATGCACGCACAAGGAAAGCTGGCGAGGTTTGGGAGGCCGCTTGTACGTGCTGGTGAAGTTGCGGACGAAGGAGTCGGTGAAGTCGACCCAATTGTTGATGCTGCGGGGCTTCAAGCTGTTCAGCCATGTCCGGGCTGTGCCCTAGAGCATGAGCGGAACGTATTTCACGGCAACACGCTTGTTGCCGTTCGCTATACTGACGGCGGTGGAGCAGTCGACCATCCAATCTTCCGGCTTCACGGAGCCGGTGTACTTGGGTGTATCTCTTGGGAGTGTGGACCCTTTGGAGAAGGGCTCGTCTCGAATGCGGGGGCCGAAACACGGCGGACCCAACTCATCTTCTTCTTCAAGCGCCAGGGATCGGTGGAGACGGTCAATCCGGTGGCGGGCGTCATTCTCTCCGACTCCCTCTCAGCGGCCAAGGCGGTCGCTGAGTGTCAGGTGATCAACAGGCGGCGGGGAGACTCGCCTTTCCCTGCGAGGGGGAGGAGGCGGACAGTCTTCCCGTCGTTCCACTGCTCTTGGGCGGCCATCTTGGTCGCGCTCTATGGTGATGCGAGTCCGACTGTGGCTGGCAGCCGGCGCCTTGTCTTTTCTTCCGCAGACGCCACCAGTCGGCGTTCGAGATGTCGCACCTTGGTCTCGACGGGGAGGCAGGTCGTCATTCTGCCTATGCGGCGCATCAGTGCGGCAGCCGGCCTCGTTCTGCTCCGCAGCCGCGCCAAGGAGTCGCTGGACGCGCTCCGTCGTCAAGCAACGTTCTTCGCCCTCGAATTTGTCCAGCTTGTCCGCCGTCGCCTGGGCGGCTCGAATGTTCTCCGCAGGCGTGGCGTAAACAGGGCGATTCGCCCCGAATAGGTTGGCGATGGCAACGCCGCGCTGCTGGACCGTACCAAGGCGGCTAGGCCCAGCAGGAGCCGGCGTGCCTCCCACAGCGTGGTCCATCTCGTGCTGATAGGCCTCTGATAGGCGTCTCATGTTGGCTAGCTTCTTGGCGCCTTCGACTAGCTGAAGGCGGAGCGCCTCCAGCGTCTCGGCGTCGGCGTCTTCAGGAATGGGCGCTGCCAGGTCATGCAGCGCTGCGTCGAGCGGGTCATGAGCTCCTCCGCCGGAGTGCTCGCCATGACCGATGACAAGCACCTCCGTGATGGTGCTTCCTCTGCTCTCCACGCGAGGGAGCGGCTCGTCGTAAACCACCACGTTGGTGGGGAATGTGTCAAGCGACGCGATGTCGGAGTCGACCAGCATCGGGTCGGTGGAGCCTACAGACTCCAGGTCCACAGCTGGCTCGCTGGCGACGTGGAGTTGATCAAGGAGGCCCGCGAGGAGGCTCTCGGGACCACCTGTGCCCGCATCGGATGCGGGCTCGTCGGAAAGGCGAACCTCACCAACAAGATCGGCGAGGCAACTGGCCGCGCAGGCGATTTCCGCGCCATGCAGCGCGTCGGCGCAGACTCCGTCTGGCGTGCCGGGCTGGCTGCGCTCGCCAGGGGGGGAAAGGGTTCCCGTCCAGAATAGGTCTCTGTACGATGGTGCACCTCGCTCCATGGTGGGCGCCAAATGTCGGGGGTTGGGTGCGACATATGCCAAAGGATGGCTTATCATGGTGGGAGCGAGTAGAACGTCACCGGTGCCCGGAAGTGGGATGAGGCGTAGACACGAACGCCGGTGTACTTTACCCAGGTTCGCGGCTCTCCTAGGAGATAACACCCCTAGTCCTGCTCTGCGGGGTCTCCGCATGATCACTAAGGCAAAGTGAGTACAAGGTTGCTCCTTGAGCTGTATGCTGGAGGTAGGAGAAGGCAAGGCTAGCTCTCTCCTTCCTATATGATATGGTCTAGTTCTAATGGGTTGGAACCCTTTGCATGGGTGCCCTGGGGGGTTTATATAGGCCTACCCCCAGGGGTACAATGGTAAACCGACTGGGCGCAGGGCCCAGCCGTCAGTCTCTTCGCCTACTGAATTCTCCGCCGACTGTTGGGGCCCGCCGGCTGGTGGGCCCCGCCGACAAGTCCGGTACGGAGCCGACAGGCCGTACCCGCCGCTTGCGGGTCTTGCCGGTTGCTGATCACTATAGCTGTGCTTCTAATGATGCAGGCTTGGTCATGGGGTCGTGGCTACAGCCCCGCCGCCTGGCGGGCGATTACTGTAGCCACTTCCCGTCTCGTCTGGTTAATGGCGCGTGGGACCCGTGGGAGGGGCGGGCCGAGTCCTAGGGGCCGGCTTCCATTAGGTCCGACTGGTAGTGCTCTTGCTGCCTTCTGGGCTCTCACTGATTGGTAGGGCCCATTACCACTGGTCCGTAGTGACAGGCCGTCGTGGGTGCAGGACTCCGCACATTGGTGCTGATGTCAGGGATGGCATGGCAACAGTGCCGCGCCGGACGGAGATCTCCGTTGGTACAGCGCACTGTGGCCAAGCCATCCCCTGGAAAGAGGAGGGAGTGGGCTTCACTGTTGCCACTCCCTGTCCCATCCCCCTTGATGAGGGCATGGGCTTTGTTGGTGCCGTGGGCCGACTCCCCGTGGCCGGCTTCTCTGGAAGCCGCCAGGTGGGAGTCGGCCCGTCTTGACCTCGCCTCCTGGACTCGGCCGCAAGCGGGCAGTCGGCTGTTCCTTCAGCCGGCCTCCAGAGGGCGGCTCTTCATCTTGGCGTCTTGAGGGGCGCAGTCAGCCCTAATGTCTTGAAAGGCTCTGGGCTTCGGGTTTGCCTACTCGTGGCCCATTACTCCGACAAGCGGTGTTGACGGCTTCGGCCCAAAATTTGTATGGAGACTTGAACTCCGCCATCATGGTCCTTGCCGCATCCATGAACGTCCAGTTCTTCCTCTTCGCTAAGGTGCGGAATATTGATGCTTGATCCCCTCATCACTAAGAAACTCATCCAAGGTGTAGTTCTTGAACTTGGTGCTATTGTCACTTCTTATTGTCAAGATCTTTGCATTGTGTTGGCGTTGAGCTTCATTTGCAAAGTTAACGACGGTTTGTTGGGTCTCACTCTTCCTCTTGAAGAAATATACCCAAGTGTATCTTTAATAATCATCCACAATCACCAAGCAATACTTTCTACCACCAAGACTATCAAAGGATGGAGGTCCAAAGAGATCCAAGTGAAGGAGCTCCGAGGGCCTCTTCGAGTAGATGATAGTCATGGGAGGGTGAGCCTTCTCATGTAGCTTTCCTTCGATACAAGCACTGCAAGCACGATCTTTGGCAAAACTAACGTTTGTTAGTCCACGGACGTGGTCCCCCTTGAGAAGACTTTGCAAATATCTCATATTGACATGGGCTAAATGGCGATGCCAAATCCATCCCACGTCAACTTTAGCCATTAGGCATGTCGCGGTCTTAGTGGGTCACTTCGAAAAGTCAATCACATAAAGACCGTTTCGACATGCCCAACAAAGACTACTTTAAGAGTCTTGCTCCACAAGAGGGCCATGGTATCAATATCAAAGAAGGTGGCAAAGCCCATGAGTGCAAGTTGACGAACGGAAAGTAAATTGAATGCAAGGGACTCAACAAGCATGACCTTCTCGATCGTGAGATCATGAGAAATGACAACTTTGCCGAGTCCCAATACCATAGAAGACGAGGCATCGCCCCACTCGACATTGGTTGGCATAGATGGAATCTTGTGCACGTCCACCACCAAGTCCTTGCTTCCGGTCATATGATTTGTGGCTCCGCTATCGAGCAACCATGATCCCCCACCAGAAGCAAACTCCTACAAGAGATTAATGCTTGGTTTTAGGTACCCATTTTCTAGTGGGTCCTTTGATATTAAGGACAAGGGTCTTAGGAACCCAAATAGACCATTCAATGTACTCATAAGGAGAACCAACAAATTTGGCATAAACCCATCACTAGCAAGCATAACACATAAGAGGGGTTAAAGTCGTCGGCTTTGTTGAAAGGAGTGGCATTGCCCTTCTTGGCAGCACCACTCTTCACATTGTTCTTCTTCTCCTTAGAAGCTCCCTCTCCCTCTTTCACAAAAGTTTGCTTGAGAGGAGGAAATCGTTTGGCCTTGTCATCCTTCTTCTTGTTGTTGTTCTTAGATTTGGGTGCGAACCCAATTCCCTCCTTGGCCACAACTTCCTTTTGGTTGCTCAAAAGTTCATTGAGGTTCTTCTCACCTTGTATACAAGACAAGAGGCCTTTCTAGAGTTGCTCCTGATGTCTACTACACAACCTTCTTATTGTAGACATTGTTGGGCCTCCAAGTGCAGAGGTTTGTAGGACAGTAGCAAATTTCCCTCAAGTGGATGACCTAAGGTTTATCAATCCGTGGGAGGCGTAGGATGAAGATGGTCTCTCTCAAGCAACCTTGCAACCAAATAACAAAGAGTCTCTTGTGTCCCCAACACACCCAATACAATGGTAAATTGTATAGGTGCACTAGTTCGGCGAAGAGATGGTGATACAAGTGCAATATGGATGGTAGATATAGTTTTTTGTAAACTGAAAGTATAAAAACAGCAAGGTAACAAGTGGTAAAAGTGAGCGTAAACGGTATTACAATGATAGGAAACAAGGCCTAGGGTTCATACTTTCACTAGTGCAAGTTCTCCCAACAATAATAACATAGTCGGATCATATAACTATCCCTCAACATGCAACAAAGAGTCACTCCAAAGTCACTAATAGCGGAGAACAAATGAAGAGATTATGGTAGGGTAGAAACCACCTCAAAGTTATTCTTTCCAATCAATATGTTGGGCTATTCCTATAAGTGTCACAAACAGCCCTAGAGTTCATACTAGAATAACACCTTAAGACACAAATCAACCAAAACCCTAATGTCACCTAGATACTCCAATGTCACCTCAAGTATCCGTGGGTATGATTATACGATATGCATCACAAAATCTCAGATTCATCTATTCAATCCAACACAAAGAACCTCAAAGAGTGCCCCAAAGTTTCTACCGGAGAATCACGACGAAAACGTGTGCCAACCCCTATGCATAGGTTCATGGGCGGAACCCGCAAGTTGATCACCAAAACATACATCAAGTGAATCACGTGATATCCCATTGTCACCACAGATACGCACAGCAAGACATACATCAAGTGTTCTCAAATTTTTAAAGACTCAATCCGATAAGATAACCTCAAGGGGAAAACTCAATCCATTACAAGAGAGTAGAGGGGGAGAAGAAACATAAGATCCAACTATAATAGCAAAGCTCGCGATACATCAAGATCGTGCCAAATCAAGAACACGAGAGAGAGAGAGAGAGATCAAACACATAGCTACTGGTACATACCCTCAGCCCCGAGGGTGAACTACTCCCTCCTCGTCATGGAGAGCGCCGGGATGATGAAGAAGGCCACCGGTGAGGGTTCCCCCCTCTGGCAGGGTGCAGGAACAGGGTCCCGAGAGGTTTTTGGTGTCTACAGAGGCTTGCGGCGGCGGAACTCCAGATCTAATCTCCGTTCTGGAAGTTTTAGGGTACGAGAGTATATATGGCTGCAGGGGGTATGTCGGAGGAGCTACGGGGGCCCCACGAGGCAGGGGGCGCGCCCTAGGGAGGGGGCACGCCCCCCACCCTCGTGAGCACCTCCCGTATCTCCTGACGTAGAGTCCAAGTCTATCTGGTGGCTTTCCTTCCAAAAATAACTTCTCCAGTTGATTTCGTTCCGTTTCGACTCCGTTTGATATTCCTATTCTTCGAAACACTGAAATAGGCATAAAACAGAAAATCTGGGCTGGGCCTCCAGTTAATAGGTTAGTCCCAAAACTAATATAAATGTGGAAAATAAAGCCCAATATTGCCTAAAACAGTAGATAAAATAGCATGGAGCAATCAAAAATTATAGATACGTTGGGGACGTATCAAGCATCCCCAAGCTTAATTCATGCTCGTCCTCGAGTAGGTAAATGATAAAAAAGAATTTTTGATGCGGAGTGCTACTTGGCATAATTTCAATGTAATTCTTCTTACTTGTGATATGAATGTTCAGATCCGAAAGATTCAAGACAAAAGTTCATATTGACATAAAAATAATAATACTTCAAGCATACTAACAAAGCAATTATGTCTTCTCAAAATAACATGGCCAAAGAAAGTTATCCCTACAAAATCATATAGTCTGGCTATGCTCTATCTTCACCACACAAAGTGTTTAAATCATGCACAACCCCGATGACAAGCCAAGCAATTGTTTCATACTTTTGACATTCTCAAAACTTTTTCAATCTTCACGCAATACATGAGCGTGAGCCATGGATATAGCACTATATATGGAATAGAATGGTGGTTGTGGAGAAGACAAAAAGAGGAAGATAGTCTCACATCAACTAGGCTTATCAACGGGCTATGGTGATGCCCATCAATAGATATCAATGTGAATGAGTAGGGATTGCCATGCAATGGATGCACTAGAGCTATAAGTATATGAAAGCTCAACAAAAGAAACTAAGTGGGTGTGCATCCAACTCGCTTGCTCACAAAGACCTAAGGCATTTTGAGGAATCCCATCATTGGAATATACAAGCTAAGTTCTATAATGAAAAATTCCCACTAGTATATGAAAGTGACAAAATGAGAGACTCTCTATCATGAATATCATGGTGCTACTTTGAAGCACAAGTGTGGTAAAAGGATAGTAGCATTGTCCCTTCTCTCTTTTTCTCTCGTTTTTTTATTTTTTTTATTTGGGTCTTTCTCCTTTTTTTATGGCCTCTTTTTTCTCTTTTTTTTTATTTTTCGTCCGGAGTCTCATCCCGACTTGTGGGGGAATCATAGTCTCCATCATACTTTCCTCACTGGGACAATGCTCTAATAATGATGATCATCACACTTTTATTTTTCTTACAACTCAACAATTACAACTCAATACTTAGAACAAAATATGACTCTATATGAATGCCTCCGGCGGTGTACCGGGATATGCAATGAATCAAGAGTGACATGTATGAAAGAATTATGAACGGTGGCTTTGCCACAAATACGATGTCAACTACATGATCATGCTAGCAATATGACAATGATGGAGCGTGTCATGATAAACGGAACGGTGGAAAGTTGCATGGCAATATATCTTGGAATGGCTATGGAAATGCCATAATAGGTAGGTATGGTGGCTGTTTTGAGGAAGGTATATGGTGGGTGTATGATACCGGCGAAAAGTGCGCGGTATTAGAGAGGCTAGCAATGGTGGAAGGATGGGAAAGTGCGTATAATCCATGGACTCAACATTAGTCATAAAGAACTCATATACTTATTGCAAAAATCTACAAGTTATCAAAGCAAAGTATTACACGCATGCTCCTAGGGGGATAGATTGGTAGGAAAAGACCATCGCTCGTCCCCGACCGCCACTCATAAGGAGGACAATCAATAAATAAATCATGCTCCGACTTCATCACATAACAGTTCACCATACGTGCATGCTACGGGAATCACAAACTTTAACGCAAGCATTTCTCAAATTCACAACTACTCAACTAGCACGACTTTAATATTATCACCTCCATATCTCAAAACAATCATCAAGGATCAAACTTCTCATAGTGTTCAATGCACTCAAAAGAAAGTTTTTACTATTCT
The DNA here is from genome assembly GCF_002162155.2 of Triticum dicoccoides. Taxonomy (NCBI): domain Eukaryota; kingdom Viridiplantae; phylum Streptophyta; class Magnoliopsida; order Poales; family Poaceae; genus Triticum; species Triticum dicoccoides. Next base: position 598,107,388 of record NC_041390.1, on the reverse strand, counting down.
TGAATACCTAGCATATTATTATTATTAAGAAAATTACCATGCTATTTAAGACTCTCTAACATTTAAGAATTTCAGATCTTGACACTTTATTCAAACAGCAAGCAAAGCTAAAGAAAATAAAATGACGCTCCAAGCAAAACACATATCATGTGGTGAATAAAAATATAGCTCCAAGTAAAGTTACCGATGAACGAAGACGAAAGAGGGGATGCCTTCCGGGGCATCCCCAAGCTTAGACGCTTGGTTATCCTTGAATATTACCTTGGGGTGCCTTGGGCATCCCCAAGCTTAGGCTCTTTCCACTCCTTATTCCATAGTCCATCGAATCTTTACCCAAAACTTGAAAACTTCACAACACAAAACTTAACAGAAAACTCGTGAGCTCCGTTAGCGAAAGAAAACAAAAAACCACTTCAAGTTACTGAAATGAACTCATTCTTTATTTATATTGGTGTTAAACCTAATGTATTCCAACTTCTCAATGGTTTATAAACTATTTTACTAGCCATAGAGTCATCAAAATAAGCAAACAACACACGAAAAACAGAATCTGTCAAAACAGAACAGTCTGTAGTAATCTGTATTAAACGTAAACTTTTGGAACTCCAAAAATTCTAAACTAAATTGTTTTACCTGAGGAATTTGTCTAGTAATCATCTGCAAAAAGAATCAACTAAATAGCACTCTCCAGTAAAAAGTTCTAGCTAATCTCGTGAGCGCTAAAGTTTCTGTTTTTTACAGCATGATCATAAAGACTTCACCCAAGTCTTCCCAAAGGTTCTACTTGGCACAAACACTAATTAAAACACAAAACCACATCTAAACAGAATCTAGATGGATTATTTATTCCTAAACAGAACCAAAAATCAAGAAACTAAAATAAAATTGGGTTGCCTCCCAACAAGCGCTATCGTTTAACGCCCCTAGCTAGGCATTATGATTTCAATGATGCTCACAAAAAGATAAGAATTGAAACATAAAGAGAGCATCGTGAAGAATATTACTAGCACATTTAAGTCTAACCCACTTCCTATGCATAGGGATTTTGTGAGCAAGAAACTTACGGGAACAAGAATCAACTTGCATAGGAAGGTAAAACAAGCATAACCTTAAAATTTTAAGCACATAGAGAGGACACTTGATATTATTGCAATATGTAGAAGCATATGATCCTCTCTCATAATAATGTTCTGTAGCATCATGAATGAATTCAACAATATAACCAGCACATAAAGCATTCTTTTCATGATCTACTTGCATAGAAATTTTACTACTCTCCACATAAACAAATTTATTCTCATCAATAGTAGTGGGAGCAAACTCAACAAAATAACTATCATGTGATAGAAATTTAAGATCAAGATGACAAGTTTCATGGTTATCATTATTCTTTATAGCATACATGTCATCACAATAATCATCATAGATAGGAGGCATGCTTTCATCATAGTGAATTTGCTCATCAAAGCTTGGGGACAAAAAATATCATCTTCATCAAACATAGCTTACCCAAGCTTGTGGCTTTGCATATCATTAGCATCATGGATATTCAAGGAATTCATACTAACAACATTGCAATCATGCTCATCATTCAAAGATTTAGTGCCAAACATTTTAATGCATTCTTCTTCTAACACTTTGGCACAATTTTCCTTTCCATCATACTCACGAAAGATATTAAAAAGGTGAAGCGTATGAGACAAACTCAATTTCATTTTTTTTAGTTTTCTTTTATAGACTAACTAGTGCTAAAACAAGAAACAAAAAGATTCGATTACAAGATCTAAAGATATACCTTCACTTAGCTAGCCTCCCCGGCAACGGCGCCAGAAAAGAGCTTGATGTCTACTACACAACCTTCTTCTTGTAGACGTTGTTGGGCCTCCAAGTGCAGAGGTTTGTAGGACAGTAGCAAATTTCCCTCAAGTGGATGACCTAAGGTTTATCAATCCGTGGGAGGCGTAGGATGAAGATGGTCTCTCTCAAGCAACCTTGCAACCAAATAACAAAGAGTCTCTTGTGTCCCCACACTGGTAGAAAAAGGGCCTATAGTCCCGGTTCGTAAGGGCCTTTAGTCCCGGTTCCTGAACCGGGACTAAAGTGTCGGTACTAATGCCCCGACCCTTTAGTCCCGGTTCAATCCAGAACCGGGACTGATGGGCCTCCACGTGGGCAGTGCGCAGAGCCCAGGCAGGAGACCCTTTGGTCCCGGTTGGTGGCACCAACCGGGACCAATAGGCATCCATGCGTCAGCATTTCTGTGGCTGGGGTTTTAGTTTTTTTTAAGGGGGGGTTTGGGGGTTTTGGGGGGTTAATTTAGGTGTTTCATATATTGTGTTAGCTAGCTATAATTAATAGAGAGAAGTGTCCTCTCTTATGTCCGTGCTTGGTCGACGCTACGTACTATACATACGTATAGAGAGGACTAGACACGCTGGCTAGCTAGTAAGCAAACGAAGGAAACAGAAGATCGTCATGAACATATATGCATACAGAGAGAAGTGATATTGACCACCTCTCCTTCTCCGAGAGATTGGTCGAACAACAAGTTCTCGTATATCTATCTGACACTACCGGCTACATATATAAAATAATTATCTCTTACAAATATAATCATACGGACTCAGGGTCCACATAGAATTCTCCGTTTTCAGGGATCAGGTGGTCAAGAAAGAATGCCGCCAATTCCTCTTGAATTACTCGCATGCGAGCTGGTGCTAGGAGTTCATCCCGCTTCCGAAACATCTAATTTAAAAAAGGGGGTCAATACATATATATATGAATGAATGAAACTCAACACAAATGATGGTAATAAAATAAAATTGTGAATGTTGTTATTTACGTACTTCATATTGTTCTTCAGTGTAGCCCCGCTCACAGGTCGTGTGGCGGATGGACTCGCAAACATAGTATCCACAGAAATCATTCCCTTGTTCCTGCCACAACCACTTTACAAGAAATAGAGGTTAATCAAACTGATAAGCAAGAATGCCAAATGGTATTTATGAAACTAGCGCTTGAATGACTAGTAGATGCGCTCAAAATGCTACTATAGTACTTACTTTCGGGTGTCTAAATTGCAGCTCCTTCGGCAGTCACGGAGCTTTTCTGGTGAATTTTCTCCAAACCCTGCTGGACAAAGAAAACAATTACTTGATATATCAGGAAATGAACAAAGTTGCTGATATGGTGGATAATGATCGATTTAACTTACTTCTCGAGTATTTGAGTCATGTATGCATAGTCCTGGGGATCTTTTCGTCTTGAGTCTAAGACGGTTACTAGTCCCTGCTCAAGCTTAATCTGTAGGAGAATATAGTGGAAACTGCACACGCATGCATAACTCATCAATTACATTACTATAACCTTGACTAATATATAAGGGAAACCGAATACGCACAAGACAGTAACACTCACTTGAAGTTGTAAGGAAAGAGTATTATATCTTTGTTTTGATTTATTACGAACGATCATAGCAAGTTGGCCTCGGTAGCTGCGGCATGAAATTTAACCTGAGTTGCATCTATGAGATATGTGTTAATGAACCCAATATCACCGACTTGTCTTTTCTTCAATTCGGCGATCTTCAATCTACATAATATAGTGAGGATGATTATAAATACATGCAATGAAAGAGCTAAGCTATATAGAGAAACTTAATGACAGAAGTAGTACTACTTACAGACAGTAGCAGGCGACCGTTGTTTTATCGAGGGCCAATTGATTGAAAAACTGATAGAACTCCTCAAATGGAACAGGCAATAGATCAATTCCAACGAGGTCATGCTCCTTTTTAACTTTCACATACAAAGTACTCCTCCCCCCAGAGTCTCTGCATATTTTCAAGTACCAATCATGCAATCTTCGCATCATCGTTGATGGAGATCTTTCATCTTTGACGAGAGGCTTCCCGTACTCGTATCTTTGTATCTGCATGTCCATGGGTTCATAATGTACTTCGCCGGGCAGGTAATCTGCAAGATTGCTATAACCGGGCACCATCCTCGGATCATTAGCGACGTTGTGGCTAGGCACCTTGAGCGGGGGGCACGATTGCTTCGTTTGTTCGCCGAGCTGGGCAATTTGTTTCCCAGCTCATCGTTCTTTCAGCCTTTGATCACTGACAGTACTTCCCGACCGCTCCGCTTCGGCAAATTCCTTTCCGATAATGCGGTCATAGTTTCCTTTCGACGGAGACTTTGGTGGTTTTGTCAGGGCAGCCAGAGTGCGCTTCACTTTCACCCGATCTACCTTCTCCTCCGGAGGTGGATGTTTCTTTGCTTTCACCCCTTCAAAGAAGTTCCTCACTTCTTCTCGCGCGATCTCGGCGTTCTCCTCCGGGGTCCTCTCGTATGGTAACTTCTCTGGAGTCTTCAGAGAAGGACCGAATCTGTATGTCCTCCCACCTCTGGTTGTACTGCTAGACGCCGACCGAGCAGACGGAGCGGTTGTCTTCTTTACTTGCTTAAGAGGCGGAGGAGAAGGACTACGACGCGCCGGAGCAGCTGGAGCGGCGGCAGGTCTCTTCCGCCCTTGCTGACGAGGCGGAGAAGGAGGAGGCTGGCGGAGTGCCGCCACGCGCTGGAGAAGGAGCCGGCCGAGGGCCCTGATCGTCACTCGCCGGAGTAGGAGGCGGTGGAGGCGGAGTGCCCTGACTTGCCGGAGGAGGAGAAGGAGGCGGAGGCGTCCAGTTCGGAAGGTTGATGAGCTCCTTCCGCCATAGGCATGGAGTCTTCAAAGCAGATCCCAGCCGAGTCTCCCCTTCACCGGTAGGGTGGTCAAGCTGGAGGTCCTCAAATCCCTCCGTTATCTCATCCACCATCACCCTAGCATATCCTTTTGGAATCGGCCGGCAGTGAAAAGTTGCGCCGGGTTCAGTAGGATAAACAGAGCCAACAACCGCCTTGACCTTCAAATTCATCCATTGCGTCATAAGGTGGCAATTTTGAGACTCCGTTATAGCATCCACGGGATAGCTGGCAGGAGCCGTCAAGGCATGCTCCGGCTGAAGCAGCTCGGTGGAAGACACGCTGCTTCTGCGCTGAGATGGCGGGGTAGCTTCGGGGGAGGCTTCGGTAGTACGTTTGCTGCGATTTGCTTCTCGTTCCTCTATCGCGTCTACCCTTGCTTGCAGCGCCTGCATTTGGGTCTGCTGCACTTTTTTCCTCCTCTCATGGGATTTGTAACCGCCTGCGTTCGGAAACCCAACCTTCCATAGAATGGAGCCTGGCGTGCCTCGTGTCCGTCCAGGGTGCTCAGGATTCCCGAGGGCCATTGTGAGCTCGTTGTTCTCTCTGTTTGGAAAGAATGTCCCTTCCTGCGCTGCTTCGATATACTGCTTAAGCTTACTGACCGGTATGTCCATTTGATCGTTCGTCCAAATGCACTTCCCTGTTACAGGGTCCAAGGTTCCGCCAGCCCCGAAGAACCAAGTCCGGCAACGGTCTGGCCAGTTAATTGTCTCTGGTTTGATCCCTTTATGAACCAGATCATTCTCAGTCTTGGACCACTTAGGCCGGGCTACGAGGTAGCCACCTGACCCCGTGCGATGGTGAAGCTTCTTCTTCGCAGCATTTTGCTTGTTTGTCGCCGACATCTTCTTACTCTTTTCCGATGTCTTGTGGGCCACAAATGCGGGCCAGTGATCTCTGATCTTCTCATATCTGCCCTTGAATTCTGGTGTCTCATTATTTTCGACAAACTTATTCAGCTCTTTCTTCCACCTCCTGAATAGTTCTGCCATCCTCTTCAGAGCAAAAGACTTGATTAATTTCTCTTTAACTGGGTTCTCTGGATTATCCTCTGGTGGTAGGGTGAAATTTGACTTCAGCTCAGTCCAAAGATCATTTTTCTACATATCATTGACATAAGACACCTCAGGGTCTTCTGTAGCCGGCTTAAACCATTGCTGGATGCTTATCGGGATCTTGTCCCTAACCAGAACCCCGCACTGAGCAACAAATGCGCTCTTTGTCTGAAGGGGTTCAATAGGTTGGCCGTCGGGCGCGATTGCTATGATCTCAAACTTTTCATCCGAGCTCAACTTTTTCTTCAGGCCTCGTCTCTTTACCGAAGTTGTGCTTGATCCGGAGGGCTAGAAAAAAGAACAAAGACTTAATTAATATGTGTACATACCAAAACAATGAATGCATCAATCAGCTAGTCAGCATAGGCTTAACTAATATATATACCTGGCCGGACTCGGTTCGGTCACCGGAGCCGTCATCACAGTCTCCTTTGGAAGGCCTTTGCTGAATTTGTACCAAAAGTTCAGCAAGAGCCTTTTGGTACAAAGTTCAGCAAGAGCCTTCCGAATATCGCTATTTGGAAGGCCTTTGCTGAATTTGTACCAAAAGGCGGATTATTCTATCCGGGACTCCATTCCAGAACAACTTTGCAGAACTTCGTACCAACATGCCCTGGTTACTTCCGGCTAATGATGAAGGCATGGATTTCTTCAATACTTTGACACTAGGAAACCTCTCTCGACCCCTCGGCGATCCTCGACCCCTCGAACCCTCGACAACCCTGGAACCCTCGACCCCTAGACAACCCTGCTGGAACCCTCGACCCTCGACCCTATAGAACCCTCGAACCCTCGAGCCTGAAACCCTCAACCCTTGACCCCTTAACGACCCACGACCCTCTACCCTAGTTCCCGACCCTCGACCCCTCAGCGATCCTCGACACCCTCGTTCCCGATAAAAATTAAGAAGAAGAAGAAGAAGAAGAAGAAGAAGAAGAAGAAGAAGAAGAAGAAGAAGAAGAAGAAGAAGAAGAAGAAGAAGAAGAAGAAGAAGAAGAAGAAGAAGAAGAAGAAGAAGAAGAATAAGAAGAAAATAGAGGAGAGGAAGAAAATAGAGGAGAGGAAGAACGGAATAGCTAGAGGAGAAGATCGAAGAAAGAAAAGAAGAAAAAAAAGAGGAGAAGAAGAAAGGAATAGTGGAGAAGAAGAGAAAATAGAATATATTCTATTTTCTCTTCTTCTCCACTATTCCTTTCTTCTTCTCCTCTTCTTTTTCTTCTTTTTTCTTCTTCTTATTTATTTCTCCTCTTCTTTTCCTCTCCTCTTATTCTTTCTTTCCTCTTCTTATTTTCTTCTTTCCTATCCTTCTTTTTCTAAAATTGTAACTTTTGCATATATAAAACTTTTCTAAAATTGTAACTTTCTATATAAAACTTTCCTATCGGGAGGGGGAGAAGATCGAAGAAAAAAAAGAAGAAAAAAAAGAGGAGAAGAAGAAAGGAATAGATGAGAAGAAGAAAAAATAGAAAAAAAATTCTATTTTTTCTTCTTCTCCTCTATTCCTTTCTTCTTGTCCTCTTCCTTTTCTTCCTCTCCTCGTCTTCTCCTTCTTCTTCTCCTTCTTTCTCTACTTATTTTCCTTTTCCTTAATTTACTTTTTCCTCTCCACTAACATAAAATGCACTAACCTAAAATGCAACAAACATAAAATGCACTAAATCGATCAACTAACCTAAAATCAGTGATAAAATGCACTAACCTAAAATCGATATCTACTAACAACTTAAAAAAATTAATACATATATGAAAATTCATATATGAAAAAAAACATCATCATATCATCAACAGAAAAAAAACATCATCATATCATCAACAGAAAAAAAAACATCATCATATCATCAACATCATCATATCATCAACCTAAAGGACGCCGACGCGGGGCGACGACGGGGCGGGGCGGC
>NC_041390.1:598098467-598099410 GCF_002162155.2 Triticum dicoccoides | reverse complement strand
GGCGGCGACGACGACGATGAACGGCCTGGGGGCGTCGGGGCGAATGGGAGCGGTTGGCCAAAATTTCACAAGTGTTGGCTTATATAGCCAGAGCAATGGTCCCGGTTCATGCTACGACCCGGGACTAATGCTCCCTTTAGTCCCGGTTGGTGCCACAAACCGGGACCAAAGGCCAATTTGCAGCAGCCGAAAGGGCGGGAAGCGGCAGCCTTTGGTCCCGGTTGGTGGCACCAAACGGGACTAAAGGGGGGCAATGGTCATGGTTGGTGCCACGAACCGTGACCAATGCCCCCTTTAGTCCCGGTTGGTGCCACCAACCGGGACCAATGGCCTTGTGCTGCCCCGCGCCCAAAAGTTTAGTCCCACATCGCTAGTTGAAGGGCGCCGGCACTTGTTTATAAGCGCTGTTGTGCCTCCCCATTCAAGCTCCTCTCTAATGCAGGCTTTCGGGCCTAAAATTGCTACTGCCTGTGGGCCTATTGGGCCTTCTGCAGGCCTGAATCCTGGCCCATGTAGGGTTTCTAGTCATATTCAGGCCGTGGAGGCCCAGTAGGTGGCATTTTTTTGGTTTTTTCTTTTTTATTTCTACATTTTTTGGTTTTTTATTTTTTTTATTTCTACTTAAAACTAAATACTTACAGTTTTTTAGTGATTTCTTTTTGCTTTTAGGTCACAAAAATTATAAACTTTCTGTTAGTGCCGTTAGTTTTAAATTTTGAATAGTTTAAATTTGAATTTTTAAAAATTTGTGAATCACTAGTTTATGAATAACTTTACTGTAAAAATAGAATTTTTTTTCTATTTATTTTTTATTTATACTTACAACTAAATACTTATAGTTTTTTAGTGATTTCTTTTTGATTTTAGGTCACAAAAATTATAAACTTTCTGTTAGTGCCATTAGTTTTAAAATTTTGAATAGTTTAAATTTGTATTTTTTAAA
>NC_041390.1:598041008-598098164 GCF_002162155.2 Triticum dicoccoides | reverse complement strand
GAATTATTTTTCTATTTATATTTTATTTATACTTACAACTAAATACTTATAGTTTTTTAGTGATTTCTTTTTGATTTTAGGTCACAAAAATTATAAACTTTCTGTTAGTGCCATTAGTTTTAAAATTTTGAATAGTTTAAATTTGTATTTTTTAAAATTTGTGTGAATCACTAGTTTATGAATAACTTTACTATAAAAATAGAATTTTTTTTCTTTTTTGCTATTTATTTTTTATTTATACTTACAATTAAATACTTATAGTTTGATTTTAGGTCACAAAAATTATATTCTTTTTGCTATTGAAGAATATTATAGTTTTATTTTAGTTGATCATAACATAATATTTTAATTGATTGTTTTTATTTTCATAAACGTTTTGTAGTTCATTCTGTTTGCTATTAATTCATTCTTTGAGCTAAATGACTCTGAAATTGGAAATCATTTAAAAATGAACTCTGAATGGTTCGTCTGTGTACCCAAGATTGTTTAGATCCACTGTTGTCATACCGTACTGTGGGTCTACCTGTACCCCGCCTCCTGACATATTGATCCATTTGCCTCAACACATGAAACCTTGAACCATAAGACATGAAAGCATTTCAAATGAACTCTGAAAAAGTTGAAAGTTGGGATGGTATCATAATTTCACCCACATAGCATGTGCATGTACAAAATGGACAATGGTAGCATGTTCGTCTATTACAAATTTGGCATGGTATCATCATAATAGTTGCGGGAGAAAGTCTTCACTTTTTCTTCGCTTGTGTCATTTGCTTATTGCGCCGTAACCATGGATAATCTTCATTGTTTATCAGGATGCTTGGGTCAGCCTTGACATTGAAGGGAGGAATTTCATGAAACTTTTCATAATCTTCAGACATGTCTGTCTTGCCGTCCACTCCCAGGATGTCCCTTTTTCCTGAAAGAACTATGTGGTGCTTTGGCTCATCGTATGATGTACTCGCTTCCTTATCTTTTCTTTTTCTCGGTTTGGTAGACATGTCCTTCACATAGATAACCTGTGCCACATCATTGGCTAGGACGAACGGTTCGTCAGTGTACCCATGATTTTTTAGATCCACTGTTGTCATTCCGTACTGTGGGTCTACCTGTACCCCGCCGCCTAATAGATTGACCCATTTGCACTTAAATAAAGGGACCTTAAAATCAGGTCCGTAGTCAAGTTCCCATTTGTCCACTATGTAACCATAATATGTGTCCTTTCCGCTCTCGGTTGCTGCATCAAAGCGGACACCGCTGTTTTGGTTGGTGCTCTTTTGATCTTGGGCGATCATGTAAAATGTATTCCCATTTATCTCGTATCCTTTGTAAGTCAATACAGTCAAAGATGGTCCCCTGGACAACAAGTACAACTCATCACAAACAGTGTTGTCACCTCTGAGACGTGTTTCCAACCAACTGCTGAAAGTCCTGATGTGTTCACATGTAATCCAGTCGTCGCATTGCTCCGGGTGTTTGGAGCGCAGACTGTTCTTGTGTTCATCGACATACGGGGTCACCAAGGTAGAGTTCTGTAGAACTGTGTAGTGTGCTTGAGACCAAGAATATCCGTCCCTGCATATTATTGAATATCTTCCAGGAGTGCCTTTTCTAGTCAGTCTCCCCTCATACCGCGATTTAGGGAGACCTATCTTGTTAAGGCCAGGAATGAAGTCAACACAAAACCCGATAACATCCTCTGTTTGATGGCCCATGGAGATGCTTCCTTCTGGCCTAGTGCGGTTACGGACATATTTCTTTAGGACTCCCATGAACCTCTCAAAGGGGAACATATTGTGTAGAAATATGGGCCCCAGGATGACAATCTCGTCAACTAGATGAACTAGGACGTGCGTCATGATATTGAAGAAGGATGGTGGGAACACCAGCTCGAAACTGACAAGACATTGTGCCACATCACTCCTTAGCCTTGGTACGATTTCTGGATCGATCACCTTCTGAGAGATTGCATTGAGGAATGCACATAGCTTCACAATGGCTAATCGGACGTTTTCCGGTAGAAGCCCCCTCAATGCAACCGGAAGCAGTTGCGTCATAATCACGTGGCAGTCATGAGACTTTAGGTTCTGAAACTTTTTCTCTGGCATATTTATTATTCCCTTTATATTCGACGAGAAGCCAGTCGTGACCTTCATACTGAGCAGGCATTCAAAGAAGATTTCTTTCTCTTCTTTCGTAAGAGCGTAGCTGGCAGGACCTTTATACTGCTTGGGAGGCATGCCGTCTTTTTCGTGCAAACGTTGCAGGTCCTCCCGTGCCTCAGGTGTATCTTTTGTCTTCCCATACATGCCCAAGAAGCCTAGCAGGTTCACGCAAAGGTTCTTCGTCACGTGCATCACGTCGATTGAGGAGCGGACCTCTAGGTCTTTCCAGTAGGGTAGGTCCCAAAATATAGATTTCTTCTTCCACATGGGTGCGTGTCCCTCAGCGTCATTCGGAACAGCTAGTCCACCGGGACCCTTTCCAAAGATTATGTAGTGTAAATCATTGACCATAGCAAGCATGTGATCACCGGTGCACATGGTGGGCTTCTTCCGGTGATCTGCCTCGCCTTTGAAATGCTTGCCTTTCTTTCGACATTGATGGTTGGTCGGAAGAAATCGACGATGGCCCAGGTACACATTCTTCCTGCATTTTTCCAGGTATATACTTTCAGTGTCATCTAAACAGTGCGTGCATGCGTGGTATCCTTTGTTTGTCTGTCCTGAAAGGTTACTGAGAGCGGGCCAATCGTTGATGGTCACGAACAGCAACGCCTTAAGGTTAAATTCCTCCTGTCTGTGCTCATCCCACGTACGTACACCGTTTCCATTCCACGGCTGTAAAAGTTCTTCAACTAATGGCCTTAGGTACACATCAATTTCGTTGCCGGGTTTCTTAGGGCCTTGGATGAGAACTGGCATCATAATGAACTTCCACTTCATGCACATCCAAGGAGGAAGGTTATACATACATAGAGTCACGGGCCAGGTGCTGTGATTGCTACTCTGCTCCCCGAAAGGATTAATGCCATCCGCGCTTAAAGCAAACCATACATTCCTTGGGTCCTTTGCAAACTCATCCCAGTACTTTCTCTCGATTTTTATCCAATGCGACCCGTCAGCGGGTGCTCTCAACTTCCCATCTTTCTTTCGGTTCTCACTGTGCCATCGCATCAACTTGGCATGCTCTTCGTTTTTGAACAGACGTTTCAACCGTGGTATTATAGGAGCATACCACATCACCTTCGCAGGAACCCTCTTCCTGAGGGGCTCGCTGTCAACATCACCAGGGTCATCTCGTCTGATCTTATACCGCAATGCACCGCATACCGGGCATGCGTTCAGATCCTTGTATGCACCGCGGTAGAGGATGCAGTCATTAGGGCATGCATGTATCTTCTCCACCTCCAATCCTAGAGGGCATACGACCTTCTTTGCTGCGTATATACTGTTGGGCAATTCGTTATCCTTTGGAAGCTTCTTCTTCAATATTTTCAGTAGCTTCTGAAATCCTTTGTCAGCCACAGCATTGTCTGCCTTCCACTGCAGCAATTCCAGTACGGTACCGAGCTTTGTGTTGCCATCTTTGCAATTGGGGTATAACCCTTTTTTGTGATCCTCTAACATGCAATCGAACTTCAGCTTCTCCTTTTGACTAATGCATTGCGTCCTTGCATCGACAATGACCCGGCGGAGATCATCATCATCGGGCACATCGTCTGGTTCCTCTTGATCTTCAACAGCTTCACCCGTGGCAGAATCATTGGGCACATCGTCTGGTTCCTCTTGATCTTCACCAGCTCCCCCCATTGCAGCATCACCGTATTCAGGGGGCACATAGTTGTCATCGTACTCTTCTTCTTCGCCGTCTTCCATCATAACCCCTATTTCTCCGTGCCTCGTCCAAACATTATAGTGTGGCATGAAACCCTTATAAAGCAGGTGGGAGTGAAGGATTTTCCGGTTAGAGTAAGACCTCGTATTCCCACATTCAGTGCATGGACAACACATAAAATCATTCTGCTTGTTTGCCTCAGCCGCATCGAGAAACTCATGCACGCCCTTAATGTACTCGCGGGTGTGTCTGTCACCGTACATCCATTGCCGGTTCATCTGCGTGCATTATATATAAATAAGTGTCCAAATTAATACAAGTTCATCATCACATTAAAACCAAAGTGCATACATAGTTCTCATCTAACAACATATAGCTCTCCAGAGCATCTAATTAATTAAACCATACATTGAAACTATGTAAAACATTTCAATGCGAAAACAAATGCGATCATAATCGCAACCAAGGTAACAATTGATCCAACGGCATAATGATACCAAGCCTCGGTATGAATGGCATATTTTCTAATCTTTCTAATCTTCAAGCGCATTGCATCCATCTTGATCTTGTGATCATCGACGACATCCGCAACATGCAACTCCAATATCATCTTCTCCTCCTCAATTTTTTTGTTTTTTCCTTTTTTCAACAAATTGTTTTCTTCTTCAACTAAATTTAACCTCTCGACAATAGGGTCGGTTGGCATTTCCGATTCACATACATCCTAGATAAATAAAATCTATGTCACGTTGGTCGGCATAATTTTCATAAACAATAAATGAACCAATAGTTATAAAGATAATATACATACCACATCCGAATCATAGACAGGACGAGGTCCGACGGGGGCGGATACCAAAACCATCGCACTATATAAGATGCAATAATAAATGTAAGAAAATGATACAAGTATCTATCTAAACATACAAGTAAGAATGTTTTTCCTTTCAGAAAGAAGATAAGAACAAGAGGCTCACCACGGTGGTGTCGGTGATGAGATCGGCGCGGGTGATCGACGGCGGTGAAGACGGGGACGGGGCGTGACGGACCGCTAAATCTAGACAAATCTCGAGGAAAATGGAGCTTGGAGGTCGAGCTTCGAGAGGAGAAAGCTTAAGTAGTGTGGCTCGGGCATTCCATCGAACACCTCATGTGCATAGGAGGTGAGCTAGAGCACCACAAAGCCCTCTCCCCCTCGGCCAGAAAAAACAGAGCACTGTGCTCTGCTCTTGCGCGAGGGGGTATATATAGGCACCTCATTGGTCCCGGTTGATGACATGAACCGGGACTAAAGGGAAGCCTTTGGTCCCAGTTCAAGCCACCAACCGGGACCAATGGTGGTGGGCCAGGAGCGAGGCTCATTGGTCCCGGTTCGTCCCACCAACCGGAACCAAAAGGTCCAGACGAACCGGGACCAATGGCCCACGTGGCCCGGCCGGCCCCCTGGGCTCACGAACCGGGACTAATGGGCTGAGCCGGCCTGGACCAAAGCCCTATTTTCTACTAGTGCCAACACACCCAATACAATGGTAAATTGTATTGGTGCACTAGTTCGGTGAAGAGATGGTGATACAAGTGCAATATGGATGGTAGATATAGTTTTTTGTAAACTGAAAGTATAAAAACAGCAAGGTAACAAGTGGTAAAAGTGAGCGTAAACGGTATTGCAATGATAGGAAACAAGGCCTAGGGTTCATACTTTCACTAGTGCAAGTTCTCTCAACAATAATAACATAGTCGGATCATATAACTATCCCTCAACATGCAACAAAGAGTCACTCCAAAGTCACTAATAGCGGAGAACAAACAAAGAGATTATGGTAGGGTACGAAACCACCTCAAAGTTATTCTTTCCAATCAATCCGTTGGGCTATTCTTATAAGTGTCACAAACAGCCCTAGAGTTCATACTAGAATAACACCTTAAGACACAAATCAACCAAAACCCTAATGTCACCTAGATACTCCAATGTCACCTCAAGTATCCGTGGGTATGATTATACGATATGCATCACAAAATCTCAGATTCATCTATTCAATCCAACAGAAAGAACCTCAAAGAGTGCCCCAAAGTTTCTACCGGAGAATCACGACAAAAACGTGTGCCAACCCCTATGCTTAGGTTCATGGGCGAAACCCGCAAGTTGATCACCAAAACATACATCAAGTGAATCATGTGATATCCCATTGTCACCACAGATACGCACGGCAAGACATACATCAAGTGTTCTCAAATCTTTAAAGACTCAATCCGATAAGATAACCTCAAGGGGAAAACTCAATCCGTTACAAGAGAGTAGAGGGGGAGAAGAAACATAAGATCCAACTATAATAGCAAAGCTCGCGATACATCAAGATCGTGCCAAATCAAGAACATGAGAGAGAGAGAGAGAGATCAAACACATAGCTACTGGTACATACCCTCAGCCCCGAGGGTGAACTACTCCCTCCTCGTCATGGAGAGCGTCGGGATGATGAAGAAGGCCACCGGTGAGGGTTCCCCCCTCCGGCAGGGTGCCGGAACAGGGTCTCGAGAGGTTTTTGGTGTCTATAGAGGCTCGCGGCGGCGGAACTCCAGATCTAATCTCCGTTCTGGAAGTTTTAGGGTACGAGAGTATATATGGGTGCAGGGGGTACGTCGGAGGAGCTACGGGGGGCCCACGAGGCAGGGGGCGCGCCCTAGGGAGGGGGGCGCGCCCCCCACCCTCGTGAGCACCTCCCGTATCTCCTGACGTAGAGTCCAAGTCTATTTGGTGGCTTTCCTTCCAAAAGTAACTTCTCCAGTTGATTTCATTCCGTTTCGACTCCGTTTGATATTCCTTTTCTTCGAAACACTGAAATAGGCATCAAACAGCAAATCTGGGCTGGGCCTTCGGTTAATAGGTTAGTCCCAAAAATAATATAAAAGTGGAAAATAAAGCCCAATATTGCCCAAAACAGTAGATAAAATAGCATGGAGCAATCAAAAATTATAGATACGTTGGAGACGTATCAGCTCCTTCAACTTTGCATTCTCCTTCACAAGGTGCACATGCTCACAACATGGGTTAGTAGCATTTGCATTATCAATTGACACCATATGAGGAAAGGTGGCTTTCTCCTTGGTTAGCTTCACTTGGAGTTGATCATGAGACTCTCTAAGACTAGCATGAGTCTAGTCAAGGATATCAAACTCTTCCTTGAGTCTAGCAAGATCAACACCAAGTTTGGCCTTCTCGGAATTGAGCACATGAGATACAACAAAAGCATGATCAAGATCTTTCTTAATTCTAGCATGATCATTGTTGTGTGACTCCTCAAGAGCCAAACGACAACCACGCTCCTCCTCAAGAGCATTAGAGAGATCCGATATCTCATCGGCATAGTCACGACTATGCCCATCCATCTTAGAGATGGTTTCTTCGTGAGCTTCAATCATGTCATTGGCTTCACCAAGTTGTTCCAAGAGAGCAACAAAATGCTTCTTGGATTTACCCTTGAGATTACTCATAAAATACTCAAATTCATTTTCCTCCTCATTAGACCCCTCACTTTCATCAATGATGGATTGGTAATGTTGGTAGTTTTGATGTTGGAGTTTACCTTGTTGGTGGATTTCGCCATGAGGCACTTTGGCGGTGATGTTCTCATTAGGAGAGTCGAAGAGGGACAACCGTGGAGTTGTTGCAATGGCAACGGAGGCAATGGCAACCGATCCACCATCTTCATCATCATCATCATCCTCATTATACTCTTCTTGTGCTACCAACCCCTTGGGAGGAGTCTTCTTGGTGAAGTTATTCTTGTTGGAAAAGGATTCGGCCTTGTCTTGTCGGATGATCTTGCCCCAATTGTCTTCCCTTTTCTCATAGGGGCACTCCGCAAAAAAGTGGATCACATTGCCACAATTATATCAAGTCCTCACACGTTGCATGCCCTTGGCGCCACTTGAGTTGTTCTTGTTGAAGTTGGGCCTTGAGTTCTTCTTGCTCCAAAACGGCCTTGAAGCGAGAGGCATGTGCTCATGATAGTCATATTTTGTATATTCGTGGTTACTCTCCTCCTCATCCTCTTCATCCTCTTCTTCCACACTAACCTTGGCCTTCAAGGCGAGGTTGGGTTTCTTTGCTCTTTGAGAATGCAGCACCGCATTGTTCGCGGTCTTGTCCAAGATACTCATTGCCACAAACTCATCCAACACCTCACTTGATGACAAGGTGTGGAAGTCCGGCCTTTGACGGATGACGGAGCGCATGGCCTTATGATAAGGCATCATGGCTTTATGAAATTGTGCTTGATCCAATTGTCATTTGTGTCCTTGCTCCCATGATCTCGGAGTGAGACCGCGAGAGTGGTTAATCTCCGGTAAAGCTCACGAGGTTCTTCATCTTCTTTCATTGCAAACTCATCGACTTCATCTTGCACCACTTCATAGTTGGAGCGTTGGATGCTTGCACTTCCCTTGTAAAGGGAAACAACATGGAGCCAAGCTTCCTTTGCCACGGTGAAAGGTGGGAGATGTGCAATATCTTCGGATGGGATTGCATCTTGGATGATGAAGAGAGCATTCTCGTTGAATTGATGATCCGCTACTTCTCAAGGGGTGAAGTTGCTTGGGTCATGTGGATAGAAACCTTGATCAATGATTCTCGAAAGATTAGTATTGACATGATTTAAATGACATTTAAAACGATAGACCCAAGAGTCAAAGTCCTCATTTTTCACAATCTTAGGGGGAGGACCGGCATGATTCAAATGAGTGGAGGGAACCGGTCCTCCATAAGTAAGTGGAGGTTCAACATGGGCAAAGATGCCATTTCCACTTTTACCACTATATAAAGGAGCTTTGTCACTCATAGCTTCCCCCTTGTCGGAGTTAGTATACGTCACCTTGTTAGCGGGATCACCCACTTTCATAGGTGCGGTGGATAACTTGAGACCTTCTAAGAACTTAGTGAACATGCTTTCAACCTCGGTCATCATGGAGGTTTTCAATGTGTCCAAAGCCGCATTGAACTCCTCACGAGAGACCGAGGAACCCCCATCGCCCGTAGACGATGATGGAATCTCACCGAGGTGCTCCCCCTCACCGTCTACAGTGTCAACCATACTCTTTGGACAGTAAAGTCCTTAAAAAGAGACGAGGCTCTGATACCAATTGAAAGGATCGGCATAGTTGGCTAGAGGGAGGGTGAATAGGCGACTAACAATTTTTAGCTTTTCTTTACCAATTTAAACTTTGCATCAAAGTAGGTTGTCTAGATATGCAACTAGGTGAGCAACCTATATGATGCAACAACGACAAGCACACAAGCAAGCAAAGGATACAACACAATATAAGCTTGCACAAGTAAAGGTACGAGATAACCAAGAGTGGAGCCGGTGAGGACAAGGATGTGTTACAGAAGTTCCTTCCTTTTGAGGGGAAGTATGTCTCTGTTGGAGCGGTGTGGAGGCACAATGCTCCCCAAGAAGCCACTAGGGCCACTGTATACTCCTCATGCCCTCACACAATGCGAGATGCTGTGATTCCACTATTGGTGCCCTTGGAGGCGGTGACTGGACCTTTACAAACAAGGTTGGGACAATCTCCACAACTTAATTGGAGGCTCCCAACGACACCATGAAGCTTCACCACAATGGAATATGGCTCCGCGATGACCTCAGCCGTCTATGCTGCTCAAACACCCAAGAGTAACAAGATCCGCAAGGGATTAGTAGGGGGAATCAAATTTCTCTTGGTGGATGTGTAGATCGGAGCCTTCTCAACCAATCCCTAAAGAATCAACAAGTTTGATTGGCTAGGGAGAGAGATCGGGCGAAAATGGAGCTTAGAGCAACAATGGAGCTTAGGGATAGAAGAGGTGGGTCAACTTGGAGAAGAAGACCTCCTTTTATAAGGGGAGAAACAAACCAACCGTTACCCCCGCTCTGCCCCGCACAGAGCGGTACTACCGCTGGGGGTAGCGGTACTACTGCTGTGGTCAGCGGTACTACTGATCCCCCTCGCAGTACTGCGAGAAAATTCCTTATTTGACACTCTCTTAAAATCTGGTTCCTTATTTGACACTGGAAAAGTTTTTCTTCCCTATTTGACACTAGTCCTAAATTTTATTCCCTATACGACACTTCTGTCCATTTTGAGTCTAAATGACACCTGAAAAGACGATTTTGCCCCTCATGTGGTATGTGTGTGCGCGCACATGTGTGCTGTTGTGTGTGTGGGTGCACGCGCACATGCGTGTGCTGCTGCTGCATGTGTGTGTGCATGTGTGCTGTTGTGTGTCTGTTTGCTACTGCGTGTGTACGTGCACGCGCGCATGTGTGTGTGATGTTGCGTGCCTATGTGCTGCCTGCGTGTGTGTTGCTGCTGCGTGTGTGTGTATGTATGTGTGTGCTGCATGCATGTGTGTTGCTGCATGTGTGTGCGCGTGCATGTGTGTTGTTGCGTGTGTGCGTATGTGTGTGTGTGTGCACGCGCGCGTGCGTGTGTGTTGGTGCATGTGTATGTGTTGCTTCATGTGTGCTCCTGCCCTCGCACTGATGCTGCGTGTGTGCGCTATTGCCCCCCACACACATACCACATGAAGGGCAAAAGAGTCTTTTCAGGTGTCATTTAGGCTTAAAATGGACGGAAATGTCATATAGGGAATAAAAGTTAGAACTTGTGTCAAATAGGGAAGAAATTTTTTTCCAATGTCAAATAAGGAAGCAGATTTTAAGATAGTGTCAAATAAGAAATTTTCTCCAGTACTGCCGCGCAGACTGAGGGATACCAGAGGCGGAGCAGGATCTGGACCCAGGGCGGTACTAACAGTGGTGGTAAGGGTGGTACTACCGCTTACGAGCGGTACTACTACCGTTGCTAGTGCCGCAAAACCCGACACAAGGGCAAAACCCCGAGTCGAGGCGTGTAACGCCCACGATGCGGCTATATCTCCCACGTGTCGAGGCACGACTTGGAGGCATAACCGCATGGTGGTTTTGTCGCGAGAATGGTCATCTTCACACAATCCCATGTAATGAACAAGAATGGAATAAAGAGTTGGCTTACAATCGCCAGTTCACACAATACATTAATTAAACATACAACATTCAGAGTACACACATAGTCCGACTACGGACAAACAAATGAAAGGGAAGATAACCCAACTGCTAGATCCCCGATCGTCCCAACTGGGCTCTGATATGTCTCCGTCGTATCTACTTTTCCAAACTCTTTTGCCCTTGTTTTGGAGTCTAACTTGTATGATTTGAATGGAACTAACCCGGACTGATGCTGTTTTCAGCAGAATTGCCATGGTGTTGTTTTATGTGCAGAAAACAAATATTCTCGGAATGACCTGAAACTCCACGGAACATCTTAGAAAAAATAATAAAAAATCCTCGCCAAAGATGAAGACCAGGGGGGCCACACCCTATCCACGAGGGTGGGGGGCGCCCCCCCCCCCTCTAGGGCGCGCCCCCTACCTCGTGGGCCCCCTGGATGCCCTCCGACGCCAACTCCAACTCTATATATCTGCTTTCGGAGAGAAAAAAATCAGAGAGAAGAAATCATCGCGTTTTACGATACGGAGCCGCCTCCAAGCCCTAAAACCTCTCGGCAGGGCTGATCTGGAGTCCATTCGGGGCTCCGGAGAGGGGGGTTCGTCGCCGTCGTCATCATCAACCATCGTCCATCACCAATTTCATGATGCTCACCGCCGTGCGTGAGTAATTCCATCGTAGGCTTGCTAGAGGGTGATGGGTTGGATGAGATTTATCATATAATCAAGTTAGTTTTGTTAGGGTTTGATCCCTATTATCCACTATGTTCTGAGATTGATGTTGCTATGACTCTGCTATGCTTAATGCTTGTCACTAGGGCCCGAGTGCCATGATTTCAGATCTGAACCTATTATGTTTTCATGAATATATGTGAGTTCTTGATCCTATCTTGCAAGTCTATAGTCACCTACTATGTGTTATGATCCGGCAACCCCGAACTGACAATAATCGGGACCACTCCCGGTGATGACCATAGTTTGAGGAGTTCATGTATTCACTATGTGCTAATGCTTTGTTCCGGTTCTCTATTAAAAGGAGGCCTTAATATCTCTTAGTTTCTAATAGGACCCCGCTGCCACGGGAGGGTAGGACAAAAGATGTCATGCAAGTTCTTGTCCATAAGCACGTATGACTATATACGGAATACATGCCTACATTACATTGATGAATTGGAGCTAGTTCTGTGTCACCCTATGTTATGACTGTTACATGATGAACCGCATCCGGCATAATTATCCATCACTAATCCGGTGCCTACGAGTTTTCCATATACTGGTTCTCGCTTATTTACTTTCCCGCTGCTACTGTTACAATCACTACAAAATACCAAAAATATTTACTATTGCTCACACTAATCTTTTGTTACCGTTACCACCACTATCATATTACTGTTCTACTAAACACTTTGCTGCAGATACTAAGTTTCCAGGTGTGGTTGAATTGACAACTCAGCTGCTAATACTTGAGAATATTCTTTGGCTCCCCTTGTGTCAAATCAATAAATTTGGGTTAAATACTCTACCGTCGAAAACTGTTGCGATCCCCTATACTTATGGGTTATCAAGACCTTTTTTTGGCACCGTTGCCGGGGAGCATATCTCTATTCTTTGAGTCACTTGGGATTTATATCTACTGGATACTATGAAGAACTTGAAAGACGCTAAGACAACAATTTATCCCTCAACTACGAGGGGAGGTAAGGAACTGCCATCTAGCTCCGCACTTGATTCACCTTCTGTTATGAGTAAGCTAGCGACACCTAAACCTGCTTCTGCTATTCGTTCTGATATGTCGCGTGTTATTGATGATGCCACTTCTGCTATGCATGATACTTATGATGAAACTGCTTCTATGCCTGACACTACTGTGCCCCTTAGTGAATTTCTTGAAGAACAAATTGCTAGGGCTAGAGAAAGAGAAATTGATGAATCTGAATACGATGATGAAAGTGATGATGAAAATATGCCTGTTATTCCTCAGGGTTATCTTTTTGATAAAGATTCTTCTTTAGCTATTTTAGCCTGCAAAGATAGATATGAGCTTAAGAGGTTATTGATTAAATGGAACAAAGAATCACTTAGAGATAAAATGAAACCTGACCCTCCTTTTGCTACTTCACCTATCTGTGTTCCTGATAAGGATTATGAATTCTCTGTTGATCCTGATATAATTACTTTGGTTGAATCTGATCCCTTTTACGGTTATGAATCGGAAACTGTTGTGGCACATCTTACTAAGTTAAATGATATAGCTGCCATGTTCACTAATGATGAGAGATCGTGTTACTTCTATATACTTAAAATATTTCCGTTCTCATTAAAGGGTGATGCTAAGATATGGTTTAATTCTCTTGATCCTGGTTGTGTGCGTAGTCCCCAGGATATGATTTATTACTTCTCTGCTAAATATTTCCCTGCTCATAAGAAACAAGCTGCTTTGAGGGAAATATACAACTTTGTGCAAATTAAAGAAGAGAGTCTCCCACAAGCTTGGGGGAGGCTTCTCAAGTTACTTAATGCTTTGCCTGATCATCCTCTTAAGAAACCAGAAATACTTGATATCTTTTATAATGGACTAACCGATGCTTCCAGAGATTACCTGGATAGTTGTGCTGGTTCTCTTTTCAGGGAAAGAACACCGGATGAAGCTGAAATTCTATTGAATAATATGTTGACAAATGAAAATAATTGGGCACCTCCTGAGCCAGCTCCCGCTCCAATTACTGAGCCTATTCCTAAACCAACTCCGAAGAAGAGAGGTGTTTTATTCCTCAGTCCCGAAGATATGCAAGAGGCAAAGAAATCTATGAAAGAAAAAGGTATTAAAGCTGAAGATGTTAAGAATTTACCTCCTATTGAAGAAATACATGGTCTTAATCTACCGCCTGTCGAAGAAATATATGATCTTAATCCTTTATTTATTGAAGAACCTCCTGATCCCGATATCCCGACACAGGTAGTGAAGGTAAATTCTCTCTATAGATTTGATGAAGGTGATATCCCTCACTATAAGTCTGCTAGGCAATGCTTTGATGAGTTTGATAATTTTATTGTCAAACAAGAAAATTTCAATGCTTATTTTGGTAGACAATTGAAATATGATTCCGAAATGATTAAATACTTGGGTGATTATATGGCTAATATTAAAAGTGAACTTAAACTTGTTAGCAAACATGCTTCTATGGTTACCACTCAAGTAGAACAAGTACTTAAAGCTCAAAAAGAAGTGCTTGACGAAATGAATAGTAAGAAAAATGATTATGCCGTTAGAGTGGCTACTAGAACTGGTAGAATGACTCAGGAACCTTCGTATCCTGAAGGCCACCCTAAGAGAATCGAGCAAGATTCTCAAAGAAATAATATTGATGTTCCTAGTTCTTCTAAAAAGAAGAAAAAGAAAAATGATAGAACTGTGCAAACTTCTAGTGAACCTATTGCTGAACCACCTGATAATCCAAATGATATATCTATGTCTGATGCTCAAACACAATCTGCTAATGAACATGAACCTAATGAAAATACTAATGATGATGTTCATGATGATGATCAACCTAGTAATGATAATGATGTAGAAATTGAACCTGATGTTGATCTTGATAACCCACAATCAAGGAATCAACGTTATGATAAAAGAGACTTTGTTGCTAGAAAACATGGTAAAGAAAGAGAACCATGGGTTCAGAAACCCATGCCCTTTCCTCCCAAACCATCCAAGAAAAAGGATGATGAGGATTTTGAGCGCTTTGCTGAAATGATTAGACCTATCTTTTTACGTATGCGATTAACTGATGTGCTCAAAACAAATCCTTATGCTAAATATATGAAGGATATCATTACTAATAAAAGAAAGATACCGGAAGCTGAAATTTCCACCATGCTTGCTAATTATACTTTTAAGGGTGGAATACCAAAGAAACTCGAAGATCCCGGAGTACCTACTATACCTTGCTCCATTAAAAGAAATTATATTAAAACTGCTTTATGTGATCTTGCAGCCGGTGTTAGTGTTATGCCTCTCTCTTTATATCGTAGACTTGACTTGAATAAACTGACACATACTGAAATATCTTTGCAAATGGCTGATAAATCAACTACTATACCTGTCGGTATTTGTGAGGATGTGCCTGTTGTGGTTGCAAACGTTACTATTCTAACGGACTTTGTTATTCTTGATATTCCCGAGGATGATAGTATGTCTATTATTCTTGGAAGACCTTTTCTTAATACTGCAGGGGCTGTTATTGATTGCAACAAAGGCAATGTCACTTTTAATGTTAATGGTAATGAGCATACGGTACACTTTCCGAGGAAACAACCTCAAGTTCATAGTATCAACTCCATTGGAAAAATTCCATCGATTATAATTGGAGGTTTTGAATTTCCTCTTCCTACTGCCAAAAAGAAATATGACATACTTATTATAGGGGATGTGCATATCCCCATTTAGGTAACTTAGTGTTATTCGAAATTTCTCCGGTTTCATGATTATCGGAATGAGTTTGTTAACAAGACTTGATCAACCTTGTTAGTGGATTCTTTTTGATGAGCATGAGATGGATGAAACTAGAAGCACAACCTTCTGTACCCTCTCTTTATTTTATGTTAATTAGTAAAATAAGTAAAAGTAGTATTTTTCTGACCGTTTCCTGACTTATCCGTGCAATATAAAAATACCCCGAAAATAAAAGTCCTCAGAATGCCATGCCAATTTAATATGATTTTTTCGGGAATATTTGAGAATTTACTGTGCAAAAATTACCACGGGAGGAGCTGCCACCTGGCCACGAGGGTGGTGGGCGCGCCCCTGCCCCGTGGGCCCACGGTGGCCCTCCTCAACTTATCCCAGCACCCATCTTCTTCCTCTATCTCATACAAACCCGAAAAACCAACTCAAGCACGAGTTCCACCCACTTTTGCTGTGATTTTCGATCTCCTACTCAAAGCACCTCTCGCAAAACTGCTTGGGGAGATTGTTCCTTGGTATGTGACTCCTCCATTGGTCCAATTAGTTTTTGTTCTAGTGCTTTATTCTTTGCAAATTTGTGCTGCATAGGTGACCATGTTCTTGAGCTTGCATGTCAAATTTATATGGTTCCAAGTAGTTCTAATGCTTGATATAGGCTCTAGGCACTTGTAGGAGTAGTTGCTATCAGTTTTATTGAAGTTGGTTCATTTTTGTTTGAAGTTACTAAAAATTTCAGATTATTTCAGAAATAATGAGGAGACTTTTGAGGGGTTCATCGAGCCGAAGCTCAAAGGATAAACAAAATGAAGAAGCTTAGAGGCCCAAATATAATTTGCCTCGTACCGCGGAGATCCGGCCGTGTGAATGGCCTTCAGATAATTTCTTGACACAGGCCGGGATTTATGAGGATATCTATTCATTAATTGAGAATGCTGGCCTCACTGACTTCTTCCGCGACCAACGTCCACAGTATCTCTTACTCACAAATAATTTTGTGCAAAACTTCTACTTTTACCCTAAGGAATCACCTCCTTCAGTAGAGTTTCATTTATATGACGTTGTGAAGAAAATGCCATTGTCTGAGTTTTGCGCAGTTTGCAACATACCCTCTGAGGGTATCTTAGAGGAACCACCCCGTAAGGAGTTGGAACCATTTATTCAACTTATCTCTGTGGGAGAAACCAGGAAGGTTTCTGATGCGAGGATCACTAGCATACATTTTCCTGTGCTACGGTATTTTGCTTTATTTGCTAGTCGATGCTTGATTGGTCGTGGGAACAGTGTGAACTTTAGTGTTCCCGATATTATTATTCTATTCCATGGTTTATACCGCGACAACACTGTCAGTATGGGCGGAATTATTGCTAGGCGGTTGAGTCTGAACCGTACTAAAGGCCCCATCTTCGGAGGCATTTATGCTTCCCGTCTTGCTGCACATTTTAACATAGCTATTAGGCATTATGAGAAAGAAGAAAAATTGCTGCCTGATGCTTATTTGGATTTTAAGAGCATGATAGCCCATGATTTTCTTGTTAAGGACAGGAATGGAGAGCTCAAATACAAGTTATACTTTGATAAACATTATCCTAAAACTATTACGTTGCCTGCTCCTTTGTTTAATTTTGTAGGACCCTATCTCGTTACGTGGGCTGCCGTCCAAGCTTACAAGAATCCTGCACCAGCCCCGGAACCGGAACCACAAGATGAGCCTCCACGAAAATCTGTTTATTCTTGGGATCCAGAGACGACTGTCAACCAGTGGCAGTCAGAGTCCTCTTCGTCATCACAGTATGATCCAAACTATTCTTCATCGTAGTACGACCCCAGCTACACCTACGGGTATCCGCCAGGCTATCCCTGGCAATAGACCAACTTAGGCCAAAAGCCTAATCTTGGGGGAGTACGTATTTCTCACCGACATTACATTTATGCTCACACACACTCATTGCTAGACATCGGTGCTCATACTCTTTCACTGTAATATCCATGCTAGTTTATTTTCTTTTTCCTACTTTCTTCTTGTGTGTTTGATAAACCTTAAGAAAACCAAAAAATTAGTGGTAATTTACTTTCTTTGTTGTACTAATTAAAAAGAAAACCCAAAAATATTTCCCATTCTTCTTTTGCTTGTTGGGAGCTTTCCCGTGTAAATAGTTTTATTTTCTTTTCTTTTCTTTGGGGGTCAGTAGGAGAAGACCATAATTAAATTGTTGTAGTGGCTCTTATATGCTTTAATGTTGATTTAACCCAGAGCCCATATTGCCTTGTCTTCCCCTGTTTATTGAATGCTCGCAGATTTCAGCTTAGTCCAATGCACGTGCACTCTTATTATTATTCACACCATTCGGGCGTGCAAGTGAAAGGCAATTATGATGATATATGATGGACTGACTGAGATGAGAAAAGCTGGTATGAACTCGACCTCTTTTGTTTTTGTAAATATGATGGGCCCGTCGTTCTTGATTCAGCTTATTATGAATAAACATGTTTGCAATGACAATTAGAGATCATAGTTGCTTGTGCCATGCTTGATGAGCTATGAGTTATAATGGTTTACCTTGTGTGCCAACATGCTATTGAGATGATTATGATGTGGTATGATGGGGTGGTATCCTCCTTTAAATGATTTAAGTGGCTTGACTTGGCACATGTTCACGCATGTAGTTGAAACAAAATCAACATAGCCTTCATGATATTTATGTTCATGGTGGATTATATCCTACTCATGCTTGCATCCAATGTTTATTAATTTTAATGCATGTACATGGCTGTTGTCGCTCTCTAGTTGGTCGCTTCCCAGTCTTTTGCTAGCCTTCACCTGTACTAAGCGGGAATACTGCTTGTGCATACAATCCCTTAAACCCCAAAGTTATTCCAGATGAGTCCACTATACCTTCCTATATGCGGTATCTACCTGCCGTTCCAAGTAAATATGTATGTGCCAAACTCTAAACCTTCAAATAAATATTCTGTTTTGTATGCTCGAATAGCTCATGTATCAACCAAGGTTGTCCTTATCTTCCGTGTTAGGCGGGTTATTCTCAAGAGGAGTGGACTCCGCTCCTCACTCACGAGAAAATGGCTGGTCACCGGGATGCCCAGTCCCATGCTTTATGCAAACTAAATCAAAATTAATTGCAAACAAAACTCCCCCTAGGACCTGATGTATGTTGGAGACACTCGTTGTTTCGAGCAAGTCATGGATTGATGCTTGTTGGTGGAGGGGGAGTATAAACTTTACCATTCTGTTTGGGAACCGCCTATAATGTGTTTAGCATGGAAGATATCGCCATCTCTTAGTTGTTACGTTGACGATGAAAGTATACCGCTCAAAATGCAATTTATCTCTATTTCAAAACCGAGCTCTGGCACCTCTACAAATCCCTGCTTCCCTCTGCGAAGGGCCTATCCATTTATTTTTATGCTGAGTCATCACCCTCTTATTAAAAGCACTAGCTGGAGAGCACAGTTGTCATTTGCATTCATCACTATTAATCTATGTTGGGTATGACTATGATTGGATCTCTTTTACCATGAATTACAATGTCTAGTCAGTCCTTGATCTTTAAAGGTGCTCTGCATTTATGTTTTGCGGTCTCAGAAAGGGCTAGCGAGATACCATCTTGTTATATCATATTATGATTGTTTTGAGAAAGTGTTGTCATCCGAGATTTATTATTATGGCTTGCTAGTTGATTATGCTATTGATATGAGTAATTATGAGACCTGAGAATTATTGCAAATGTGGTTAATTATGATATATGCTGAAAACTTGAATGCTGGCTTGACATAGTTGCAACAAAAAGAGCAAACAGAGTTTGTAAAAGTTTTTCTTTCTTTCTGTTTGTCAACTGAATTGCTTGAGGACAAGCAAGGGTTTAAGCTTGGGGGAGTTGATACGTCTCCGTCGTATCTACTTTTCCAAACTCTTTTGCCCTTGTTTTGGACTCTAACTTGTACGATTTGAATGGAACTAACCCGGACTGACGTTGTTTTCACCAGAATTGCCATGGTGCTATTTTATGTGCAGAAAACAAATATTCTCGGAATGACCTGAAACTCCACGGAACATCTTAGAAAAAACAATAAAAAATCCTCGCCAAAGATGAAGACCAGGGGGCCCACACCCTGTTCACGAGGGTGGGGGCGCCCCCCCTCTAGGGTGCGCCCCCCTACCTCGTGGGCCCCCTGGATGCCCTCCGACGCCAACTCCAAATATGTGCTTTCAGAGAGAAAAAAATCAGAGAGAAGAAATCATCGCGTCTTACGATAGGGAGCCGCCGCCAAGCCCTAAAACCTCTCGGGAGGGCTGATCTGGAGTCCGTTCGGGGCTCCGGAGAGGGGGGTTCGTCGCTGTTGTCATCATCAACCATCCTCCATCACCAATTTCATGATGCTCACCGCCGTGCGTGAGTAATTCCATCGTAGGCTTGCTGGACGGTGATGGGTTGGATGAGATTTATCATGTAATCGAGTTAGTTTTGTTAGGGTTTGATCCCTAGTATCCACTATGTTCTGAGATTGATGTTGCTATGACTTTGCTATGCTTAATGCTTGTCACTAGGGCCCGAGTGCCATGATTTTAGATCTGAACCTATTATGTTTTCATGAATATATGTGAGTTCTTGATCCTATCTTGCAAGTCTATAGTCACCTACTATGTGTTATGATCCGGCAACCCCGAAGTGACAATAATCGGGACCACTCCCGGTGATGACCATAGTTTGAGGAGTTCATGTATTCACTATGTGCTAATGCTTTGTTCCGGTTCTCTATTAAAAGGAGGCCTTAATATCCCTTAGTTTCTAATAGGACCCCGCTGCCACGGGAGGGTAGGACAAAAGATGTCATGCAAGTTCTTTTCCATAAGCACGTATGACTATATACGGAATACATGCCTACATTACATTGATGAATTGGAGCTAGTTCTGTGTCACCCTATGTTATGACTGTTACATGATGAACCGCATCCGGCATAATTATCCATCACTAATCCGGTGCCTACGAGTTTTCCATATACTGGTTCTCGCTTATTTACTTTCCCGCTGCTACTGTTACAATCACTACAAAATACCAAAAATATTTACTATTGCTCACACTAATCTTTTGTTACCGTTACCACCACTATCATATTACTGTTCTACTAAACACTTTGCTGCAGATACTAAGTTTCCAGGTGTGGTTGAATTGACAACTCAGCTGCTAATACTTGAGATTATTCTTTGGCTCCCCTTGTGTCGAATCAATAAATTTGTGTTAAATACTCTACCCTTGAAAACTGTTGCAATCCCCTATACTTGTGGGTTATCAGGCTCCACTACTGACCATCAGGAAACGAAACATAGTAACGACCACGTTCCTCGTCAAACTCCCACTTGAGCTCGGTTGCATCACCTGCACTGGCATCGTCGGCACCTGCAACTGTTTTGGTAGAATCTGTGACTCACGAGGACTCAGCAATCTCACACCCGCGAGATCAAGACTATTTAAGCTTATGGGTAGGAAAGGGTAGTGAGGTGGAGCTGCAGCAAGCACTAGCATGTATGGTGGCTAACATACGCAAATAAGAGCGAGAAGAGAAGCAACACAACGGTCGTGAAGCTAGGAGTGATCAAGAAGTGATCCTGAAACTACTTACGTTCATACATAACTCAAACCGTGTTCACTTCCCGGGCTCCGCCGAAAAGAGACCATCACGGCTACACACGCAGTTGATGCATTTTAATTAAGTTAAGTGCCAAGTTTTCTACAGCCGGATATTAACAAATTCCCATCTGCCACATAACCGCGGGCACGGCTCTCGAAAGTTTATACCCTGCAGGGGTGTCCCAACTTAGCCCATCACAAGCTCTCACGGTCAATGAAGGATATTCCTTCTACCAAGAAGACCCGATCAGACTCGGAATCCTGGTTACAAGACATTTCGACAATGGTAAAACAAGACCAGCAAGACCACCCGAATGTGCCGACAAATCTTGATAGGAGCTACACATATGTCGTTCTCAGGGCACACCGGATGAGCAGTCCGTACAACTAAAGCCAGGCCTCAAGTTTCCCCGAGGTGGCGCTGCAAAGGGCTCTAGTTTGGACCAGCACACAGAGGAGCGCTGGCCCGGGGGTTAAAATAAAGATGACCCTCGGGCTCGCGAAAACCCAAGGGAAAAGGCTTAGGTAGGCAAATGTAAAACCAAGGTTGGGCCTTGATGGAGGAGTTTTATTCAAGGCGGACTGTCAAGGGGGTCCCATAAATCTCCCAACCGCGTGAGGAACGCAAAATCAAGGAACATAACACCGGTATGACGGAAACTAGGGCGGCAAGAGTGGAACAAAACACTAGGCATAAGGCCGAGCCTTCCACAATTTACCAAGTATATAGATGCATTAATTAAATAAGAGATATTGTGATATCCCAAAATATCCATGTTCCAACATGGAACCAACTTCATCTTCACCTGCAACTAGCAACGCTATAAGAGGGGCTGAGCAAAAGCGGTAACATAGCCAAACAACGGTTTGCTAGGAAAGGATGGTTAGAGGCTTGACATGGCAATATGGGAGGCATGATATAGCAAGTGGTAGGAATCGCGGCATAGCAAAAGAGCGAACAACTAGCAAGCAAAGATAGAATTGATTTCGAGGGTATGGTCATCTTCCTGAGATCCCGCAAGGAAGAAGAACGAGTCCATGAAGAAGACAAACGGGCGTAATCGAACGAATCCTCACAACTCCGGAACGAAACCGAAGCTAACGAGAGAAGCAACCCGGAAAGAAGCAAGCAACATAGTAAACAACCATCACATAAACATGGCATGATGCGCAACCAAGTATGATGCATGTCCAGTTTAAAGAGGCATGGCATGGAAAAGTGCACAAACAATACTACAAGTTAAGTGGAGCACAATATGTAACGAGTTGAATATTGACAAAACACCACATCAATTATTTAGTTCTCTCATGTTTATGTACCAACAACATTAAAAGTTATTAAACATGGCAAGGGGTGAAACATAATAAAACTATCTATCTAGGCAATTTAAATGAGGCCGGAAACAACAAACAACAAGTCCGGAAAATCCTCATATGCATATTATGAATTTGGTACTGTTCTGCCCTAAATCATATTTTTAATGTTTTTAAATAGTAAAACAAAGTGCACCAAGTTAATATGCATTTTTCTACCCCATTTACATATAAAGAACATTTAAATTGGAGTTACAGTTATTTAGTTATGAAATAAATCATTTTAGCATGACATTTATACAAATTAATGTAAACAGCAAGTTTAAACATTTTAAACATGGATGAAAGTGGCATATTATGAAACTAGATGAAATTCTAAGCTGCGGTAGAGGATGCACTACGGTAGAGGATGCAGTCATTAGGGCATGCATGTATCTTCTCCACCTCCAATCCTAGAGGGCATACGACCTTCTTTGCTGCGTATGTACTGTCGGGCAATTCGTTATCCTTTGGAAGCTTCTTCTTCAATATTTTCAGTAGCTTCTCAAATCCTTTGTCAGCCACAGCATTGTCTGCCTTCCACTGCAGCAATTCCAGTACGGTACCGAGCTTTGTGTTGCCATCTTTGCAATTGGGGTATAACCCTTTTTTGTGATCCTGTAACATGCGATCGAACTTCAGCTTCTCCTTTTGACTAATGCATTGCGTCCTTGCATCGACATTGACCCGGCGAAGATCATCATCATCAGGCACATCGTCTGGTTCCTCTTGATCTTCAGCAGCTTCACCCGTGGCAGCATCATTGGGCACATCGTCTGGTTCCTCTTGATCTTCACCAGCTCCCCCCGTTGCAGCATCACCATATTCAGGGGGCACATAGTTGTCATCATACTCTTCTTCTTCGCCGTCTTCCATCATAACCCCTATTTCTCCGTGCCTCGTCCAAACATTATAGTGTGGCATGAAACCCTTGTAAAGCAGGTGGGAGTGAAGGATTTTCCGGTTAGAGTAAGACCTCGTATTCCCACATTCAGTGCATGGACAACACATAAAATCATTCTGCTTGTTTGCCTCAGCCGCATCGAGAAACTCATGCACACCCTTAATGTACTCGCGGGTGTGTCTGTCACCGTACATCCATTGCCGGTTCATCTGCGTGCATTATATATAATTAAGTGTCCAAATTAATACAAGTTCATCATCACATTAAAACCAAAGTGCATACATAGTTCTCATCTAACAACATATAGCTCTCCAGAGCATCTAATTAATTAAACCATACATTGAAACTATGTAAAACATTTCAATGCGAAAACAAATGCGATCATAAACGCAACCAAGGTAACAATTGATCCAACGGCATAATGATACCAAGCCTCGGTATGAATGGCATATTTTCTAATCTTTCTAATCTTCAAGCGCATTGCATCCATCTTGATCTTGTGATCATCGACGACATCCGCAACATGCAACTCCAATATCATCTTCTCCTCCTCAATTTTTTTTATTTTTTCCTTCAACAAATTGTTTTCTTCTTCAACTAAATTTAACCTCTCGACAATAGGGTCGGTTGGCATTTCCGATTCACATACATCCTAGATAAATAAAATCTATGTCACGTTGGTCGGCATAATTTTCATAAACAATAAATGAACCAATAGTTATAAAGATAATATACATACCACATCCGAATCATAGACAGGACGAGGGCCGACGGGGGCGGATACCAAAACCATCGCACTATATAAGATGCAATAATAAATGTAAGAAAATGATACAAGTATCTATCTAAACATACAAGTAAGAATATTGTTCCTTTCAGAAAGAAGATAAGAACAAGAGGCTCACCACGGTGGTGTCGGTGATGAGATCGGCGCGGGTGATCGACGGCGGTGAAGACGGGGACGGGGCGTGACGGACCGCTAAATCTAGACAAATCTCGAGGAAAATGGAGCTTGGAGGTCGAGCTTCGAGAGGAGAAAGCTTAAGTAGTGTGGCTCGGGCATTCCATCGAACACCTCATGTGCATAGGAGGTGAGCTAGAGCACCACAAAGCCCTCTCCCCCTCGGCCAGAAAAAACAGAGCACTGTGCTCTGCTCTTGCGCGAGGGGGTATATATAGGCACCTCATTGGTCCCGGTTGATGACATGAACCGGGACTAAAGGGAAGCCTTTGGTCCCAGTTCAAGCCACCAACCGGGACCAATGGTGGTGGGCCAGGAGCAAGGCCCATTGGTCCCGGTTCATCCCACCAACCGGGACCAAAAGGTCCAGACGAACCGGGACCAATGGCCCACGTGGCCCGGCCAGCCCCCTGGGCTCACGAACCGGGACCAATGCCCACATTGGTCCCGGTTCTAGACTGAACCGGGACTAATGGGCTGAGCCGGCCTGGACCAAAGCCATGTTTTCTACTAGTGCCAACACACCCAATACAATGGTAAATTGTATAGGTGCACTAGTTCGGCGAAGAGATGGTGATACAAGTGCAATATGGATGGTAGATATAGTTTTTTGTAAACTGAAAGTATAAAAACAGCAAGGTAACAAGTGGTAAAAGTGAGCGTAAACGGTATTGCAATTATAGGAAACAAGGCCTAGGGTTCATACTTTCACTAGTGCAAGTTCTCTCAACAATAATAACATAGTCGGATCATATAACTATCCCTCAACATGCAACAAAGAGTCACTCCAAAGTCACTAATAGCGGAGATCAAACAAAGAGATTATGGTAGGGTACGAAACCACCTCAAAGTTATTCTTTCCAATCAATCTGTTGGGCTATTCTTATAAGTGTCACAAACAGCCCTAGAGTTCATACTAGAATAACACCTTAAGACACAAATCAACCAAAACCCTAATGTCACCTAGATACTCCAATGTCACCTCAAGTATCCATGGGTATGATTATACGATATGCATCACAAAATCTCAGATTCATCTATTCAATCCAACAGAAAGAACCTCAAAGAGTGCCCCATAGTTTCTACCGGAGAATCACGACGAAAACGTGTGCCAACCCCTATGCTTAGGTTCATGGGCGAAACCCGCAAGTTGATCACCAAAACATACATCAAGTGAATCATGTGATATCCCATTGTCACCACAGATATGCACGGCAAGACATACATCAAGTGTTCTCAAATCTTTAAAGACTCAATCCGATAAGATAACCTCAAGGGGAACACTCAATCCATTACAAGAGAGTAGAGGGGGAGAAGAAACATAAGATCCAACTATAATAGCAAAGCTCGCGATACATCAAGATCGTGCCAAATCAAGAACACGAGAGAGAGAGAGAGAGATCAAACACATAGCTACTGGTACATACCCTCAGCCCCGAGGGTGAACTACTCCCTCCTCGTCATGGAGAGCGTCGGGATGATGAAGAAGGCCACCGGTGAGGGTTCCCCCCTCCGGCAGGGTGCCGGAACAGGGTCTCGAGAGGTTTTTGGTGGCTATAGAGGCTCGCGGCGGCGGAACTCCAGATCTAATCTCTGTTCTGGAAGTTTTAGGGTACGAGAGTATATATGGGTGCAGGGGGTACGTCGGAGGAGCTACGGGGGCCCCACGAGGCAGGGGGCGCGCCCTAGGGAGGGGGGCGCGCCCCCCACCCTCGTGAGCACCTCCCGTATCTCCTGACATAGAGTCCAAGTTTATTTGGTGGCTTTCCTTCCAAAAGTAACTTCTCCAGTTGATTTCATTCTGTTTCGACTCCGTTTGATATTCCTTTTCTTTGAAACACTGAAATAGGCATAAAACAGCAAATCTGGGTTGGGCCTTCGGTTAATAGGTTAGTCCCAAAAATAATATAAAAGTGGAAAATAAAGCCCAATATTGCCCAAAACAGTAGATAAAATAGCATGGAGCAATCAAAAATTATAGATACGTTGGAGACGTATCAGCTCCTTCAACTTTGCATTCTCCTTCACAAGGTGCACATGCTCACAACATGGGTTAGTAGCATTTGCATTATCAATTAACACCATATGAGGAAAGGTGGCTTTCTCCTTGGTTAGCTTCACTTGGAGTTGATCATGAGACTCTCTAAGACTAGCATGAGTCTAGTCAAGGATATCAAACTCTTCCTTGAGTCTAGCAAGATCAACACCAAGTTTGGCCTTCTCGGAATTGAGCACACGAGATACAACAAAAGCATGATCAAGATCTTTCTTAATTCTAGCATGATCATCGTTGTGTCACTCCTCAAGAGCCAAACGACAACCACGCTCCTCCTCAAGAGCATTAGAGATATCCGATATCTCATCGGCATAGTCACGACTATGCCCATCCATCTTAGAGATGGTTTCTTCGTGAGCTTCAATCATGTCATTGGCTTCACCAAGTTGTTCCAAGAGAGCAACAAAATGCTTCTTGGATTTACCCTTGAGATTACTCATAAAAGACGCAAATTCATTTTCCTCCTCATTAGACCCCTCACTTTCATCAATGATGGATTGGTAATGATGGTAGTTTTGGTGTTGGAGGTTACCTTGTTGGTGGCTTTCGCCATGAGGCACTTTGGCGGTGATGTTCTCATTAGGAGAGTCGAAGAGGGACAACCGTGGAGTTGTTGCAATGGCAACGGAGGCAATGGCAACCAATCCACCATCTTCATCATCATCATCATCCTCATTATACTCTTCTTGTGCTACCAACCCCTTGGGAGGAGTCTTCTTGGTGAAGTTATTCTTGTTGGAGAAGGATTCGGCCTTGTCTTGTCGGATGATCTTGCCCCAATTGTCTTCCCTTTTCTCATAGGGGCACTCCGCAAAAAAGTGGATCACATTGCCACAATTATATCAAGTCCTCACACGTTGCATGCCCTTGGCGCCACTTGAGTTGTTCTTGTTGAAGTTGGGCCTTGAGTTCTTCTTGCTCCAAAACGGCCTTGAAGCGAGAGGCATGTGCTCATGATAGTCATATTTTGTATCTTCGTGGTTACTCTCCTCCTCATCCTCTTCATCCTCTTCTTCCACACTAATCTTGGCCTTCAAGGCGAGGTTGGGTTTCTTTTCTCTTTGAGAATGCAGCACCACATTGTCCGCGGTCTTGTCCAAGATACTCATTGCCACAAACACATCCAACACCTCACTTGATGACAAGGTGTGGAAGTCTAGCCTTTGACGGATGACGGAGGGCATGGCCTTATGATAAGGCATCATGATTTTATGAACTTGTGCTTGATCCAATTGTCATTTGTGTCCTTTCTCCCATGATCTCGGAGTGAGACCGCGAGAGTGGTTAATCTCCGGTAAAGCTCACGAGGTTCTTCATCTTCTTTCATTGCAAACTCATCGACTTCATCTTGCACCACTTCATAGTTGGAGCGTTGGATGCTTGCACTTCCCTTGTAAAGGGAAACAACATGGAGCCAAGCTTCCTTTGCCACGGTGAAAGGTGGGAGATGTGCAATATCTTCGGATGGGATTGCATCTTGGATGATGAAGAGAGCATTCTCGTTGAATTGATGATCCGCTACTTCTCAAGGGGTGAAGTTGCTTGGGTCATGTGGATAGAGACCTTGCTCAATGATTCTCCAAAGATTAGTATCGACATGATTTAAATGACGTTTAAAACGATAGACCCAAGAGTCAAAGTCCTCATTTTTCACAATCTTAGGGGGAGGACCGGCATGATTCAAATGAGTGGAGGGAACCGGTCCTCCATAAGTAAGTGGAGGTTCAACATGGGCAAAGATGCCATTTCCACTTTTACCACTATATAAAGGAGCTTTGTCACTCATAGCTTCCCCCTTGTCGGAGTTAGTATCCGTCACCTTGTTAGCGGGATCACCCACTTTCATAGGTGCGGTGGATAACTTGAGACCTTCTAAGAACTTAGTGAACATGCTTTCATCCTCGGTCATCATGGAGGTTTTCAATGTGTCCAAAGCCGCATTGAACTCCTCACGAGAGACCGAGGAACCCCCATCGCCCGTAGACGATGATGGAATCTCACCGAGGTGCTCCCCCTCACCGTCTACAGTGTCAACCATACTCTTTGGACAGTAAAGTCCTTAAAAAGAGACGAGGCTCTGATACCAATTGAAAGGATCGGCATAGTTGGCTAGAGGGAGGGTGAATAGGCGACTAACAATTTTTAGCTTTTCTTTACCAATTTAAACTTTGCATCAAAGTAGGTTGTCTAGATATGCAACTAGGTGAGCAACCTATATGATGCAACAACGACAAGCACACAAGCAAGCAAAGGATACAACACAATATAAGCTTGCACAAGTAAAGGTACGAGATAACCAAGAGTGGAGCCGGTGAGGACAAGGATGTGTTACTGAAGTTCCTTCCTTTTGAGGGGAAGTACGTCTCCGTTGAAGCGGTGTGGAGGCACAATGCTCCCCAAGAAGCCACTAGGGCCACTGTATACTCCTCACGCCCTCACACAATGCGAGATGCTGTGATTCCACTATTGGTGCCCTTGGAGGCGGCGACTGGACCTTTACAAACAAGGTTGGGACAATCTCCACAACTTAATTGGAGGCTCCCAACGACACCACGAAGCTTCACCACAATGGAATATGGCTCCGCGGTGACCTCAGCCGTCTAGGGTGCTCAAACACCCAAGAGTAACAAGATCCGCAAGGGATTAGTAGGGGGAATCAAATTTCTCTTGGTGGATGTGTAGATAGGAGCCTTCTCAACCAATCCCTAAAGAATCAACAAGTTTGATTGGCTAGGGAGAGAGATCGGGCGAAAATGGAGCTTAGAGCAACAATGGAGCTTAGGGATAGAAGAGGTGGGTCAACTTGGAGAAGAAGACCTCCGTTTATAAGGGGAGAAACAAACCAACCGTTAGCCCCGCTCTGCCCCGCACAGAGCGGTACTACCGCTGGGGGTAGCGGTACTACTGATCCCCCTCGCAGTACTGCGAGAAAATTCCTTATTTGACACTCTCTTAAAATCTGGTTCCTTATTTGACACTGGAAAAGTTTTTCTTCCCTATTTGACACTAGTCCTAAATTTTATTCCCTATACGACACTTCTGTCCATTTTGAGTCTAAATGACACCTGAAAAGACGATTTTGCCCCTCATGTGGTATGTGTGTGCGCGCACATGTGTGCTGTTGTGTGTGTGGGTGCACGCGCACATGCGTGTGCTGCTGCTGCATGTGTGTGTGCATGTGTGCTGTTGCGTGTGTGTTTGCTACTGCGTGTGTACGTGCACGCGCGCATGTGTGTGTGCTGTTGCGTGCCTATGTGCTGCCTGCGTGTGTTTTGCTGCTGCGTGTGTGTGTATGTGTGTGTGTGCTGCATGCATGTGTGTTGCTGCGTGTGTGTGCGTGTGCATGTGTGTTGCTGCATGTGTGTGCATGTGTGTGTGTGCACGCGCGCATGCGTGTGTGTTGGTGCATGTGTATGTGTTGCTTCGTGTGTGCTCCTGCCCTCGCACTGATGCTGCGTGTGTGCGCTATTGCCCCCCACACACATACCACATGAAGGGAAACGAGTCTTTTCAGGTGTCATTTAGGCTTAAAATGGACGGAAATGTCATATAGGGAATAAAATTTAGAACTTGTGTCAAATAGGGAAGAAATTTTTTTCCAATGTCAAATAAGGAAGCAGATTTTAAGATAGTGTCAAATAAGGAATTTTCTCCAGTACTGCCGCGTAGACTGAGGGATACCAGAGGCGGAGCAGGATCTGGACCCAGGGCGGTACTAACATTGGTGGTAAGGGCGGTACTACCGCTTACGAGCGGTACTACTACCGTTGCTAGTGCCGCAAAACCCGACACAAGGGCAAAACCCCGAGTCGAGGCGTGTAACGCCCACGATGCGGCTATATCTCCCACATGTCGAGGCATGACTTGGAGGCATAACCGCATGGTGGTTTTGTCGCGAGAATGGTCATCTTCACACAATCCCATGTAATGAACAAGAATGGAATAAAGAGTTGGCTTACAATCGCCAGTTCACACAATACATTAATTAAACATACAACATTCAGAGTACACACATAGTCCGACTACGGACAAACAAATGAAAGGGAAGATAACCCAACTGCTAGATCCCCGATCGTCCCAACTGGGCTCTGATACGTCTCCGTCGTATCTACTTTTACAAACTGTTTTGCCCTTGTTTTGGACTCTAACTTGTATGATTTGAATGGAACTAACCCGGACTGACGCTATTTTCAGCAGAATTGCCATGGTGTTGTTTTATGTGCAGAAAACAAATATTCTCGGAATGACCTGAAACTCCACGGAACATCTTAGAAAAAATAATAAAAAATCCTCGCCAAAGATGAAGACCAGAGGGGCCACACCCTGTCCACGAGGGTGGGGGGCGCCCCCCCCCCCTCTAGGGCGCGCCCCCTACCTCGTGGGCCCCCTGGATGCCCTCCGACGCCAACTCCAACTCTATATATCTGCTTTCGGAGAGAGAAAAATCAGAGAGAAGAAATCATCGCGTTTTACGATACGGAGCCGCCTCCAAGCCCTAAAACCTCTCGGGAGGGCTGATCTGGAGTCCATTCGGGGCTCCGGAGAGGGGGGTTCGTCGCCGTCGTCATCATCAACCATCCTCCATCACCAATTTCATGATGCTCACCGCCATGCGTGAGTAATTCCATCGTAGGCTTGCTGGACGGTGATGGGTTGGATGAGATTTATCATATAATCAAGTTAGTTTTGTTAGGGTTTGATCCCTATTATCCACTATGTTCTGAGATTGATGTTGCTATGACTCTGCTATGCTTAATGCTTGTCACTAGGGCCCGAGTGCCATGATTTCAGATCTGAACCTATTATGTTTTCATGAATATATGTGAGTTCTTGATCCTATCTTGCAAGTCTATAGTCACCTACTATGTGTTATGATCCGGCAACCCCGAAGTGACAATAATCGGGACCACTCCCGGTGATGACCATAGTTTGAGGAGTTCATGTATTCACTATGTGCTAATGCTTTGTTCGGGTTCTCTATTAAAAGGAGGCCTTAATATCCCTTAGTTTCCAATAGGACCCCGCTGCCACGGGAGGGTAGGACAAAAGATGTCATGCAAGTCCTTTTCCATAAGCACGTATGACTATATACGGAATACATGCCTACATTACATTAATGAATTGGAGCTAGTTCTGTGTCACCCTATGTTATGACTGTTACATGATGAACCGCATCCGGCATAATTATCCATCACTAATCCCGTGCCTACGAGTTTTCCATATACTGGTTCTGGCTTATTTACTTTCCAGCTGCTACTTTTACAATCACTACAAAATACCAAAAATATTTACTATTGATCGCACTACTCTTTTGTTACCGTTACCACAACTATCATATTACTGTGCTACTAAACACTTTGCTGCAGATACTAAGTTTCCAGGTGTGGTTGAATTGACAAGTCAGCTGCTAATACTTGAGAATATTCTTTGGCTCCCCTTGTGTCGAATCAATAAATTTGGGTTAAATACTCTACCGTCGAAAACTGTTGCGATCCCCTATACTTGTGGGTTATCAAGACCTTTTTTGGCACCGTTGCCGGGGAGCATAGCTCTATTCTTTGAGTCACTTGGCATTTATATCTGCTGGATACTATGAAGAACTTGAAAGACGCTAAGACAACAATTTATCCCTCAACTATGAGGGGAGGTAAGGAACTGCCATCTAGCTCCGCACTTGATTCACCTTCTGTTATGAGTAAGCTAGTGACACCTAAACCTGCTTCTGCTATTCGTTCTGATATGTCGTGTGTTATTGATGATGCCACTTCTGCTATGCATGATACTTATGATGAAACTGCTTCTATGCCTGACACTACTATGCCCCTTAGTGAATTTCTTGAAGAACAAATTGCTAGGGCTAGAGAAAGAGAAATTGATGAATCTGAATACGATGATGAAAGTGATGATGAAAATATGCCTGTTATTCCTCAGGGTTATCTTTTTGATAAAGATTCTTCTTTAGCTATTTTAGCCTGCAAAGATAGATATGAGCTTAAGAGGTTATTGATTAAATGGAACAAAGAATCACTTAGAGATAAAATGAAACCTGACCCTCCTTTTGCTACTTCACCTATCTGTGTTCCTGATAAGGATTATGAATTCTCTGTTGATCCTGATATAATTACTTTGGTTGAATCTGATCCCTTTTACGGTTATGAATCGGAAACTGTTGTGGCACATCTTACTAAGTTAAATGATATAGCAGCCATGTTCACTAATGATGAGAGATCGTGTTACTTCTATATACTTAAAATATTTCCATTCTCATTAAAGGGTGATGCTAAGATATGGTTTAATTCTCTTGATCCTGGTTGTGTGCGTAGTCCCCAGGATATGATTTATTACTTCTCTGCTAAATATTTCCCTGCTCATAAGAAACAAGCTGCTTTGAGGGAAATATACAACTTTGTGATAAATAAAGAAGAGAGTCTCCCACAAGCTTGGGGAGGCTTCTCAAGTTACTTAATGCTTTGCCTGATCATCCTCTTAAGAAACCAGAAATACTTGATATCTTTTATAATGGACTAACCGATGCTTCCAGAGATTACCTGGATAGTTGTGCTGGTTCTCTTTTCAGGGAAAGAACACCGGATGAAGCTGAAATTCTATTGAATAATATGTTGACAAATGAAAATAATTGGGCACCTCCTGAGCCAGCTCCCGCTCCAATTACTGAGCCTATTCCTAAACCAACTGCGAAGAAGAGAGGTGTTTTATTCCTCAGTCCCGAAGATATGCAAGAGGCAAAGAAATCTATGAAAGAAAAAGGTATTAAAGCTGAAGATGTTAAGAATTTACCTCCTATTGAAGAAATACATGGTCTTAATCTACCGCATGTCGAAGAAATATATGATCTTAATCCTTTATTTATTGAAGAACATCCTGATCCCGATATCCCGACACAGGTAGTGAAGGTAAATTCTCTCTATAGATTTGATGAAGGTGATATCCCTCACTATAAGTCTGCTAGGCAATGCTTTGATGAGTTTGATAATTTTATTGTCAAACAAGAAAATTTCAATGCTTATTTTGGTAGACAATTGAAATATGATTCTGATATGATTAAATACTTGGGTGATTATATGGCTAATATTAAAAGTGAACTTAAACTTGTTAGCAAACATGCTTCTATGGTTACCACTCAAGTAGAACAAGTACTTAAAGCTCAAAAAGAAGTGCTTGATGAAATGAATAGTAAGAAAAATGATTATGCCGTTAGAGTGGCTACTAGAACTGGTAGAATGACTCAGGAACCTTCGTATCCTGAAGGCCACCCTAAGAGAATCGAGCAAGATTCTCAAAGAAATAATATTGATGTTCCTAGTT
Organism: Triticum dicoccoides; assembly: GCF_002162155.2. Classification (NCBI taxonomy): domain Eukaryota; kingdom Viridiplantae; phylum Streptophyta; class Magnoliopsida; order Poales; family Poaceae; genus Triticum; species Triticum dicoccoides. Next base: position 598,064,592 of record NC_041390.1, on the reverse strand, counting down.
CTTCTAAAAAGAAGAAAAAGAAAAATGATAGAACTGTGCAAACTTCTAGTGAACCTATTGCTGAACCACCTGATAATCCAAATGATATATCTATGTCTGATGCTCAAACACAATCTGGTAATGAACATGAACCTAATGAAAATACTAATGATGATGTTCATGATGATGATCAACCTAGTAATGATAATGATGTAGAAATTGAACCTGATGTTGATCTTGATAACCCACAATCAAGGAATCAACGTTATGATAAAAGAGACTTTGTTGCTAGGAAACATGGTAAAGAAAGAGAACCATGGGTTCAGAAACCCATGCCCTTTCCTCCCAAACCATCCAAGAAAAAGGATGATGAGGATTTTGAGTGCTTTGCTGAAATGATTAGACCTATCTTTTTACGTATGCGATTAACTGATGTGCTCAAAACAAATCCTTATGCTAAATATATGAAGGATATCATTACTAATAAAAGAAAGATATCAGAAGCTGAAATTTCCACCATGCTTGCTAATTATACTTTTAAGGGTGGAATACCAAAGAAACTCGAAGATCCCGGAGTACCTACTATACCTTGCTCCATTAAAAGAAATTATATTAAAACTGCTTTATGTGATCTTGCAGCCGGTGTTAGTGTTATGCCTCTCTCTTTATATCGTAGACTTGACTTGAATAAGCTGACACATACTGAAATATCTTTGCAAATGGCTGATAAATCAACTGCTATACCTGTCGGTATTTGTGAGGATGTGCCTGTTGTGGTTGCAAACATTACTATTCTAACGGACTTTGTTATTCTTGATATACCCGAGGATGATAGTATGTCTATTATTCTTGGAAGACCTTTTCTTAATACTGCAGGGGCTGTTATTGATTGCAACAAAGGCAATGTCACTTTTCGTGTTAATGGTAATGAGCATACGGTACACTTTCCGAGGAAACAACCTCAAGTTCATAGTATCAACTCCATTGGAAAAATTCCATCGATTATAATTGGAGGTTTTGAATTTCCTCTTCCTACTGCCAAAAAGAAATATGACATACTTATTATAGGGGATGTGCATATCCCCATTGAGGTAACTTAGTGTTATTTGAAATTTCTCCGGTTTCATGATTATCGGAATGAGTTTGTTAACAAGACTTGATCAACCTTGTTAGTGGATTCTTTTTGATGAGCATGAGATGGATGAAACTAGAAGCACAACCTTCTGTACCCTCTCTATATTTTATGTTAATTAGTAAAATAAGTAAAAGTAGTATTTTTCTGACCGTTTCCTGACTTGTCCGTGCAATATAAAAATATCCCGAAAATAAAAGTCCTCAGAATGCCATGCCAATTTAATATAATTTTTCGGGAATATTTGAGAATTTACTGTGCAAAAATTACCACGGGAGGAGCTGCCACCTGGCCACGAAGGTGGTGGGCGCGCCCCCTGCCTCGTGGGCCCATGGTGGCCCTCCTCCACTTATCCCACCACCCATCTTCTTCCTCTGTCTCATACAAACCCGAAAAACCAACTCAAGCACGAGTTCCACCCACTTTTGCTGTGATTTTCGATCTCCTACTCAAAGCACCTCTCGCAAAACTGCTTGGCTAGATTGTTCCTTGGTATGTGACTCCTCCATTGGTCCAATTAGTTTTTGTTCTAGTGCTTTATTCTTTGCAAATTTGTGCTGCATAGGTGACCATGTTCTTGAGCTTGCATGTCAAATTTATATGGTTCCAAGTAGTTCTAATGCTTGATATAGGCTCTAGGCACTTGTAGGAGTAGTTGCTATCAGTTTTATTGAAGTTAGTTCATTTTTGTTTGAAGTTACTAAAAATTTCAGATTATTTCAGAAATAATGAGGAGATTTTTGAGGGGTTCATCGAGCCGAAGCTCAAAGGATAAACAAAATGAAGAAGCTTAGAGGCCCAAGTATAATTTGCCTCGTACCGCGGAGATCCGGCCGTGTGAATGGCCTTCAGATAATTTCTTGACACAGGCCGGGATTTATGAGGATATCTATTCATTAATTGAGAATGCTGGCCTCACCGACTTCTTCCGCGACCAACGTCCACAGTATCTCTTACTCACAAATAATTTTGTGCAAAACTTCTACTTTTACCCTAAGGAATCACCTCCTTCAGTAGAGTTTCATTTATATGACGTTGTGAAGAAAATGCCATTGTCTGAGTTTTGCGCAGTTTGCAACATACCCTCTGAGGGTATCTTACAGGAACCACCCCATAAGGAGTTGGAACCATTTATTCAACTTATCTCTGTGGGAGAAACCAGGAAGGTTTCTGATGCGAGGATCACTAGCATACATTTTCCTGTGCTATGGTATTTTGCTTTATTTGCTAGTCGATGCTTGATTGGTCGTGGGAACTGTGGGAACTTTAGTGTTCCCGATATTATTATTCTATTCCATGGTTTATACCGCGACAACACTGTCAGTATGGGCGGAATTATTGCTAGGTGGTTGAGTCTGAACCGTACTAAAGGCCCCATCTTCGGAGGCATTTATGCTTCCCGTCTTGCTGCACATTTTAACATAGCTATTAGGCATTATGAGAAAGAAGAAAAATTGTTGTCTGATGCTTATTCGGATTTTAAGAGCATGATAGCCCATGATTTTCTTGTTAAGGACAGGAATGGAGAGCTCAAATACAAGTTATACTTTGATAAACATTATCCTGAAACTATTACATTGTCTGCTCCTTTGTTTAATTTTGTAGGACCCTATCTCGTTACGTGGGCTGCCGTCCAAGCTTACAAGAATCCTGCACCAGCCCCAGAACCGGAACCACAAGATGAGCCTCCACGAAAATCTGTTTATTCTTGGGATCCAGAGATGACTGTCAGCCAGTGGCAGTCAGTGTCCTCTTCGTCATCACAGTATGATCCCAACTATTTTTCGTCGTAGTACGACCCCAGCTACACCTACGGGTATCCGCCAGGCTATCCCTAGCAATAGACCAACTTAGGCCAAAAGCCTAAGCTTGGGGGAGTACGTATTTCTCACCGACATTACATTTATGCTCACACACACTCATTGCTAGACATCGGTGCTCATACTCTTTCACTTTAATATCCATGCTAGTTTATTTTGTTTTTCCTACTTTCTTCTTGTGTGTTTGATAAACCTTAAGAAAACCAAAAATTAGTGGTAATTTACTTTCTTTGCTGTAGTAATTAAAAAGAAAACCCAAAAATATTTCATGTTCTTCTTTTGCTTGTTGGGAGCTTTCCCGTGTAAATAGTTTTATTTTCTTTTCTTTTCTTTGGGGGTCAGTAGGAGAAGACCATAATTAAATTGTTGTAGTGGCTCTTATATGCTTTAATGTTGATTTAACCCAGAGCCCATATTGCCTTGTCTTCTCCTGTTTATTGAATGCTCGCAGATTTCAGCTTAGTCCAATGCACGTGCACTCTTATTATTATTCACACCATTCGGGCGTGCAAGTGAAAGACAATTATGATGATATATGATGGACTGACTGAGATGAGAAAAGCTGGTATGAACTCGACCTCTTTTGTTTTTGTAAATATGATGAGCCCGTCGTTCTTGATTCAGCTTATTATGAATAAACATGTTTGCAATGACAATTAGAGATCGTAGTTGCTTGTGCCATGCTTGATTAGCTATGAGTTATAATGGTTTACCTTGTGTGCCAACATGCTATTGAGATGATTATGATGTGGTATGATGGGGTGGTATCCTCCTTTGAATGATTTAAGTGGCTTGACTTGGCACATGTTCACGCATGTAGTTGAAACAAAATCAACATAGCCTTCATGATATTTATGTTCATGGTGGATTATATCCTACTCATGCTTGCATCCAATGTTTATTAATTTTAATGCATGTACATCGCTGTTGTCGCTCTCTAGTTTGTCACTTCCCAGTCTTTTGCTAGCCTTCACCTGTACTAAGCGGGAATACTGCTTGTGCATCCAATCCCTTAAACCCCAAAGTTATTCCAGATGAGTCCACTATACCTTCCTATATGTGGTATCTACCTGCCGTTCCAAGTAAATATGTATGTGCCAAACTCTAAACCTTCAAATAAATATTCTGTTTTGTATGCTCGAATAGCTCATGTATCAACCAAGGTTGTCCTTATCTTCTGTGTTAGGCGGGTTATTCTCAAGAGGAGTGGACTCCGCTCCTCACTCACGAGAAAATGGCTGGTCACCGGGATGCCCAGTCCCATGCTTTATGCAAACTAAATCAAAATTAATTGCAAACAAAACTCCCCCTAGGACCTGATGTATGTTGGAGACACTCGTTGTTTCGAGCAAGTCATGGATTGATGCTTGTTGGTGGAGGGGGAGTATAAACTTTACCATTCTGTTTGGGAACCGCCTATAATGTGTTTAGCATGGAAGATATCGCCATCTCTTAGTTGTTACGTTGACGATGAAAGTATACCGCTCAAAATGCAATTTATCTCTATTTCAAAACCGAGCTCTGGCACCTCTACAAATCCCTGCTTCCCTCTGCGAAGGGCCTATCCATTTATTTTTATGTTGAGTCATCACCCTCTTATCAAAAGCACTAGCTGGAGAGCACAGTTGTCATTTGCATTCATCACTATTAATCTATGTTGGGTATGACTATGATTGGATCTCTTTTACCATGAATTACAATGTCTAGTCGGTCCTTGATCTTTAAAGGTGCTCTGCATTTATGTTTTGCGGTCTCAGAAAGGGCTAGCGAGATACCATCTTGTTATATCATATTATGATTGTTTTGAGAAAGTGTTGTCATCCGAGATTTATTATTATGGCTTGCTAGTTGATTATGCTATTGATATGAGTAATTATGAGACCTGAGAATTATTGCAAATGTGGTTAATTATGATATATGCTGAAAACTTGAATGCTGGCTTGACATAGTTGCAACAACAAGAGCAGACAGAGTTTGTAAAAGTTTTTCTTTCTTTCAGTTTGTCAACTGAATTGCTTGAGGACAAGCAAGGGTTTAAGCTTGGGGGAGTTGATACGTCTCCGTCGTATCTACTTTTCCAAACTCTTTTGCCCTTGTTTTGGACTCTAACTTGTATGATTTGAATGGAACTAACCCTGACTGACGTTGTTTTCACCAGAATTGCCATGGTGCTGTTTTATGTGCAGAAAACAAATATTCTCGGAATGACCTGAAACTCCACGGAACATCTTAGAAAAAATAATAATCAACAATTTCATGATGCTCACTGCCGTGCGTGAGTAATTCCATCGTAGGCTTGCTGGACGGTGATGGGTTGGATGAGATTTATCATGTAATCGAGTTAGTTTTGTTAGGGTTTGATCCCTAGTATCCACTATGTTCTGAGATTGATGTTGCTATGACTTTGCTATGCTTAATGCTTGTCACTAGGGCCCGAGTGCCATGATTTCAGATTTGAACCTATTATGTTTTCATGAATATATGTGAGTTCTTGATCCTATCTTGCAAGTCTATAGTCACCTACTATGTGTTATGATCCGGCAACCCCGAAGTGACAATAATCGGGACCACTCCCGGTGATGACCATAGTTTGAGGAGTTCATGTATTCACTATGTCCTAATGCTTTGTTCCGGTTCTCTATTAAAAGGAGGCCTTAATATCCCTTAGTTTCTAATAGGACCCCGCTGCCACGGGAGGGTAGGACAAAAGATGTCATGCAAGTCCTTTTCCATAAGCACGTATGACTATATACGGAATACATGCCTACATTACATTAATGAATTGGAGCTAGTTCTGTGTCACCCTATGTTATGATGTTACATGATGAACCGCATCCGGCATAATTATCCATCACTAATCCGGTGCCTACGAGTTTTCCATATACTGGTTCTCGCTTATTTACTTTCCCGCTGCTACTGTTACAATCACTACAAAATACCAAAAATATTTACTATTGCTCACACTACTCTTTTGTTACCGTTACCACCACTATCATATTACTATGCTACTAAACACTTTGCTGCAGATACTAAGTTTCCAGGTGTGGTTGAATTGACAACTCAGCTGCTAATACTTGAGATTATTCTTTGGCTCCCCTTGTGTCGAATCAATAAATTTGGGTTAAATACTCTACCCTTGAAAACTGTTGCGATCCCCTATACTTGTGGGTTATCAGGCTCCACTACTGACCATCAGGAAACGAAACATAGTAACGACCACGTTCCTCGTCAAACTCCCACTTGAGCTTGGTTGCATCACCTGCACTGGCATCGTCGGCACCTGCAACTGTTTTGGTAGAATCTGTGAGTCACGAGGACTCAGCAATCTCACACCCGCGAGATCAAGACTATTTAAGCTTATGGGTAGGAAAGGGTAGTGAGGTGGAGCTGCAGCAAGCACTAGCATGTATGGTGGCTAACATACGCAAATAAGAGCGAGAAGAGAAGCAACGCAACGGTCGTGAAGCTAGGAGTGATCAAGAAGTGATCCTGAAACTACTTACGTTCATACATAACTCAAACCGTGTTCACTTCCCGGGCTCCGCCGAAAAGAGACCATCACGGCTACACACGCGGTTGATGCATTTTAATTAAGTCAAGTGCCAAGTTTTCTACAGCCGGATATTAACAAATTTCCATCTGCCACATAACCGCGGGCACGGCTCTCGAAAGTTTATACCCTGCAGGGGTGTCCCAACTTAGCCCATCACAAGCTCTCACGGTCAACGAAGGATATTCCTTCTACCAAGAAGACCCGATCAGACTCGGAATCCCGGTTACAGGACATTTCGACAATGGTAAAACAAGACCAGCAAGACCACCCGAATGTGCCGACAAATCTCGATAGGAGCTACACATATGTTGTTCTCAGGGCACACCGGATGAGCAGTCCGTACAACTAAAGCCAGGCCTCAAGTTTCCCCGAGGTGGCGCTGCAAAGGGCTCTAGTTTGGACCAGCACACAGAGGAGCGCTGGCCCGGGGGTTAAAATAAAGATGACCCTCGGGCTCGCGAAAACCCAAGGGAAAAGGCTTAGGTAGGCAAATGTAAAACCAAGGTTGGGCCTTGCTGGAGGAGTTTTATTCAAGGCGAACTGTCAAGGGGGTCCCATAAATCACCCAACCGCGTGAGGAACGCAAAATCAAGGAACATAACACCGGTATGACGGAAACTAGGGCGGTAATAGTGGAACAAAACACCAGGCATACGGCCGAGCCTTCCACCATTTACCAAGTATATAGATGCATTAATTAAATAAGAGATATTGTGATATCCCAAAATATCCATGTTCCAACATGGAACCAACTTCATCTTCACCTGCAACTAGCAACGCTATAAGAGGGGCTGAGCACAAGCGGTAACATAGCCAAACAACGGTTTGCTAGGAAAGGATGGTTAGAGGCTTGACATGGCAATATGGGAGGCATGATATAGCAAGTGGTAGGAATCGCGGCATAGCAAAAGAGCGAACAACTAGCAAGCAAAGATAGAATTGATTTCGAGGGTATGGTCATCTTGCCTGAGATCCCGCAAGGAAGAAGAATGAGTCCATGAAGAAGACAAACGGGCGTAGTCGAACGAATCCTCACAACTCCGGAACGAAACCGAAGCTAACGAGAGAAGCAACCCGGAAAGAAGCAAGCAACATAGTAAACAACCATCACATAAACATGGCATGATGCGCAACCAAGTATGATGCATGTCCGGTTTAAAGAGGCATGGCATGGCAAAGTGCACAAACAATACTACAAGTTAAGTGGAGCACAATATGCAACGAGTTGAATATTGACGAAACACCACATCAATTATTTAGTTCTCTCCTGTTTATGTACCAACAACATTAAAAGTTATTAAACATGGCAAGGGGTGAAACATAATAAAACTATCTATCTAGGCAATTTAAATGAGGCCGAAAACAACAAACAACAAGTCCGGAAAATCCTCATATGCATATTATGAATTTGGTACTGTTCTGCCCTAAATCATATTTTTAATGTTGTTAAACAGTAAAACAAAGTGCACCAAGTTAATCAATGCATTTTTCTACCCCATTTACATATAAAGAACATTTAAATTGGAGTTACGGTTATTTAGTTATGAAATAAATCATTTTAGCATGACATTTATACAAATTAATGCAAACAGCAAGTTTAAACATTTTAAACATGGATGAAAGTGGCATATTATGAAACTAGATGAAATTCTAAGCATTTTACATGTATAAATTATTTACATATGATGCACAGTTCTGGAGTTATTAAATGCATGATCATGAGGGTTTTTCTGCAAAACTGCAAACTCTGGAATAATTAGACAAATTCGCAGACGCTGAAAAAAACAGGAACTGGGCCGCATCTCGGGCGGACTGGGCTTCTCACCAGAGGGCCAGGTCGGGCCGATGGTGGAGGGAGGCCGAAGCAGGCCGGGTTGGGGAGGTTCCTGGTAGCCCAGGAGGCGAAGGAGATGGGCAGGTCGCGGGCGATCTGGCTGGAGTCGGTCAACGCGAGCGCGGGCGAGCGGGCACCTCGTCCTGGAAGAAGCAGAGGATGCAGGCAGAGGCAGGCAGCGGCGATGCAGGAGAGCGACGGCGGCGAACTTGGCGTGCAAGGCGAGGGGCTTGGCGGCGGCAACCTGCTCGGGTGATGAAGACGGCTGGTCCGACAGAGCTGGGGCCTCGAGGTGGAGCCGCACGAGGAGGCTCGGGAGGCAGGAGGCAGGTGGCAGGCACGGGAAGCGGCGGGCCGGCGGAGCAGAGGAGATCCGGTCCAGATCAGGGCCAGGGCGCGACCCTGACGGGCAGCTTGACGAACTGAAGAAGGCGGCGACCCTGGCTCTTGCAGATGACAGACGCGGCCGGCGCGAGTGAGGAGGTTCATGGCGATGCAGAGAAGAAGTGGTGTGCGCGAGCAGGGTCAACGCTCGATGCAAAGCAACGGCGCGTTACCAGTGAGCGGGACGGGTCCACATGGAGGGCGCTGGCATGCTCGTAAGACGGCAATAGAGCGAGGCTTCAAGAGCTCCTGGTGGTGCCCGTCTTGAACGACGGGGCTGACGAGGCAGCCGGTGTTGAGTATGTGTTTTGTATTGCACGTGTATTGGAGTTGTGGCCCACCTTCTAGTCTTGTATAGTTAAGGTAGAGGTCTTCCTTTGTATTATATATACGTGCATCAGCACCCCATCAATACAACGATTATTGTATTGCAAACTTTTCCGTCTACATGGTATCTATCGCAAGTCGATCTTCTCCCGCTTCCGCCTAAACCTAGCCGCCGCCGCCGCCGCCGCTCCATGCAGCCGCCGCCTCTCCGCGCTGCGCCTCCCCTCCTGCGCCGTGCCCGCTCCATCCCGCTGGCGCCCGTTCCGTGCGCCCGTTAGCCGAACTCGCCTGCGCCGCTCCTAGCTAGGCCTACGCCGCTCCTAGCTAGCTTCGCATCGCTAACTTGCTTCGCTACGATCGCTGGCTAGCTTTGCATTGATCGCTAGCTAGCTTTGCATTATGATTGCTAGCCAGCTTTTCGCCACGATCGCTAGCTAGCTTTGCATCGCCCCGCCCCGCTTGCTGCCAGTACCGCGCGCCCGCCCGCGCTGCGCGCCTGCTGCTGTTCCCGCTAGCCGCCAGCACCGTGCATCCGTTGCCGCCGCGCAGCGCCTTCTCGCGCGCTGCCTCCGCCGCCGCCGCGCAGCGCCTTCTCGCGCGCACCGCCACTGCCGTCGCGCAGCGCCTTCCCGCGCGCGCCGCCGCCGCCGCCGCCGCCGCGTCGCTCCCCCCGCACGCGCCGCCGCCGCCCCCTTTCTCTTTCCGCCGTTTCTGACGCCTTCCATGGACTCTCCGGGCTACTTCACCATTTGCGGTGGAACCGCTCTACCGGCCGCCCGATCCAGTCGCGTCCTCCCGCACCCGCCGGGTGTTACCCGTTGTCGCCACTAGCGCCTTCCCTACAGCACCCGCAAGGGGGAAGGGGCCGACGCAACCGGCGTGGCGGTGGTCGCCGCCGCCTGCAGCAGCAGTGGGCCCAGGACGCCGGGGGGGCCCACACTATCAGCAGGCTCTCCCCACTGGCCACCAGACGTTCATCGGCGCGCCCTTCCAGCCGACTAGCGCCAGCTACGGCGCCCTCAATGCGCCGCCGCCCCTCGGTGGTTATGGCCCGCCCATCCCGACGCTGTCCTACGGGGGCCTTCCGCCGCTGCCGGTACCTGTGCCCTGGGACCCCACCCTCCTCGCCGCCCAGCACTCCGCGCCGTCACCGAGTAGCTCTGTCGTTTGACGCGACTGGTACATGGACTCAGGTGCTACTGCGCACATGGCAGCTCATCCACTCCCGTTCACACACCCACTCGTATCACTGTCGGCAACGGCTCCTCCTAATTACCTATTACTCATATCGGTAGCACTAGCTTTCCCTCCACTTCCACACCCATCACTATGTCTCATGTTCTTGTTTCACCTGATTTAGTCACGAACCTAGTTTCTGTTCGTCGTCTTACTCGTGAGAACCCACTTACTGTTGAATTTGACGGTGTTGGCTTTTCTGTGAAAGACGCCCGTACCCGGATGGTCCTTCACCGATGCGACAGTCCTAATGAGCTCTACCCCGTGCACGCCGGCGCCTCCACCTCCACACCCGTCGCCCTTGCCGCCGGCGTTGACCTATGGCACGCTCGCTTGGGTCACCCCAACCACACCGTCTTACGTCAAATTCTTAGGGGTTTCTCTTTCTCATGTGATAAGCTCGACGAGCACTCTTGTGAGGCTTGTCGCTTAGGCAAGCATGTTCGTCTTCCCTTTAGTGCGTCTTCTTCAGTTTCCACTTTTCCGTTTCAATTACTTCATAGTGATGTTTGGACATCTCCCGTTGCGAGTAACACGGGCTATCTTTACTACTTGGTGATTTTAGATGATTACTCTCATTATGTGTGGACTTTTCCCCTTCGTCGTAAATCCGATGCTTTAGCCACACTCACCGCCTTTTATTCCTATGTCACCACCCAGTTCGGTCGCCCCATACTCACACTCCAAACTGATAACGGAAAAGAGTTTGACACCGTTGCTTTTCGCACACTTCTCGCCTCTCACGGCACCACCTTCCGTCTGACTTGCCCCTACACTTCCCAGCAGAACGGCCGCGCTGAGCGCATTCTCCGCACTCTTAATGACTGCGTTCGCACGTTACTCTTTCACTCTAACGTGCCCGCTCGGTTTTGGCCCGATGCCCTCGCTACCGCCACTCTCTTAGTTAACATTCGTCCGTGTCGCCCTCGATGGAACTACGCCCCTCACCACCTTCTCTTCGGCACACCACCATCCCATGTGTCTTCCTTGGCTACCCTCCTAACACCAAAGGTTACCGGTGCTATGATCCTGTCACTCATCGTGTGTACACCTCGAGGCATGTGTACTTTGTCGAGACGGTGTTCCCTTTTTTTCAGGTTCCTCTGGCTTCGGCCCCTTCGGCACCGGCCCCCGTGCCCCCTTCGTGGAGCGATGCGCGGCGGCAGCCCCCGACGGCGCCCCCGACACGGTGCCCAATGCCGCTACCACCTGGCTTCGTGACTCCCTCCCCCGAGGTAGAGTCCGCGCAGGCCCCCGGGTCCCCGTCTCCCTCATACGAGGTTGAGCCCGGCACCCCGCCCGCCACACCTGCGACGGGCTCGACGTCAACCTCGCCCGTCGCCTCTTCCGTCGCTGGATTGGCCGACGCTGCTGCCGCCGCGGCCTCCGCCGCCGCACCGGGTGTCGCCGCACCGGGTGCCACCGCCGCGACACCCGCCGGCCCTGCTGCCCCGTCACTTGGCGTGACTACCCGTGCCCGAGCAGGAGTGCTTCGGCCCAGTATGCGCTACTCTGCCGATGAGTATGTGTGCACCGCCTCAACGTCGACGCCATCACCCATCCCCACCTCCGCTCGTGCTGCCCTTCGGGATCCCCACTGGCTAGCTGCAATGCAGGAGGAGTTCGACGCCTTACAGCGCAACCGCACGTGGCAGCTTGTTTCGCGACCCCCTCGTGCCAACATCATCTCTGGCAAGTGGGTGTTTCACCACAAGACTCGCCCAGACGGTTCTCTCGAGCGCTACAAGGCTCGATGGGTGGTTCGTGGTTTTTGGCAGCGCGCGGGCGTGGACTTCACCGACACTTTCGCCCCGGTTGTGAAACCGGGCACGATCCGCGCCGTCCTTCAGCTGGCCGTCTCGCGCGCCTGGCCTGTGCATCAGTTGGGTTTCCAACGCCTTCTTGCACGGTCATCTCGCCGAGCAGGTGTTCTGTCAGCAGCCTACTGGTTTCGTCAATGCCGAGCACCCCGACTTCGTGTGCTTGCTCTCCCGCTCTTTGTACGGGTTGAAGTAGGCGCCTCGGGCTTGGTATCAGCATATCGCAGCCTTCCTGCAGTCTCTGGGCTTTTGGTCCACTCACTCCGATGCCTCACTTTTTGTGTATCATCAGGGAGCTGACACTGCATATCTGCTGCTCTACGTCGACGACATCATCCTCACGGCGTCCACCCCCGATCTCCTTCAGCGGCTGACTGCTCGTCTTCGTGATGAGTTCGCCTTCAAGGACTTGGGGCCCCTGCACTACTTTCTTGGCATCGAGGTGATCCGCCAGGCTGACGGTTTCTTTCTGCATCAGCAGAAGTATGCCCATGAGCTCCTTGAGTGTGCCGGTATGCTTAACTGCAAGCCAACGCCCACCCCCGTCGACACGAAGGTGAAGGTCTCTGCTCTAGAGGGGTCTCTCACGTCTGATGGAGCATTTTATCGCTCTATTGTCGGTGCTTTACAGTACTTGACACTGACTCGCCCCGACCTGCAGTACGCTGTTCAGCAGGTGTGCCTCCATACGCATGCCCCGCATGACTCTCACTGGACTCTGGTGAAGCGTATTCTCTATTACATACACGGCACCATGTCCTTGGGACTCACCCTGACGGCCTCCGCCTCTATCGACCTCATGGCCTACTCGGATGCTGACTGGGCTGGCTGCCTCGACACGCGACGCTCTACGTCAGGTTACTGTGTCTACCTTGGGCCCTCATTGATCTCTTGGTCATCGAAGCGGCAGCCCACGGTCTCCCGCTCCAGCGCCGAGGCAGAGTATCGCGCCGTGGCCAACGCCATGGCCGAGTGCTCTTGGATACGTCAGCTGCTCCAGGAGTTGCTTTGTGATGTTCACAAGGCCACTCTTGTCTACTGCGATAATGTCAGCGCGGTCTACCTCTCCGCCAACCCGGTGCACCATCGGCGGACGAAGCATACTGAGCTCGATATTCACTTCGTGCGCGAGCAGGTTGCCCTTGGCCGTGTTCGAGTTCTCCACGTGCCGACGATGCAACAGTTTGCTGATGTGATGACAAAGGGATTGCCTACTCTCGTCTTCGAGGAGTTTCGGTCCAGTCTCTGTGTCTCCGGCGACGCTTCGACTGCGGGGGGGTGTTGAGTATGTGTTTTGTATTGCATGTGTATTGGAGTTGTGGCCCACCTCCTAGTCTTGTATAGTTGAGGTAGAGGTCTTCCCTTGTATTATATATACGTGCACCAGCACCCCATCAATACAACGATTATTGTATTGCAAACTTTTCCGTCTACAGCCGGGAACGGCGGCGACTTGCGGGCATGGAGGCAGTGGAGCTCGAGGGGAGGCTCGGGCGCAGGTGGCGGTGACGGGGACGACCATGGATGCTCCTGCGGGCTTCCTGGAGAAGACAGGGAGCAGGTGAGAGAGGGAACGGGGGAAGAAGGGAAGGGCATGGCTCTCATCTGTTGGTTCAGTCGGCCAGCAGCGGGGTTGTCGGGGTCCTTGGCCCAAGCACAAGCGGGCACTGTGCTCGCACAAGGAGAGTCGAGGAGGAGGCCTCGGGCATGAGCATAGGAGGCTGGGGTTGTGGACGGATCTGAAATCGAGGGATGAAGGTGGTTGGCTCGGTGGGGAAAACGAGGAGGAGACCAGGTGGGCGGCGGCGGCGGCTGGACAGGGGAGGATCCCTAGAAAATAGGGTTTGGTCAAAAATGGACTAGGCGTAGACTATATATATGGGAAAAGAGGGGAGTTTGGACCCTCCGATTAAATCGGACGGTCGAGATAAAATAGACTTGGGAAGTCCAAAGGGAAACCGAAGATGTTTTAGGAATGTTTGAGGATGATCCGAATCCACTGGTAATGACAGCTCGGGTCGGGTTCAGAGAAGTTTCGGGCGAGCAAGCGAGGGGTTCGAGCATTGAGCAAAGAGATTAAGCGGCCAGACAAGAGGGACTCGAAAAAACCCGGTTTGTCTCAGAACGGACAACGGAGAGACGCGGCAACTATGAACGAACTAAGAGTTTTAAGAAAACATGCGGATGCGATGCGGATGATGCAATGATGAATGCAATAAATAAATAAATCACACGGCGACAACGAAATACATGGAAGTCTTCTGGAGCGTCGGTCTCGGGGCGTTACAAGGCGGTAGCAGCGCAGAACAACAACGGTACTGCGGCTGAGAGCTCCAAGCGGTACTACCGATGTGGAGCGGTACTTCCGCTTGTAGCTCACGAGCAGTACTACCGCTGGGACCAGATTTCATAGAGAAGACAATGAAAGATCCTTCAATGAAGCGGGAAGGCTCAGTGGGTGCAAAGGGGATGTGTACGTGTTGATTCCACCCTAGCCTATCCAATGTGGATCCCCTCTTGATAGTACGGTGACCCCTACGAAACAAGTCCACCAAAACTGAAACGAAAGAGCTACACCGTCTTCGCATGAAACTCCAAGGGGAAGGAAATGTCTCGTGCCAAAGGATGAATCTCTGAAATACTCAATGCACACGATTAGTCCGCAAATGCGTTGTCATCAATCACCAAAACTACTTAGAAAGAGACATGCCTTAACAGAGAAAAATCATCTTGTCTCATTTATTATTGATGTTTAGACTTTCAATAACAATTATGAAAGTCCTACACATTATGGTCAATACGTGTCACTAGTCCACGTGTTGAACTACGGTAACATCCATGAAAATGGCATGGTAAGATTTTTTACTATTATGACACCAGTGCATCTTTTGCATACATTCTTCTAAAGCTAAACCACATTGCTAACTACATTATTATTATGTTCTTCAACAGAAAATTCTGAAGGATTGCGTACCTCATATGATGCATATGAAAGGTGACATTGATATTATAAGCTTACGGCCAGGTCTGCCTATGATTCTCCGCTGTGCATACACAATTTCTCGAAAAGATGAAGACCTCACAATCAAAGAATGGAGAAAAGTTATGAATGATCGCAAGGAGCTACTTGGAGGCAACATGGCGCGGAGCCCACAAATTGGAGTCAGGATGATCTCCATTCTCCATAATGGAGAGTCAGGGGCTATCCTGTTTTAAACTATTTTACCTTAGAGTGGGTAGCAGGTCCTAGCTAGTACTCATCATGTGCTAAGAACAATCAACTAGTGTTGTTTATGACTATGATGACGAGGAGTTCTTATTATTATTATTATGATGATGATGATGATGATGAGTGATGTGCTAGAATGATGAGTTAGTAGATGACTATGGTGATGATGAGTATGACTTGTTATTATGATAATAATGCTCATGAGTATGACTTGTTATTATGATAATGATGATGATGAGTATGACTTGTTATAATGATGATGATGATGAGTTATTATATTATTGGTTGAAAGAAACGCGGATTAGATTCAAGTGGATGGATCCAAAGTGACCAAGTTGGCCTTGGTCACTTTGGATCCATCCACTTGAATCTAATCCGTGTTTATTCTACTAATCCAACTTGGTCACTTTGGATCCATCCACTTGAATCTAATCCGTGTTTATTCTACTAATCCAACTTGGTCACTTTGGATCCATCCACTTGAATCTAATCCACGTTTCTTTCACCCAATGATATAATGACTTGTTCTCATCATAATGATATAACAATCTCTAAATTGCTATTGTATGATAATTTGTATAACGGTGTATAAATACATTACAAAACAAAAGTGAAATGGAATACAGAACAATAGTACTAGCGCGGGTCCAGGGCGAGCTGCTAGTAAGTAGCAGTAGCGCGTTGTGGAACACACGATACTGCTAACCAATTTAGCAGTAGCGAGGGACTTACCGGCGCTACTGCTACAAGTTAGTTGTAGCGCCATAGCAGTAGAGCGGTTGCCCGCGCTACTGCTAGGCCTTTAACCCACGCTACTGCTAGGGTTTTCCCTAGTAGTGACAGTATGACCTAATATTTTGTTTACCTTTTTCTTTCTTTTCCTTGGATATAGACAATTGCATCATTTGTTCCAAGAAAAAAGTGGCTTTGATTAGTTTGTGTGATTAACGTAACACTAAATAGAGGATTGCTTTCATTCAATTGTGCAAATTCCTATTGTATGTTCCATGCATCCCCAAATGAGCGTTGCTGTGAGGAACAGTCGCTGATGTTTCTGCCTCCGCCTCCATGACATGCCCAGCTCGAGCTGCCCCCTCGTGATTCTCCATATTTTCTTTTCGATTTTTACACTTTGAATTATATTGCATCTGACAAGATCAGTATCATGATACTCCGAGGGATTAATTCAGTCTTATTGCTAAGGTTGTCAGTGGCACTGGTAAAATTTACACCTCCACCATGTGGGCATGATCTTTATTTGAGGCAGATCATTATGGCCAGCAACTACAGGAGGAAGTGCTGAGTTGATCCGCTTGCAAAGATATGGAGAAACAAGGGAAGGTGATGATGCTGACTCTGTTTTCCTCCTTATTTCAGAGATGCAGACTACTAGAACTAGAATGGTAACTAAGGAATAACAGGAACTTAAATTTGCTCTTGAGGGTTTTCTATCATGGACATGATCTTCCATATATTTGTATATATTTGATAATTGTATTTATTGAAGTTGCCTAAATGTTGCTTGCAGTATGCTTGGGGTTCAGATATTGTGCCTTGAGATTTAGTCCTGATGGCCATGTTTTCTCAAATTAGGTTGCCCTTGTCGTGTATATAAATTTGATGCTTCTATCCATGACCAAAAGCAGCCTGATTTTAGGTATGAAATGTACAGTTGAGCCATCATTAACAGAATTGTTTTGTGTTACTGTCTTTCAACTTTGTCTATTGTGTTCTCATGGCAATGTTGTGGGCAGCTGAATATCAAGTTGCATCAGGATCGTGTGAAGTGGCACCTATGAAGTTTATCGACAAGCAGTTGAATGAACACACCTATTAGTATGCTTAGTAGCTATGGCTCGGTAGTTGTCCCTCCTTTATTATGTTCCTGCTCTTATTACTCCCTCTCCTATTATAGCGCTTTTGGTATCAAACTGCATGTCAGTTGCGCTTGTGGTTTCAAATTTCATGTCGAGTGGCTGGGCTTTTGGTTTCGAACTTCATGTCGAGTGGTTGCGCTTTTGGTTTTGAACTTGCTTTCGAGTGGCTAACTTTTGTGGTCTTATGAATGCAGTGAAATTGATTATGTCTTATAGTCTCATGCCGATATTGAGCACCATTATGTCTTGCTCCTATTACAATTGAATGTTTCTTCTTCATTTTATTGTTATCATGTATGATTGCATATGCTAAACCTGGACTACTACTGACTTAGCATTACCTGATTAACCAAAACGTTGGGTCCGGCACCCTCGCGCCTTAGCGTGATCCCGATCTAGTACTTAACATTGAGGGATAGAAGCGTGTAGATGTGAGTAGTTGAAGCTCTAACTGAACAGTATGGATGCTAAAATTGGTGATCTACAAACCAGATTCATTGAAATGCATACAAGTATATTGGCAATTAAAATCGAACGCATGCATAAATACACCAAGCGGATACATATGACCATCTTGGCATTTTGAAACAATAATAAAGTAGAGCAGGAGCATGCAATAGCAAATCGTAGACACTCTTGCTTATCAGTAATTGTGCTAGCGAAATATGGAAGCTTTAAGTCACATAAATCAAGAAGCATGGTTCTAGTAGTGCCCCACTCCAATCTAACATTCTTAAGAAGTTGCTCCCCACTTCTACCTATTCTCTCATCATGCACAATGTCCACATCAGCTTTATGCCACATCGTTATTAGTTCTATCCACGTCAGCAATGCAGCCTACGTGAGATGCAAAACCGGACCACCTCATCAGGGTCAACTGACCACGATGTTGTAGTACTACGCACCAAGATAAATCTGGTCACCGAAACGACCCATGACCCGTCGTTTCCACTTCGGCTCTTCCGCCTTCTGTAACAGACGATGCGTTCTAAAAGAGCCCCCAAGAGGCATCTTATTTACCTTCCCGCACATCTCATCTTCCCACCTCATCATGAGGCGATCTAATGGTGCTACAGCCACCGAATCCCACGTGCGACCTCAGGCCAAGATCGGCTCGCTGCTCCGCCGGCGGCACACCTGGGCGAAAATATCGCAAGCCCGCAGGCCGCACCGCATCACGGGCACCCGGCATCGGCTTCGCTCGGGCATCCACGTCCTCCTTCTGCATGGGCTTCACCCGGCGGCGGCGGCGGCTGCCCGCCATACCCCGCCCCTACCCGGCGTGGCGCCACCAACAACCTTGCCACCGCCCATTGTACATCCTTCAACCCCTCCTCCCATTGCTCTGATCTGGAATGCGGCAAGCCTGTAGGCATCGCGTGCGGCTGTAGATGAACAAGATGGGCTATTTGCACCAGGCTTCTGCTTGCCTATACCAAACTTACTTTCTTGCCCATATCTCAAATTTGTCCTCTCTGATCTTTTTGTGGCATTTTATTGCAGTATTCGAACTGAACTTTGTTATGGATATTGATGTTGCAAGGTATAAATGTGTGATTGTTTCCTCAATCGCTTTTACATTGTCGAGTCTGAAGGTCGGCGTTATTATATATTCCACTTGACCTTGAATTAATAATTGATTAACCATCCCATATTATGATTGAATCATCTGCTCTGTTGCATTCCATTAATCTGTGCATTGATTTTCTTTAGAGAAGTTTAGATCTATACTTCCAGGAGCAGTCCATTGGTCGATCTCTTTGTAACTATTATTTGTCGACCTTCTAATGGTATTTTAATTAAAGAGGGAAGAATAGATGAAGTAGAAGATTGATTAAGTTCAGCAGAGGCATCCAAGATTGCCCCCTTCGTGGTCAAAATCATTGCCACATCCACTGTGATGGCCATGCACTCTGGCCCGACACTTCCTGGTAAGAAAATGATCAGTAACTCATAATAGTGGTGTTTTCTTTTTACATGTATGGTTATCAATGTTATTCATAGAGAGTAAGGTGTCATGACGTATGTGACAGTTAGCTTATGTGTGATCACTTACCAATTTTTGGTAAATAAAAAATGTAATCCACAATATTATATCACATACTTCAGCAACATATATTACTAGCTGAATTAGTTTGTTCTTTGGTGCCTTTTTTACACTTATTCCTAGCTGAATTCAGCAACATATATCGCTTGATACATTGTTTTGCTTCTTATCCAAGAAGGATCCGCTGAAGAAGCTGATGTCAGTGCCTCACTTCTTACAATATTTTTATACACTATTGGTTTTAGAACTAATTGCAAGAATAGTCTCCATCCATGTAGCAGAGCGAATACATAACGAGCATTTCTGACACAGTTAATATTGATGGCCACAAATAGTGATTATGTCTGATGTGGCCAAGCTGGCCCATTCATGTTTTTTTTGTGAGACCCCATAACGGAGGCGAGATTATTTTTTTCCACTGATCTGTTGGAGATGCTCTGTGTGAGGTTAGTGTTGAATGCAACTGCTAAATGCTCTACGATACCTTATGATGGAAAACTGGAACACGCTTACTTTTACTACATTTTCTTTATAACGTACTTGCAAGCTTGAAGATGACATTTTGTGCTTAATGCAGTTCCAGATATGTTGTGGTGGTTAGTTGTATCGGTTCCAAGTTTCTAACTAAAATTTTCATCTTTTATTGATAACCGAAAGCTTTCACACCAATGAGTGATGAGAATGGTTCATCATATGGAGTGCTAAGAATCAGGACAAACTGTAACACTGAGGCACATTTAAGTATCTGAAGCACTTTTTTATCTACTTAGTGTCACTTCCTTTTATTATAGACTTCCAATGCATGGGATTTCTGATGGACATGCGGCAAACCAGATGCACTTAGCAAATGATTTCCCTTATATGTTACCCAACATTTTATAACCTTTTGTCTATAATAATATGTATTTACATATTTCCGCAGCAACGCGCGGGGTATCATCTAGTTATACATAAAAAGCACAACAGATATAGGAGACCTGGGAAACATGGATGCCGAAGCAAAAAAAAAGTGTTGCTATCACAACTGAAGCATCCAGTTAAGAAAAGGAAAAATGTATAGCATGCTTGCTTCCATGATCTGGGTCCAGAAACTACAACTTGCCATCCAATCTTTTTTTTCTTTTTCCTTTTTTTTAGGGAGAAACTGGAGGCTAAAGGCCTCGATCCTTCAATTAATTAAGCAGAAGAGAATTTCCCACAAAATTGGGCAAAAACCTAATTGGGGTTATTTGAGTTAGAGGGTTAAAATATGTGCAACATGATATCATTTCGTGATCTAGGAAATATTTCATCCAAATTGATTGGTTTTTTCTGTTAGTTTACACACACAGAAACGAGGTAAAACATGATAAGAAGTTAAGAACACATATCTGTTATGGTTTGTCTAAAAAAACATATCTGTTATGGTAAACTACGACCAATCAGTAGCAAAACTGTACTTCAAAACAGGAACAAATATGACCAACTGCTTGCATTTTACAAATCTGAACATGGAAATTAACTAGAAAAAGGGAGCATCGAAAGTTCGGAACCTCCCGCCGCTGCCGTGAAGGGTGGACGCAGGATACGATCTGCACCAGCAAGCTCCTGCCGGTTGGTGAGCCCCTCCTCTGGCTGGTGAACCTGCCGCCCCCCTACTGATGCGACGGTGCTGCTGCATGGTTGAACACGGGGTACATCGCGCGGTGGCGCTCGATTTGTGGTTCATCGGGGTGGAGGCAGTGCAGGGAAGGACAGCGGGACGGCGGCGTGGATCAGGAGACTGATTGACTGAAACCTGGAGGGATATAGTAGGAAGAGGTGCTGGAAGCTCTCGGCCGTGAGATGGACGATGAGATCGATGGCGCAGGATCGATCTGACGATATGGAAACCGTCTCTGATTGGGAGACTTTCCCGAAAAATTGATCTATATATGTACCAGGAGGTTCTCGACCTATCTCGTAGACTAGATCCGATCCTATCCGATCCGAGATGGGGTGCACCACGCCCACGCCCAGCCCGTGGGCAGGTCTGCCGCCGGATCTGCTCCTCGAGGTCTCCAGCCGCTTGCAGCACGCCACCGATCTCGTCCGCTTCCACGCCGTCTGCAGGTCGTGGCGCGAAGCGGCGGCGCTGCTCTCCCGCCCCACGTGCCTGCCGTGGGTTCTCACTACGTGCACCGGCCAGATGTTGCACTCCATTGTTGATTCCCGTCGCTCCCCTGAGGCGCCGACCTGTCACGGTGATCACGGCGACATCATTCTAGTGGAGCCACCGGAGGTACCACCTTCACATATCAGGAACTGGGTGGCTAGCGCGGACGGCACCGCCGCCTGGCTCTTTGTCGCCTGTCCCGACCCGAGGCTCATCAACATTCGTACCGGAGCAGCCACCCACCTACCTCCCTTACCAGACGAGATAAGGACGTCCATGAAGAAGGTGCGCGGCATCGTCTACGGCGATGGCACTGTTTTTCTATACAGACATATTAGGACGCTGCCCTTTTTTTCGTTCAAGGCGATATTTACAGCGGCGATCCTGCATCCCAACGATGTGGCATGGACGGTCATGAAAAAGAGATTGGAATTATCAGGGCAATCCCATGCCATGTATCATGATGGCGAGGTCCTAATGCTGGACCGCGATTCTGTTCGGTATGTTCCGATCGAAGACAATGGCAGTGATATCAGCAGTAACCTTGACCCGGCATGGGATATGGACAGGGATATATGTTATTCTCATGGATGCAGTTACATCGTGGAGTCACATGGCGAGCTATTGTTGGCATCCGTTCTGCTGAGTGGATGGTGGAATCGTTCCACCTGCACGCGCAGCGATCTGGCGAGCATGCTGAAGCTGAAGATCCGCGTGATGTTGCAGAAGGAGCCAAGTAGTGGGAAGATACAATGGGTCGAGAGAGACAGTCGAGACTTAAGTGACCACATGTTGTTCCTTGGATCTCATACCAGCTTCGCTACGAAATTGGACGAAGGTGACTGGTGCGCCTACTTTGTCTTTTGGGACGGTTTGTTTAAATACAACTTTGTCAAGCGCAAGGCCAAACTCGTGAAGTGAATGGATCTTTGCAACATTGACGAGGTGTGCATGTGGCTTCGCCCATGTCCATCATTTACTCCAATCCATAAAATTGAAGAAATTATCAAGGCTCGAAGCAAGACGAAAAAGATTAGCGAACTAAGCATAACGTAGATGGTTAATTAGAATCTTTGTGGTGGAACCAACTCACTCAGGTTTAAGTCCTAGATTTGTCACATCCGCTCGCATATTTTCTAGATTTATTTTAGGTTCTCTAATGTATGTTGTGCTCGTCAACTATGATTTGTTTGTAGCAACTACGTCAATCTCAAGATCAACCGGCCCAATCTCTCAAAAGGTCCTCATAGAGGTAGGTAATGCATATGTGCATTCATAGAGGTGTATATGTATATATGTAGAGGGTGCTTGGATACGTTTTAGTCTCATGACTAAAAGTAGTGGGACTAAAACTTGCTAGTCTCACCCATGCTTGGATCCAAATACTAAAGAGACTAAAATCAAGTTATTGAGCATTTATTATCCTCCAAACTCTCCAATCCAGAACCCGCATGTGTTAAAGGAGATGAATTAAATGAGGAGAGAGAGGACTAATACATATTTTAGTAGGTTTCCTATGACTAAAAAGTTTTAGCCTCAAGACTAGTCCTACTCTCTCTTTAGTCAGGGGTGCTTGGAACTTTAGCCTCTAAAAAAGACTATTTTTAGTCAGACTAAAAATAGTCCCTTGGATCCAAGCACTCTCGTAAGCGTCTGCACTTGTATTATGTTTTTGTAAGATGAAAAATCCAATTTCCTAAGTTGAAGGATAAATTGCTTTTTGTAACCGAAAATGGTGATCAGTCCGGAACCACCTATTTATAAACAATTTGGTTTTCTGGTTCAAATATTTGCACCTTTGTTTCTAAGCTCCCTCATAATAGAGCCTGGGAGAGCTAGAGCTCCCTGACATGACGAGACATAAATGTGTAAACATGGCAACAAGTTATAAGGAAAGTGGTATAACCATGTTTTACTAAATAAACCAACATAGCCTCCCACACATAAATAATGTGGTAGCCATACACGACAATATAGAGTACTACTAGATAAAATTTAAAAGTTCCCGCAAGCTCGATAAGAAGCAAACGAACACGATTGTGACAAAGTACTCATAGAAAAAACAAACCGAGCACAACCTAATAGAACATACTTTTCCCGCCGTTGACACCAAGATGCCAGAAAGGGAAAAGAAGTGAGTTGGAGGCATTGAAATGGCATCATCAAGCTCATAAGGTTACATTTCTTCCTGCAAAGAAAAATGCAAAGGATT
>NC_041390.1:598013146-598040463 GCF_002162155.2 Triticum dicoccoides | reverse complement strand
CATCTCAGCACATCATACCATAGATCTGGTTTTAGCTAACTCAAAATGAAATTATCAATTGTTCAACAAAATAGAAATTATGCTTCCAAATGCTAAATTGTATGCATATATGGTGTTGTATGAATCATATATTCTAGAGTGTTCAAGGAATAGCCCGTGTGTGCTGTTGTTGTATACCCACGAGAATGTAAGATCGGGGCTTATCTTTTGACGTACGTGAGGGTCACATAATCTGGTGATTGCCTTTACTTTTATGTAATATGCGTCCCTGCCGAACAAAAGATTACTAAAAGGTTTTGAATGGGACTTTATACCACCAAATTAGAATGCGATATATCTCATTTTACACAACAAAACACATTTTTCTACTAAGAGACTAGGTTTATTATCATATGTACTTGACCACAACTAACCTAACTAAAACATATATTTTGTAATAAATCTTCCGGCGATGCACATTCAATGGGAGGAGACGTTCCCGTCGACGACGAGGTGCCTACGGTGACTTCGTAAATTTCAAGATCGTATGTCAGCTTAGTCTTTCGGAGGTGCTCATAGGGGTAGGGTGTGCATGTGTGAGTTCATAGATGTGAGTGTATGCGCATGTATATGAGCGCTTGCGTCTGTACCATGTTAAAAAATATATTTTGTTTTAAATGGGACTCTGTGCTATCAAAATAAAATGTGTATATACATCTCACTGTAGACACCAATCCACCATGTTTCATATTAAAGGGGATTCGATTATGGATATTTTTTTCATCGCACACATGAATTTAGTGTCCCCTTTGTGTCATTCGGCACAACGGGTCCACTAGTTGTACATAAAAAGCACAGCGGATATAGGAGACCTAGGAAACATGGATGCCGAAGCAAAAAAAAGTGTTGCTATCACAACTTAATTAAATGAGACATATTTGAAGCATCCAGTTAAGAAAACGGAAAATCTATAGCATGCTTGCTTTCATGATCTGGGTCTACCATCCAATCATTCTTTTTTTATTGGCTCAGTCTTTCCGAGTTGCTCATAGGGATAGGGTGTGCGTGTGTGCATACATGGGGGTGAGTGTATGTGCGTGTATATGAGTGCTTGCGTCCGTACTGTGTTAAAAAATCATTCTTTTTTTACTTTTTGAGGGGGAAACCGGAGGCCAAAGGCTTTGATCCTTCAATTAATTAAGCAAAAGAGAATTTCCCGAAAACCTAATTGGGGTTATTTGAGTTAGAGGATTAAAAGGTGAGCAGCATGATATCATTTCGTGATCTACAAAATATTTCATCCAAATTGATTGGTTTTTCTGTTAGTTTGCACACACAGAAACGAGGTAAAACACAATAAGAACACATCTATTATGGATTATGGTAAAGTACAACCGATCAGTAGCAATACTCTACTTCAAAACAAGAACAAAAATGACCAACTGCTTGCATTTTACAAATCTGAACATGGAAATTAACTAGAAAAGGGGAGCATCCAAAGTTTGGAGCTTGCCGCCGCTGCCGTGAAGGGTCGACGCAGGATACGATCTGCACCACCAAGCTCCTGCCGGTTGGTGAGCCCCTCCTCTTGCCGGTGAACCTGTCGCCCCCCTCCCTAACCCCCTACTGATGCGTGTTGGTGTCTACCCCTAGCCCTAACTTTGCCCTAGCTAGCCTCTCTCTGCACCTTACTGTCTCTCTGCGCTCGAACTGAACAAGGATGAAGAAGAAGATACAAGGGAACACACGAGGGACTCTAGGAGATTTTCCAGCGCACGAACGCTGCCTTTCTCGAGCAACAAACTCGACCCCACCGCACGTTACAACGATCACAGAGCCGATTTTATACCTGGGCCAGTGCTGGGCAACAACCAGCACGCATCTACCCACTACCCCGCCTGGTCCGGCCCGCTCAGATCGCTAACTGCATGACTACGCACACACCCACGTACGGTGTCCACCTACACGGCCACCCCCGTGCACCACACGTACGCACACACACACACCTACGCCGCGGACCCGACGCGCCCGACACGCCCAGCTCGTGCCCATACACGCGCTAGACATGCCCGACCCGTCGCCGCGGCTTATTCTGGCCAACAATGCGACGGTGCTGCTGCGTGTTTGAATTGAACACGGTGTACATCGCGCGGTGGAGCTCGATCTGTGGTTCATCGGGGTGGAGGCCGTGCAGGGAAGGACAGCGGGACGGCGGCGTGGATCAGGAGACTGATTGACTGAATCCTGGAGGGATATAGTAGGAACTAGCGGGTAGTGCGCGGCGGCACGCCGCGCCATATAGACTGATAAGCTATTTGATTTTTTTTGTAATTTTTTGTTAAGTCGTCCCAAGACTTAATTCATTGCAAAGTAGTTCATACAAGAAAATGTACATGCATAAGTGATCTACAATAGGTGGTGACAGTGGCTACTGGATATAGAATTGCAAAGCTAGCTATTGTTTAAACACAGTCATCAGGAATAAATCATAAACCAGACAAACAAAAAAAGACGAATCACCGCAATGGTCAATTTGGAACTAAAATGTACTCCCTCTGTCCGAAAATACTTGTCGTAGAAATTGATGAAAATGGATGCATCTAGAACAAAAATACATCTAGATACATCCATCTTCCCGACAAGTATTTCTGGACGGAGGGAGTAACATGTAATACATTCTTGATCAACATCAGCGTTCACTTCTTATCTTCGCCCCAAACTCCAAATCAACATGAAACTGATAAACATCAGAAGCTAGTGAGATTTACATCTGAATTAAACCACCGCTGCTGGTCCTGAGAGGCATATCATCACCGACCAATCTATGCAAGTCTGATCCACCGACGCATGCCTCTTCCATCTTGCTGGGTGAGTAATCTAAAGAATAGCTATAAACGCAACATTGTAATAATGCAATAGAAATCAAGTTAAGAAGCAATATATTCATCCAAAAGCAGCGAACTGTACACTTGAAATATCGATGAAGCACACATGTGCAATACTTACAAGATTTTGTCCTAGCTGGCTTTGGTAAAAGACAACTTATGTAATTATATGAAATTGTGTAGTGTAAGAGGTAACTAAATGTAAACACTCACATGAAAGACTTTCCTATTTAATTCCTCACCAATTTGTAAACTTCTATAATTGATAAATGATTTTTTTTTTCAGAAACTTCACACTGCATAGCCTTCCCATCTTGCAGTTCTCTTCATGAATTATTAAGTATTAGTTGTTACTCTCTACTACAAAGTTTTCAGCATTAGTTGACATCAGTCTCTTTGCATGACCAGCCTGGACCCTTGTACTACGGCTTGATATATGAAATCCATTGTACCAATGCAACATAAAAACTGTGGAACAACCTAATGTGCGTTTGAAATCCTCTAGTTGTTATCCGCCATTCTAACATTATTTTTCTCCAACAACCATTCAACATGTCCCAGCCATATCATACATGCAAAATGATCTTATATTACTTTTCAGAGGGAGTACTTGTATTACTTTACAGGGGGAGTACTTCAGTACATAGGCTGCTACAGTCCATGGGAAATATGGTCATCAGGTGTCCAATAATGACCATACCATGATGAAAGAGAGAAGAAATAGAAGTTGGACCTAGTCAATATGATTAGCTCATTCTGAGACCAAAGCCCTCTCTCTTGTCAGATGAACTGAATGTGGTTAGTACTCAAAAACAGAGACCAATCTCTAGCATAAATCATATTTCTAATGAAGCGAGTAGGTGAATAAAATCCTTCATGCAAATGAGTGGCTAACTTAGTGCACAAGTGGAACTGAATTTTAAGCTAAAGAAAAATGAACGAACTTGGAAATTTGGAATAAACCATTGAAAACCAGTAAACTGAAGTGGGATGATCTCACCTGAAGCCTGGGCAATTCAGCATGAACATGTTTCAAGCATCTTCTTACTGGCCACAATTCTTCACCTAGACACTGGAAACATAGAAGGGAGGGGACGACATGGACATTGCAAAACCAGGATATACATTTGTTGAACGGGAAGCAAAGAAATGGACATCTACTATGGCCCAGTTTGGGAGACCATTAGTCAGTTAAGCAAATAGAAAATATTGACATACTGTACATTCTAACAGGAGAACAATATAAACGCTAAGTGCAAGCTTTTGTCTACCAATCATAGAAACTACAAATGACAAAAAAAAAGAGATCACTTAATCCGAAAAACTTTCTCCATTAGGCATTAACAAAAGAAAAAGGAGCAACAATCTGAGGAAACATTCAGAATCTCATCATGTATAGTTTTTGCAATATAAATCAAAGTGTGGATGCTTTGTTATTTATCAACAATGCTCCTTGCATCAAAAAAAATACTTGATGGTATACATGGACGTTGTTGATAAGTATCTCCTTGAGGGTATTCTATATCGCACACCATAACATGTTTAAGTCTCGCTATAGTAAAGAAAGATGAAATCATTCTATGAGTGCCTCAGCTATATATAAATTTCTGTTTTTATTGTGTACCATGGAGTATAAACTTCCATGATTCCTTTATTGTGTTTCATTTTCTTACTTCTAACAAAAACACAGGTTACAAACACAACATTAACACATGAGCTATTCAGGGATATAGAGGCATGCTTGAACCAAGCGACCTTGACGGCTAGGCTAATGGCGAGCCTAGAGCCAAACATGTAGGTCGTTATCTATATAACAAATCACAATATTTAAATGAGGTTTCAGCACCATGTATACTCTCGTCCTCTAGGACCACATACAAACCTTCCCACGACGGATTTCCTGGCGCTGCCGACAAACTTGATCAGGATCCAATCAGGCGAAAAAACCACATGACCTGCAAATAAATAGCAAGAACAAAAATAAATAAAAACAGAGGACTACAAAAAAGAACAAAAGCACACCAACCAGAACTGAAATCAAGGAAAACCAAAGCGCTTGTACTGAAGAAGTGGAATCAGCAGATGACGAACCATAGAGCGACAAACGAAGAATGATGCCAGCTAGGACCTGAAGACAGTGAGGAGATAGACCAGAAAACCTGCGAGACCGCTGACATAGAAAGAGCACCACAAATTGAAGAACGAACTGCGGGCTGCTGGCCAGGACCCCGAGCTCCACGCAGAGCATAGCCACCATAAAAAACAGGAAACAAAGAGCGAATCCACTTCAATATGCTACCCATTTATAATATTTTAGGACTTTCAAGTCTTTTTTACCTTCAGAATAGACCTGACTCATTCTTCGAAAAATTCTGGATAACAGTTGTATCCGAATTTGATCAAAACTCTATAATGAATTTGTAGAAAATATAAAACCTACAATATTCGTTGTATTGATCTGACCCTTGTGTAGGGTATATATAGGAGTACAAGAGGGGTAGAGATTTAGAGTACAAGACAAGTTACATGTGGTTTAAACTAATTTTATCTCTATCTCCTTATCTCTAAACTAAACCTAATTATATATTTCTAACATTCCCCCTCAGTCGTAGCGGGAGTGAAGCGGACGAGTACGACTGAATTTGAAGTCTTGAGCTTTCGTCGTCTTCTCCGCTACGCCATCATCAACTTTGTCTCTGATGGGTTGATGGGTCGACACCTAGGACGGTGACTGCGTCCCCTTCTGGTGCCTTCCCTGTCTTCTCCTCTATTCCCTCCCGCAGTCACAACGGGAGTGTCGTGGACGCAAGTAATGAGGCGGACGTTGTTGACTGGAGTTGTTGTCGATGTGTTGCTGTAGACCAAGCCATTAATGTCGATGTCGAGGTAGCCGATCATGGTGATGTAGGAGTGGTCGATGATATAGTCGTCATGGATGATGAAGCCGCACAGAGCCGGAGGCGCAAAAAAAAAGCGCTATGACAGAGCTGCAAACGTGGACGATACACCTTGCGGATGTCAGAGGGTGCCATCGGCGATGAGTCCACCGGTTTTGCCAAGACCAGAGGAAGCCCATCGAGCACACATCGGTTTTGCCAGAACCGTGCGGCCGTGTAGGGTCGCCACTGTAGTGACGCCGTGTCGATGCAGTCATGCCGTCGTGGATGCCGCGGTCGATGCCGTCGTCGTGACGCGGTCATTGCCGTCGTCAAGGTCGCCTCTTGCAGAAAAATCTGTCAGAGGACGCTATGTATCCATCTTGTGAACGAGGTGGCGGCGGTATGTTGACGATGATGTTGATGAAGACATTGGGGATGAAGTGTCGACGATGGCGTTGCAGCGGCGTGTCAACGATAATGTGTCGCTTGAAGGCGTCCCTCGTGTCGACCAAATGTCGATGCCGTGTCATGCCGGAGAACTATGTTGGCTCGTAGCTCGTGTAGTCGTACAGCTCAAAGCAGGGATTCGACTCGATGAAGAATATCTGATGCAGATCATGATGATGTAGTCGTGCTTGGTGTAGGTATAGATCGGTGGCGTAGGTTGATGCAGGAGGTGATGTAACTCGGCTCGGGATGCAGCGCTCGGTGTAGACGATGGTGTCGCGGCGTCGTAGTAGGATGCGCGGAAAACTGCCCTTCCGTGATCTGAGGCGTGCATGATCTGCGAGGCGGTAGGTGCAGCCTGAATTGGAGTCGAGGCCGTAGGGTAGCTGCAGTGGAGTCCGTAGTGGCGGTTGCCCGCATCGAGCATGCGTCCGCGGCTTCGCGGGGCGATGGAGTCCATCTGATGGTTCCCCGCGTGCGTACAGCAGAAACCTCCGTACGGACTGGCATCAATTTGCATGCGCGTGCATCACATCTAGCCCATCTAGGCCACATGTATGCATGCATATGATGAAATCCTCTGGGCGTCCTTGTACCGCGTGGCTTCCGTCAGTGATCCAGCCTGCGCGTGGGTTGTGGAGGTCGATGTAGGCGTGGGAGAGCAACGATGAAGCGCGGTCGATGAAGCCGTTCGGTAGAGGCTGATGTCCGGCGGCGCGTATATCAAGTAGATTGGATCGCACTCGTATCGCCCGCTGGGTGTCGACGTGCTCGTACGCGCGGCCGCCTGCTAACAGGGGTCTTGTGTAGATTGCATCGCGGAGATGTCGAGCTGATGCGCTCATCCCGCTGAAGTCTTGCGGGGCTCGAAGTGAAGGAGGTCGTCGCTCGTGGCTGGTACTCCTGGCGTGCACGCGCGTGGCGTCCGCTGGTGGAGTTCTGATCTTGAAGCCGGCCGCACGCAGTAGTGCCTGGTCCAGCCCACCGTGGCCGCCGTGATTTATTTGGTGGCTAAAAAAATCTACTTAAATTTCGACTTGATCTATGGGATCGATCTAATGGACTCGAAAATTGGATCTAAACTACGAGACCAATCTGATCTTTGATCGGCGAGTTGCGGAAGTGGTGGAAGGTCCTAAGATCGATCGGCGTCGTTGAACAAACCGCTCTAATACCATGTAGAAAATATAAAACCTACAATATTCGTTGTATTGATCTGACCCTACACAAGACAAGTTACATGTGGTTTAAACTAATTCTATCTCTATCTCCTTATCTCTAAATTAAACCCAATTGTATATTTCTAACAGAATTATCAGGAAGTTAGCATGATGAAATGAGGCTCTATTAGCAGTGGTATTATTTGGATGTACTCCTCGGTATTTGTCACATTCAGATTTGTGATTGTAGATGCAAAGTGTAATAGATACACTACTAAAAACTTGTCAACTAAAGCACAACATGTAATTATACAGTATGTGGTATTAAAAGTGACACGTTATAGAAACCATAGTCAATTTAACTGCAAACATTTGAACCAGAATAATCAAATGAGTCAACAATGTATGTTTGCGAATAACACAATTTATTTTAATCAAGTGAGTTGATACTTATATTTTACACACCGTCAGCGATTTCGGCGCGCCAAGACAGTGCACACTATCCCCAATTAGCATATATCCGGGAAAAGGAACTATGACGCAACAAGAGGTTCCAACGGGCAGAACAATGAATTTGCCATAACTAACTCTGTTAATGCCGTGTGCCTAACAGTAAGCGCTACAAATAACAAGGGAAATCATGATTTGCCTCTGAGATAGAAGTCCAAACCCACCAGCATGACTCCAAATGGCAGTGAAGATTCTGCAGTGGAATTGCATCGAACAGCTGGTGCGCGAGCCCCAACCACCCAGGAAGCCAATTGTTTCAGGGCAAGTGAGAGGGTGCTTGGATCCAAGGGAGGCTAAAGTTCCAAACACCCCTGACTAAAGAGAGACCAGGACTAGTTTTGAGGCTAAAACTTTTTAGTCATAGGAAACCTACTAAAATATGTATTAGCCCTCTCTCTCCACATTTAATTCCTCTGAGGCGCCGACCTGTCACGGTGATCACGGCGACATCATTCTAGTGGAGCCACCGGAGGTACCACCTTCACATATCAGGAACTGGGTGGCTAGCGCGGACGGCACCGCTGCCTGGCTCTTTGTCGCCTGTCCCGACCCGAGGCTCATCAACATTCGTACCGGAGCAGCCACCCACCTACCCCCCTTACCAGACGAGATAAAGACGTCCATGAAGAAGGTGCGTGGCGTTGTCTATGGCGATGGCACTGTTTTTCTATACCGGGCGCTGCCCTACATTTCGTGCAATGTGATATTTACAGCGGCGATCCTGCATCCCAACGATCTGGCATGGACGGTCCTGATGAAGAGATTAGAATTATCAGGGAGACACTATGCCATGTATCATGATGGCAAGCTCCTAGTGTTCGCCGGCGATTCTCTTCGGAGTGTCCTCACGATGATGAAATTTGAAGCCAATGACAGTGATAACGGCAATAGCCTCGAGTCGACATGGGATATAAAAAGAGATATATGTTATTCTCATGAATGCAGTTACATCGTAGAGTCGCATGGCGAGCTATTGTTGGCATCCGTCCTGGTGAGCGACCGATGTTATAATCGTTACAGGTGCAGCGACCTGGCAAGAATGTTGCAGCTGAAAATTCGCGTGATGCAGAAGGAGCCAAGTAGTGGGAAGATACAATGGGTCGAGAGAGACAGTCGAGACTTAAGTGACCACATGTTGTTCCTTGGATCTCCTACCAGCTTCGCTACGAAACTGGATGAAAGTGACGGGCGTGCCTACTTTATCTTTTGGGATGGCGTGTTTAAGTACAACTTTGTCAAGTGAGAGGCCAAACTTGTGAAGCGGCTGGGTCTTCGCCGTATTGATGAGGTGTGCATGTATGCCCATCATTTACTCCAATCCAAAAAATTGAAGAAATGGTTGAGGAGACTCGATGCAAGACAAAAAAGATCGACGAACTAAGCAAAGCTTAGATGGTTAGATTTTTTGTGCTGGAACCAACTTGTCCGGGTTTAAGTCCTATATTTGAAACATGTGCTGGTATATTTTTTGGATTTATTTCAAGTTCTCTGATGCTATTGTTTTAGTGATATGGTGTGCCCATCAACTATAATGTGTTTGTGGCGACTTTGTCAACCTCAAGATTAATCGGCTCAGTCTATCGGAAATGCTCATTGCGGTAGTGAGTGCATATGCATATTCATAGGAGTGGGTGTACGTGTGTGTACGTAAGCGTATGCGTTTGTATTAGATTTCTTTTTTTTCGAAAAAGATCAATTTCCGACAAATTGCTTTTTGGAAAAGATAATGATGTTCAATTCAGAACTGTCCATTTTGTTTTCTAGTTGAAAGAAAAGATTTGCGCCTTAGTTTCTAGGCTCCTTCAGAATAGGGCCCGGGGTACTACTAGATAAAATTTAAAAGTTCTCGCAAGCTCGATAAGAAGCAAACGAAGAAGAAAGCTCATAAGGGAATAAAACATACTTATCCCTCCGTTGACACCAAGATGCCAGAAAGGGAAAAGAAGCAAGTTGGGGCAGTCAAGTGGCATCATCAAGCTCATAAGGTTACATTTCTTCCCGCAAAGAAAAATGCAAAGGATTTATGTCTCCGCACCTCACCTTCTCAGCATAAGGTACCCATAGATCTTGTTTTAATCGGGAAATAATCCAATCATCTCAGCACATCATACACATAGATCTGGTTTTAGCTAAAACAAAACGTAACGATCAATTGTTCAACAAAATAGAAATTATGCTTCCAAATGTTAAATTGTATGGATATATGGTGTTGTGTGAATCGTATATTCTAGAGTGTTCCAGGGATAGCAAGTGTGTGCTGTTGTTGTACTCCGACGAGAATGTTAAGATCAAGGCTTATCTTTTGACGTACGTGAGGGTCAATCTGACTTACCAGCCAAATATCACATAATCTGGTGATTGCCTTCACTCTTATGTAATGTGTACGCGTTCCTGCCCAATGCATACACTTTAATCTATTTTCTTATACCAAATCCTCTGAAGCTTTCACGGAGCGGTTTGCCTCATATTGGTTTCACCAATAAAAAGCGAGTGAAGAGACGGGGAAAAATTACCTCAATGATGCTTAGCAATTCAACATAATGGAAGTATAGCGAAAACAATAAGGTAACATATATGCAAAAGGAAATGAGACAGAAAGACCTTTGATTAATAAAATAAATACTTCACACGACATAACATATTAGGCAAAAAAAATTGAACGCGGTGTTAGAATAAATCTGAGGCATACCGTTGATCATCCGAGAACCAAGTAATCACACGAGCATGACAGCGAGATTTGTTAACGAGGTTCATCGATATGGCTACATCCCCGAGGCTTGACTACGGGCGCTCTTCCCCGTACACAGTCACAATACCGCATTCTGGCCACCCGGGCGCCGGCACACGCCGCCGGCTCCTCCTTGCGCGCCTGTGCTATTATGTTGGCATAGGTTACATCGTGTGTCTAGCCCAGCTATATATGAGAGGCCTAGGATACAAGTGTCCTATTAGTACACAACTCCATATCCTATCTAAACACAATACAACTACAAGTCTAACTGTAACCTACCTTGTACACTATATTCGACACAATTCCAACAAACTCCATCTTGGCGAATATTCTCCACCATCTTGAATTCGTCCATGCGTCAAACTTCCATGTACATTGGACTTGAGCTTATTTCATGAGCATCGCTACTACTCCAAAGACTCCATATGGCTCCACCTACAACTTGTAGTCCCTTCTTTTCTTGACCACAGTCAACACTCGAGCAAAATTAAGTTCCTTGTTACTCTAGTTTGTGCTCCCAACTTCCAGAGCATCAGTCCAACGCCATCACACATTGATCACTGACCTGCGTGAAAGTGAACAACTCACATATTGGGTGTCACACATAAGAGTTATCTGAACCCAACATCACCGCTCCTTTCTTGACCGTCTGTCTGAAACTTGTAGGAATTTCACCATTGCTTGTAGTCATCCCGAGTCAAATTCGCAGTTGTCTCACCACTTGTATGACCACCAGAGCCCTGGCCCATCTCCATGTCCCGTGCACACCGCACGCCTCGCCGCTATTACCGCGTCGAGCCTCCGCTGTCCCGATCGAGTCTCAAGGGTCGCGAAACCACACCACTCAACCCCCACTGCAGAGTACCACCGATCATCACCGATCGGTGACGAGTTTCACGCTTCCATCAGACCACTGGGCTCCAGTCCGAGTTACGTGTCACTCGCTTTTCCCGCTGAATAGGCTTCGACTCTCTGAGCTCTTACGCCGTAGCCCCTCAATCAGCGGCAAGTGAAGTTCTCTAACTCCAGCTCCACCTTCAACATGACTCCATGGTAGATAATCGGTCCACCAGCGCGCCCCGTCGACTTCAAGTTCCGTGTGTACATCACCTTGAATCAACCTCGCGCCATAGTCTTGTCGAAGCCACACAAGCCCTCGGGGCTTGCGCCACGTGTTTCACACCCAAAAGTCGGTCACCATCAGCATCACGCCCCTATGTCGTCGTCGCTGATTCCACCACCGTCTTCTGTACCAACCGACTTGCGTCGATCCGTCAGACTGTCCAAGCCAACTGCCCTATGTGTCTGACCCGAGCCGATTTTCTAACTGCAACCATCTGCAACTCCTCACAGCCCTCATCATCCATCTTAACTGGTTGACATTCCGCAACGCCTTCAAGCATCCTTATTGTGCCAATAAATTTTTCACCTTGTCTATCATAACCAAGGTTTTCTGTTATGTTGAACTTCTCCACCTCAAATCTGATACCCCTTAGTGCCAGACTTTTTGTATGATTGACCTGTAAAAAATAACCAAGCTTCTTTCCAT
Source organism: Triticum dicoccoides (assembly GCF_002162155.2). Taxonomy (NCBI): domain Eukaryota; kingdom Viridiplantae; phylum Streptophyta; class Magnoliopsida; order Poales; family Poaceae; genus Triticum; species Triticum dicoccoides. Next base: position 598,028,323 of record NC_041390.1, on the reverse strand, counting down.
GATGCCAAAGTACACAAAGCAAACCTACGTGCTCGCCTCCTAGTACTAGTAGCAATTTCACGTGGTGTAGCTCCTGACTCAATCCGGATGCTACCTTGCGTTGTCCTCCTGATGGATTTTCCTTACTTCGGTGGGTTGCCTTGATGTTGCACGACTACCGCTCGGACTAGGCCCTTTTTTCTTTGTTCAAAACAAATCTCCGGTTTGTGCTTTTTCCTGCTGTACGCGACCGGCCGACTCGCCGCTTTGGTCCATGACTGTCGCATGCATCCTCGCGGCTTCCGCCAGCTGGGCTGCTAGCCCACGCACGCGCCGTTGGGGCTCCGCAGCCAGCGCCCGATCGACCGATCGACCTGCTGCCATGCCTGCCCGTGCGCAACGCGTCGCCGCTGCTTCCTGTATGCTCGCCCGATCGACCTACGCGAGATCTTTCACCGCACGTCTACCCTGCTTGCAAGTCCGATCCAATCTCCGCGAGTTGCCGTGATTGCCTATCGCCTTGACGCCTTCCGATCGAATCACAACCGTGCTCATTGCGATATACATCGAAACATCAAATCTTCCTCTGAATCGCATCAACGCCTCCGCAAATCTTCGGTTTTCAACCATAGCTCATGATATCACTTGTTAGAATAAATTCGAGGCATACCGTTGATCATCCAAGGACCAAGCAATCACACGAGAACGACACCGAGATTTGTTAACTAGGTTCACCGATATGGCTACATCCCCGGGGCTTGACTACCGGCGCTCCTCCCCATGACACCGTCACAATACCGCATCCTGGCCACCCGGGCGCCGGCACACGCCGCCGGCTCCCCCTTACGCGCCTGTGCTATTATGTTGTCATAGGTTACATCGTGTGTCTAGCCCCGCTATATACGAGAGGCCTAGGATACAAGTGTCCTATTAGTACACAACTCCATATCATATCTAAACACAATACAACTACAAGTCCAACTGTAACCTACCTTGTACACTATATTCGACACAATTCCAACACGTAGTACAGGCGCATGCAGTCATACTACATGCATACATCACCCCTATGAACGCACACACACACCTACCCCTATGAGCATCTTTGAGAGACTGAGCCGGCATATCATTTTAAGATTTACGAAGTCACCGTAGGCGCCTTGGGTTGGTTCGCAACCTATTAGGCAATAGCAAATAACTTGATGGCATAAGTTATAGTAGATAATGTATAGTTGGTCATTTTACATACACAAAAACTAAAGACACTTCAACAACCAGGATGGATGGTAAGCAAAAGTTTGGTCGATGATGCCCTTTGTCACACGACAATCTCCTAGCTGGCAGCTTCAAACAAATCCTCGTTGTGCCATGACTTCCCTCTTGTCTGTGGTTATAAGGAACCAAGCAATAGCAATCACCACCGCAGTGTCACCAAATGCACATTTATCTTGGCTTATGTGGCAGAATTTAGTCATGGAACGAACATGCCTTGTGCAGCGATATCACCAGATTCGGAGTAGGCTTGTATGAGATCGTCCAACGTTCCTTCAATGTGTACAGAAACTACTTGCCTCAACAAATGTAGATAACCATCAACACTTTTCGGCATTGCTCCATCTTTTGAATCAAGCAACAGAATTTGGGTAGACGAGGGATTAATCATACGAGCAATTCAAGTATCAGTGATCACAAATTTTCATAATAGTGAGGAACAAGCAACTCGGCCACCATATTCAAAAGGCCATGACCCATATCTGACAACTAGCTAGGACACCCAAGATAGTGGCATGGACATTCTTTCTAACCCACTGCAAGCAAAACTCTATTGTGCATAAACAATTCTCAGAGCAAAAACCAGGGCCATATCCTCCCCTATAAATGCGTCAGTCACTAATCAGTGTTTTATCGTTAGTTAAGATGTGTCATATATGCATACCGGTTGTGTGAGTTCATGGGTCTGGCTCCTATCGCAAGAGAAGAGAATGTTGCAGTTGTGATCCACCATGTCTCGAGCCACTCAAGGCCACCGGCTATTTCTGCGAGCTTCACGGAGAAGACATACAAGGTTGATTGAGCAAGACCCGGTACCGTGGGATAGCATAAGGGCATCTACAACGTTGGGCGCCAGGATCAGAATCCTATCCGATTAGCAGTTGGCCCGATTAATCCTGGCGCTTAGCCGTTTGTCCTACGTACGAGTTCATCGGCGCTGTTGTGTATAGCGATCGGTTTTTCAGTTAATTAGCGCCTATAGTTAGCGCTCAACGTTGAGGTAGGGAGTCGTTGGTTTTTTATTTGACGTGATTTTTTTATCCATTAGCGTCAATATAAAAGTCCAGTATTGAAGATGCCCTAAGGAAGTGGCTGAGTTTTCCTAGGGCCAACCGACTCTGGAAACAACCGTGTATCCGAGTTGTACTTGCATGTTGGTCCAACAGTACATAAACGAATGAATGGTCCGGAGAAAGAAACTACATGTGTGGCATTTAGCAATTCCATGGAATAAAAATCTAGCTAAAACGGCAAAGAGAACATTTACACAACAGGAAATAGGACAACAAGACCTCCGGTTAATCAAAACAGGAATACTCCACACAACATAACCTAAAAGACAATAGACACATAGTTGGATGCACAAGTTATAGGGGATACACACAAACGGTTTGACACTTCAGATAGGAGATCAAGTACAATAACTACTGTGACACTTCAACAACGGAACTACTGAGTAGCCGATACTAAGTAGCCGAACATTGCACGATGCTAGATCCAACGGTCGGCCTCCACTTGGCCCCACACATGCACGGTTCGATTAGCAGGATGGTGCAAAAATCGGCTGCATGTATAGTAGCGCTCCTTCAACAAACATGAAGGATATGGGAGCAAAGTTTGGTTGGGGTTGCCCTCTCTTCTCAGTGTTCCCCGCCACAAATCTTCTAGGTTCAACATTCAAACAAATTTCCCTGTGCTGCGATCGTCCCCTTGTCCGTAGCAACAAGGGACCAAGCAACAGTAATTGATACCTCGGAGCCACCAAGAGCACATTTACCATGGCTCATGCCGCAAGATTTGGGTATGAAATGGACCTGGCCTTGTGAAGCGATATCGCCAGATTTGGAGTAGGCTTCTATGGCAACGTCCAACCGTCCTTCCATTTCTACTGAAACAACTTGCCTCCACATATGTAGGTAACCACCACAACGTTTTTTCAGCCATGCTCCATCTTTTGAATCAAGCAGCACAATTTGGCTAGATGAGGGGTTGATAGTGCGAGTGACTCCGCTATCAGCAAAAACGAACTCCCCCGACAGTGGAGAGCAGGCAAATCGGCCACCGTATTGAAAAGGCCATGACCCATCATCTTTGACAACCTGGACATCCAGGACAGTGGCCTGAAAGGTTCGTGTAACTGTCTGCACACAAAACTCCAGTGTGCAGAAACAGTTACTGACAGAAAAGGTTGACACGGCAGGTCCATATCCGCCGTCGTAACAGTCTGCAGAGCTGATCAATGCTTTATCTTGTGACTTGGCCGTACCCGTGCCTTTTACTTTTAGTTGGATTTCAAAGTCAACTCTATCCGTAAACGCAATTGCACGGGACGGGCCAATCAAGCGCAAAATTCTATCCTGCAAGCATCATCAATTTCATCCCATTGCTCAGTAAAAGAGGACACATGTGTGCAATCAAGGTCTCCAAAAGAAAATCAAAAGATAGTCATAGCATACATACATCTTCTTTCAGTTCTTGGGCCTGGCTCCTATTACGAGAGAAGAGAAGGTTGCGGTTGTGATCCGCGACGTCTCGGGCAGCAACCACGCCATACACAGACAATGGCCACTTGAGGCCACCGGCTATTTCTGCGAGCTTGATGGAGAAGATCTGCAATGTTCGCGTGGCAGACCCAGGACCGCTGTTGAGTCCGGGCGTGTTGTGCGTAAACTGCATGGAACTCAGGGTCGCTGCGAACGTATGAAGCGAATCTCTCCGCCTCGCTAGCCATCTCCTTAGCCAATAGTGTGTCCATCTCGTCATGATCAGGACAGCCTTGGACAAAGCATCTGCCAATTGTGCCTGCAGGCTTGAGCATCAACTTGTTCGATTTCATAGTCCAATATGCGTCTGATTTGCGCATGTCCATCTCATCCTTTTCATCGCCGCCGCCGCAATCCAATATGTTGGTGCTGGGATATGCAGGTTGGAGCATTGACTTGTCTGATTCGACCGTCCTGTCCCCATTGGGAATGGTTTCCAAACCCATGAACATCACCGACTCTGCCTCCCTCTGCGATCTGAATTCAGACCCATGAGCATGACCACCACCATCAGACTCCAGTCTGTAGGTGCGATTGCTCTTCTCATTGGCCCTCCACCTGAGATGACCCTGAATCTTCTTCTCAGACGACAACCGGTGGCGCAATGGCGCGATTTGGTCCAGGAGAAACCCTTGGAGAAATCCGTTGCATTCGATCCTATGAAACGACTGTTCATCCTCCAAGCTCCCGGTGACCACCTTGGTCAGCTCTCTCCCATGCGCTTCCAGATCAGCAAGAACCTTCTCCAGGCTCAACAGCACAGCTTCCGCACTAGGGATTCCGCCGCCGGCGGGTGATTCCTGGGTCGTTTGGCGACGGAGAAAAGCGCTAGACTGCTGCCCCATGATCTTCCAGGGTGAGGATCCCCCCGCCATCTTGCCGGTCGATCCAATAGAACGGCGGCAGCGGCGGCGCCGGCGCCGGCGAAAGGGTACGTGCATTCAGCTTTGGTCCTGAGTTTTTTTTTATAAGTTCACAAACTTAAAATCTGTCAAGGCCCACATTATCAGCAGCCCTATTGCCGGCCCAGCTTTGGCCCAAGACAGAACCGGGCCCACTAGGGCCCACAGCCCAGCGCCCCATCATCTCCCACGTCACCTCCGCGCCCGCCCGCGCCTATCCCCTCCACTCGTTGCTTGGGATTCCTCCGCTCGCGGCAAAAACCTCCGACCGAGCAGATAAGGCGCGGCCACCACCCCCGACCACCGCCACCGGCCATGGTCGGCGTCGCCGCCGGCTTCGCGTTCGCGCCGGCCGTGTCCCGGCGACTGCCCTACAGGCCGTGCTGCTCCACCGCCCACGCCTCGGTGCCCTCGTCCTCGGCGCGGTCGTCGCTGGCCGCGCGGCAGGGGCGGCCGCGGCGGCTCGTCGCCGTCGCGCGCTACTCCGCGTACGGGAGCGACGAGGAAGACGACGAGGAGGGCGGGGGCGGGCGGCGGGACCGCCCCGAGCAGGAGCAGGACCCCGCCCTCGACATCGAGCGCATCCAGTACGAACGCCATTTTCCTTGCCCCTCCACTTATTATAGCTGTATAATGTGCTCCACAATCCACATGTTTGCGTCGTCAAATGCCGAGTGATTCCATGTCTGAATTTTAGTTTTTTTGGTATTCTTTGCAGTATTAATGTTACCCAATTGGAACACTCATGTCTGCAAATGAACATATGTTCTTTTAAAACAATGACATTCTGTTGGGGGAGACAGAGCTTGGTTTTGTGTTAGCGTGCCAAATAACTTGCTACATCTGGAGTTGTGATGTATTTAGTCTTGTATGATGATTTCTTCCGTATCTGTACATTCATTCAATTCTTTCAACATTTCAACCGCCTCCCTTGGTTAGGTCTTCGACCGTCAGGCTGCTGGATGCCCAGAAAAATATGGTAAATCACATGCCCAATCATTTAAGTAATGCTCTTGCCTGATTATGTGTTTGATGGTGCACCTTCATTCGTCCCTCTGTAGGTTGGTGTTATATCTGTAAGCGAGGCAGTTCGAATCGCAGATGAAAATGATCTTATGCTGGTACTTTCCATCTCATGTAGCTTCTTTCTCTATAAACATACATTTTCAGCAAGAACAAGTAGTTGTTCATTAGCATTTAGAGAGGGCTTTTATAGGCATGTCCTGCTTATAAACTAAATGAAAATAGCTGAAACTCTGACATTTTAATAGGAAAAGTGTGAATTTTGACAGATTGACTTAAAACTCCTAAATCTCTTATACACCATCTAATGTACTGATATTGCTCACAATAGTAATAATTAATAAACCCCGTTTACAAGTGTAGACCGGCATATCTGCAAAAAAGAACAGTATCTCTGCAGAAGCCCTAACTTTGCAAAGTGCACTCGTGTTTAACAAGATACTAACTCAAGCCATATCTTCTTAGGACATGCATTACTGGTGTCAATATGTACACAAATTGGGATGATTTATATTTCTCTAATTTCAGGCAATATTGTCACTAGATGGAGATCCTCCAGTACTCCGACTCTTTGAAGAGAAAGATTACAAGTATGTTGCAGTGAACACCTGACAATTTCACTTCTTATCTGATCAATTTCCGTTATGAAACCATGTTTATTGATAGTACACTTCTAGGTATGTTTAAGCACTCTGTAAAACAAGGTTATACATAACAAGGATATGCATAGTGTAGGAGGCACACCTCAAGATGTCATTTGGTTTTGACAAGTTTCCTCACAATGGTTTCAGTAGCTATGTCATAAGTATATCGAATATTACCTCATTAGCTAAAGACTAAAGTAAAACAATGTCCTGCAGCTCCTATCCTGTCTACTTGAGACCCTGCTTCTCTATGTCAAACTTGTACATGGCATCTGCAGGTTAGATCAATAATAGGCTGTTCTCCCAATGTAAGGTCGTCAGTTACTCAGTTAGCAGACAGTCCCTTGGTTCAAATCTGTATTTTGTACAGCACATGGTCTTCAGTTAGCAAGAATATCGGTTTTCAATAATTAAAAAAATGTTTGTATTTTTAAATTACTTGTCATCTTTTCTTTTATCTAGATTTGTGCCCTTCAGAACTTACTAGAATTATTTTTGCTGGTTTTGTACAGAAAACACAAGTACGAACAACAGAAGAAGAAAAGAGTTCAGCAGAAAAGATCCGTTGGTAAACTTCTCTAGTAACTCATTTTATTTTCCATCCAAATGTGTTCACTATGCTAATATGGGTTGCCTCTTCCCTGATGTCCACTCTTTACAGCAAAACGCATGGGCTTGAAAGAGCTGAAAATGGGGTACTGATCATGTCGATATTCACTTACCAAGTAACATGGCAAACAAGCGTTCTTTATGTTATCAATCAATCAGTTACTTGCCTTTATGCTTCTAGTGTTTTGAAAACGGAAGTATTTTGATAAACTTGGTTAGATTGGGCATATAATGGAATCAAAAGAATGGTGTAGACAGAGTTGTTGGAACTGTCCTGAGCTATTTCGCATGATGAAGTAACAAAATATTGCTAGATACAATTTGTCTTTGGCGCCAGATGACTCTTAATAGTAAATTGCAATTGTCGCTTCTGTTTGTAACTTAAAGTGATGTTGGAATCTTTATGCATTTTCTTGGCAGGTACAACATTGATATCCATGATTATAGTGTGAGACTTAGAGCTGCAAAGAAATTTCTTAAAGCCGGTGACAAGGTGATAGAAATTATTATTAATATTAGCATTACTGTTATTTTTATATTACTTTTAGGTGGTTAAACTTATTACTTTAGACCACCATTTGTTTCAGGTTAAGATAGTGGTGAACTTGAAAGGTCGGGAGAACTTGTACAAAAAACAAGCGATTGAACTTCTCAGAAGATTCCAAACTGATGTTGGTGAGGTAATTCAGGTTATACTTGGTTTATTATGCCTAGAATAAGACTATAAGAGCATGGATTTTCCTTTTATCTCTTTACAAAACCTCTTTAATTTTCAGCGCAAATGGTTTTTATTCTCCACTTTGGCTATAGTGCATATTACCTATTAGTTGAATCAGCTAGTTTCAAGCTATTAATTTTGCTAATCATATTTCAGCTAGCGACAGAAGGAAGTAAGAATTTTGCAGAGAGGAATATATATTTGATTCTTGTACCCAATAAACTAGCCATACAGAAAGAACAAGATGGGGTGAGCAAAAAGGACACTGTGGAAGGAGAGACGGACCAATCAGAGGATGAATTGGATGAGGACGACACTGTGATCGAACAACTGGAGGGAAGTAGTTTGGATGGGGATGAGCTCGTGATAGAACAACTGGAGGAAAGTAAGGAACCTGAGACAGAAGTCTCAGCAAATGTTTGATTTAGCTGTAAAGCCCAAGGGCGCCGTCTCTGATTTTAGAAGGTATTCTATGGTTCTAAACAATATATTGTCTTGCATTTTGTCTAACATTCCGTCTGTTCGGAAATAAGTGACGTGGTTTTAATTTGAACTAAAACCATGTCACTTATTTCTGAACGGAGGTAGTAATTAATTACGTTTAATATCATTTGGTGCTTTTCTTGATGCTCTGATTTGCGCTATGTACTTGAATATCTATTTGGAACAACAAAAGTTAACACGGTAGGGACCAAAAACTGGTTTTGAGAAACATACTCCAATATCTTTATGACATTCTTTGTTACAAAAGACTGCATAATCATCTGGATTGGCCGTCAATAAACCTTACTGAAAGTGACCTCTGAAACTAGAAGAGAAAGAAATTGAAGGGAAGATAATTGGATGGTTTTGGTTCCTGAATATAGTTTGTAAGATATGCATTGTTCTTAAGGTCTGCAAAAATGTCAATTAAAGCTTGTGAAGTTTAATGTATAAGAATCAGGCCAGCAAGCCCGGGAACACTAATGAGGCCATGCCACCATAGCTAGTGTCCTGTCACCTGAGTAGCTTAGCCGCATTGCAGCTGCCAATGGAGTAAGGGCAAATTTCTGTTTATGAGAGGACCATTCTCGTGAACTGGAATGTTTTTCCTCGAGTGAACTTGCTACGTGTTTTTTACAAGTTCTGCAATTTCTGTTCTTTATGTTATTAATTATCAACTTATCATCTACCATGCTTTGATGATACTACCCGTTACTTTGACCCTTATGGTAAATTCACTTGCCTGATGATTATAGGTACCAATACTGTTCATGTAAATACAAGGATGGTGCTATTGTACTTGTACTCGCCGTCCTTGCCTGATAAAACAGAATAGCTATCCACCACCGTCGTTGCCTGGGGAGTCAGACAGAACAAAAAGCTGTGATATCAAGAAGCTGGGGGCTACCATCTGAACATTTTGGTTTTGGGGCCTCGGATTGTACCAACAGAATCTACTAAACGGCTTGGGAAGTTCGCTTGTATTGCCTGATGTGGCATTGTTGTCAGCAAGGTTTTGTTTTGGCGCTGTTGTTCGCAAATCCTAGTCGGTGTTGTGGAGAAGATCAGTAGTCATATCTTGTTTATCAAATGGTTGCCTTCGGATTTTTTGGACATTTGGCTGGAAGTGCCTAAGAAGAGGGAGTGTCTGCTATTCACTGTGTGGGCAGTAATTTCTATCTAGTTTTCATTTTCAAGTATAAATACATTTTTTTGTGTGTGCGCTGGTATGTGTCTGCAACTGTTCCATAAAACCGAAGCTATCTTGCTCATTTGGTCAAGTGCACTGGTATGTGTCTCTAATTCATTTTAAGCCAAAAATGAAGTTCCAAACTGACTCAAATTTCATAGCACGTCCGTTGCAAAGTAAAGCCTGTGAACAACGTGAACCAGATACGTACGGCAAAAGCAAGGCATGTGCATCATCATCAAGGACACAATCAATTGGTTATCCCCTGTAGAGTATGGTGATAAAAGTTGCTGATCTACATGGGATAGCATCATCTCTTATCTTATGAACAACATAAAAAATTCAAGATAGAGGAAAGATATCTCGCTATCATCATGCGCCCCACACCACCAAAGGAGGACCCATTTTCCTTTGCAACTGATAAAAAATTCATGGGCTAAACAGTGGCTGTCAACCTAAGCAACGCGGGATGATGGTGTATGGCCCAACTAAGCTAGTTGTATACATTCTTTGAGGACAAAAGTATGTTCAGCCATCAACATCAGCTAAGTGTGCCAAGATTCACTCATGCACCGAAAGGCGACAACCTCCATGTGCATAAACACCTTAGAGCATCACTAGAATCAACACAAACCACACAGTTCCAGCACTATAATGAGCAGTAAAAAGGAGACAACCCACACATTTCATAGAACTGAAAAACATTGACATATCAAGAAAGCGTCACCATATCTCTTGAAAGGGTGACCGCAAACGTGTAGGTAAATGAAGTCGGTGTACCAGGAACCTGTCATCATCTACTACCCTGTAGTGTTAGGTTAGATGTTCCCATTGGTGGCCTGGGAACCTGCAATAGATAATCTGCTACCGAACATTCTACTACTGTTACCGCGATACAAGTTACAACGACAAAAGGCAGAGGAGCTGCTATAATTTACAACAGGCTTTAAGGTTTCCGGAACCTCGACATCCTCAGTTTGTGAGCTGCTATACAAAATAACACTGACAGGTCCGTCGTCATGGTGAATCCATGATTTTGCTTGCTGCACTTCCTCTTCCATGCAGGTTGTACAAATAGAAAAGGGCATGGGAGGTAGAAATGAAAAAAGAAAGAGAAATTTGGGGGTACCTAACAAAGGGGAAGAAAAAGAAAGGGGGGTGGGGAACAAACTGAAGATACACATATTCGCGTTACGGTTACAGAGAACTAATGAATGGTGTGGTTACCTCTATCTTCTTAGTTAGACATACAAGGGATTAAGTTGTTCACTCTGTTTCTTGCATGAGTTGTGTCCTTAGGCTGGACTCGTGGACCTGCTCAGAGGAAGATAAGGGTACAAGTTAGATTGAACAGCAAAGCACACCCTTCTATATTGCAGCTTCAAGCCTGGAACAGCAGCCTATATATTATCTTACTGACATGTGAAAACGTAGCTTTTGATATTCATCAAAAATAATAATAGGACTGCGTTATCTAGAAACTGATCATAAAGAGGTTGCACAGATATAGATTGTGATGTAACACATGGTAACAAGAAATAGCAGTCAGAGGCAAATGATCCACTCAAAAAGCATTTCCAGCATCAAAGTGATGAGAAATCCGGCAATATTAAATATATCATGCCAAAATAGAAAATATTAACACAATTGCTTATGTTTCAGTCAGTGTCTCAGCATACGTTGGCATCTTATTTAACTGTTTCAAGCACCTATGACCTTTTGGGACTTTGATAATCAGTTATTGTACAAAAATATTATATTATCCTCAGCGAGGATACTCATTAGGAGTAGATAAAAATATCATTCATGCATATGTGCCCTTAACAAGCTAAATAATTATATTTGATACATGGAAGTAGCATTCGACAATGTATCCCCAAGTCCTATCAGAACAAGAGAAATGATGATGAGATGAATAAATGTACATCAAGCTTGTACCTGCAGTGCTGCCGCTGTACCCAAGAGTTCTCTGTACTCATTAAGGGTAGTGCTCTCTTTAGCAGCAACAGCTGAGAGTTCTGTAACGAGAGAGTGTGTAGCCTCTAACTGCAGAGCACAGGTCAATGGTTAGACACCTAACGGCGTTATTTATTAGAAATGCTTAATTATCAGAAGATTATGGCAATCAATGAATTGATCCAAATAGTGTAGCAAGCATAGAAAATCAGCATCCATTTCCATGGTAATGCCAGAACTCAAACATCAATCTCCAATAATTTGACATGTTGGATTTGGAAGGAAAGATCATCTGGAACGGTCAAGTTAATAAGAGTAGTTAAATTTTGTCCATGCACTAACTTATGGTTTTCCTGCTAGCAGTACGAGACTACCAGCTTGGCAGAAGGGGACTGGCCAGAAAGCTAGCATAATGTCACCACCCTCTCACAATCATTGCAGCCACATGATACCACAAACAGCACTATCACAACTCTAACAATCAGGACCTCCAGGACCTCCATTGAATCATAATAACTGAATGGCTGTAGCCTTGTAGGCACAAGAAACGCGAGTGTGCCAATGCTAATTATAGATTAGTTTTTTTTCCTAGCCACCAGTTCAATGATCACAAATTGTCCTATTAACCTATGCTATGATTAAACTTGTATGAATTGAAATATCAAATTACAATGGAAAGTATAGGTTCTTCATATGGTAGTATTTCAGGAAAACAACTAAGTAATTTTGCATCCACTGAAACATATCAGTTTTACCAAAGTTGCCAATTATGCAGCAGTAGCAGAAAATAGGCCTTCTATTTTACCTTCGATAGCAAGTTGCAAACAGAAGAGCCCATTGCTTGCATAATGTCAACTGCTGAACTGACAGCATTCTTAACAGTAAGTACATCAGCCTGCAAGAAGTAAACAGTAAGAATCACTAAGCATTTCACAGATAAAACAGCAAAGAATCAAACGGAAGACTTGTTTAACATGTACAGAAGTTAGCTTTACTCCAGGAGTCATCATACTTCAAGTATTATGTTTTCTAGTTCTAGAAGGGTTCATGTCTTGGAAAGCGAACTGGTGAATGGTGATACCTTTGCTCCTCCTGTAACTGGAAGGCGCAATGTACTTGCTCTAAGAGCTTCAATTGCACCGGACAAAGAAGTAGAATGATCTGTTTGCAACTCTGCCCAGTGGTCAAGGTAGTCCATCTGCATCATGAAAACAAAAGATGCAATAGTGAGGTCAGACTCATGAAGCAACACAAGCTTCAACACAGGTAGTTTTATCTTGTGCTAAATAGCAGTGAGCACTAGTGCACCTCCACAGAATATAAAACTTGCTTAATGAAAAAAAAACTAGTACGTAAAGATGTAAACTTAGTCTTCCAACCAGTGGCAGGGTTTGGAAATGAAGATATAGACACCATGAACATATTTCTACAAACAATGCAACCGTTTTACTAGGACAATCTATCTCAACCGAAACAGACATGATCGGGAATTTTATTTTTCTTTTCTCTATCTACTCTGAAAAGCCAGGTAAAAATATGAAATGCTGGAAGAAGGTTACTTGTTGCGCTGCTGCCTTGATGCACTGCACTAATGCCCACAATGTTATTACTTCACTAGTGTTTTAAACAGATGTTGCATATGTTAGTTACACTATTAAACCTTGCACAACTATAACACAAATCTTAGGCTAACCAATACCATCAGGAGAAACAAGTGCCTAAAATATCAGAGATCTCAACATATCTTACTTGTTGTTTCAACACTATTCCCAATTTGACCTCTTGCCTCAGCCTTTCAACATAACTCCTTTTCGTAACCATAGAGTCAGACATCCTTGAATTACTATCCCATACACTGTAGAGCATAGTCTGCTTCAAATGAAAAAATAAAGTAAGAAAAATAAACTAAGCTCATGTACATGTAATGACAATATCATACAGTACAAAATGAACTTGAGTTTAGACCAAGCATAAAAATAATTTTCCAAAATTTCCTAAGCAGGATATATATAGTGAAACAATTTAGAATAAATGGCCACTGATACATGTAAAGGGGGTAACTTTAGAGTGTTTACCTCGGCACCCATCTTCTGGATTGATAGCATTTCATCCACATAAGCATTTGTAAAACGCCATTGCAAGTTCCTATTATACAGGAGGCGCAACTGATGGGCATCTTCCATGTGGCTTGGGCTCTTCTTTCCTCTTGTTGCATCACCAATGTAGCTGAGAAGAGAAGAGGGAGAATCGGATCTACCAGAACTACATGGTGAGACAGGTGTTGAAGGTCGAATCCTCAATGGGCTCGGCAACCTCCTAGAGGCAAGTGATGATGTTGATGAAGCCTTGGTCGGTGATGAAGGACGTAGTAGACCACGTGATGGTGAAGACAGTGTCCTTGCCAACTGCTTTGGAGGTGCAAATCTTTCTGAATTATTTGAAGGTGCATCTGGACTTGAACTGGCATTTTCCTCTTGACTTCCATTTCCATTGGCAGAACCTGAGCTCGCAGAAGGCATCTTCCTTGGTGAAACTCTACTTGGTTGCACTGTTGAAGAGACTGGTTGTCTGATGTTATCAGTCAGATCCACGCTTCTTGACATGGCATTAGCACCATCCGGTCCAAGTATTTTTCGTGTAGAAACCGCTCGTGATGGAATTATTGAAGATATTTGTCCATTACATTTATCAGAAAAATCCATGCTTTTTGACATTATATTAGCAGAGTCCACTCTTGCTGGTCTTCTTGGTGACATTCCACGTGATGATACTGACATGGTCATGGGTCTCTTATCTTTCTCAGCAAAATCCATGCTTTTGAGCATAGTATTAATGCCATCAGATGCAAGTCGCCTTCTTGGAGAAGTTCCTCGAGATGGAACCTTTACCGAGATGGCTCTGTTATGTTTTTGAGTTGCATCCACACTCTGTGACATATCCTCACTGACATCAGAAACAGATCTGCTTGGTTGTCTATCTTGCACCGCAATGGACAAGGATGATGCACCTGTGCCTACATTACCAGAATACGTGCTTTCTGAAGTATCATCACTACAGCCATCTGGAGTTACTGAATTAACTTCCTCAGCAAACTGGATGGCTTCTACTTGAGCATCAGTACCATCAAGTCTACTGTCTGAAGTCCCACCAGATGCAGCCGATGAGGTGGATCGTTCACTACCATTATCCACAGGATCCACAATGCTACCAGAAGCAAGCATGCCTCTCTGTAGAGTCCCACGTGATGCTACTGATGAGGTGGAGGGTCTGCTCTCTTTATCAGCAAAATTCATACTTCTCGACAGGGCATCAATGGAATTAGAGGCAACCCTGCTTCTTTGTGATGTCCCTCGTGATGCAGCTGACGAGGTTGATGGCCTGTAGTCTTTACCAGAAAAATCAGTGCTCTTCAGTAAAGTATTTGCACCATCCGACGCAAGTCGTCTTCTTGGTGAAACCCCTCGTGATGCCACTGACGAAGTGGACGATCTGGTTTCTTTTTCAACAAAATCTGAGCCCTTCGATATAGCTTCTACACTATCAGGGGCAAGTCTTCTTCTTGGTGAAACCCCCCGTAATGCTACTGATGAAGTGGATGGTCTTGTTTCTTTTTCAGCAAAATCTGAGCTCTTCGATATAGCTTCTACACTATCAGAGGCGAGTCTTCTTCTTGGTGAAACCCCTCGCGATGCCACCGACGAAGTGGATGATCTTGTTTCTTTTTCAACAGAATCTGAGCTCTTTGATGTAGCTTCTACACTATCAGAGGTGAGTCTTCTTCTTGGTGAAACCCCACGTGATGCCACTGACGAAGTGGATGGTCTTGTTTCTTTTTCAACAGAATCTGAGCTCTTCGATA